>NW_006287253.1:383661-403434 GCF_000327345.1 Myotis davidii | reverse complement strand
GGGGGGGGGGGCGCAGGGGGGTAAAAATCAGCCAATGACCAGGACACCCACCACCTGGCACCTACCTGACCCTTGGCCAGGCCTTCAAAGCCGTCATGCACCACATACACCGTGTGGCCCTGGGAAATGCCGGAACGCACCGCCGAGCGCACGGCCGCGTTCATGCCAGCCGCCGGGGCCCCCACGTTCAGGATGGCCAGGGAGAACTGGGTCTTCAGAGCAGGGGACAGAGACAAGAGCATGAGCTTGGGCTGGGAGAGATGGCTGACCACACAAAAGTCCACGAGAGGCACCAGCCCCCCCCAGGAGTGACAAGGATCTGTCCTCAGGGCGCCACAAGCTGCTGATGAAGAGCAAAAAGGCTGCAGTGCAGGCCGCGCTCAGAACCTGCAGGCCCGGCCACAGGCATTAGCAGGATGTGGTCACTAGGGGGCTAGCGCCCCTGTGGTGGCAGCAGGGCAGGTTCGGGCCAGAGTCCACTCCTGCCCGAAGCCTCAGCTATCACCCCACACTCAGGGGTCAGCATCCAGCACCTCAAAGTCCTTGGTGAGTGGTACAGAAGCAGAGAGAAAGGCCACATTAAGTACAAAGAAGCAGGTGACACTACTGGGGCTAATTTAAGCTGATCTAGCCAAAATAGTATCACCTCAACCTGGAATCGATGTAAGAAATTACTAACAGGCCCTAGCCAGTTTGGCTCAGTGGATAGAGTGTCGGCCTGAGAAATGAAAGGTCCCAGGTTCTATGCCAGTCAAGGGTACATGCCCAGGTTGTGGGTTCGATCCCCAGTGGGAGGTTTGCAGGAGGCAGCCGATCAATGATTCTCTCTCATCACTGATGTTTCTAACTCTCCCTCTTCCTTCCTCTTTGAAATCAATAAAAATATATATTTAAAAAAACACACACAAATGTATTATAAAAAAAAAAAAAAAGGAAGAAATTACTGACAGGCTATTTCACATCCATCTCCCACACCGTCCTGGGAACGCGGCCTCATGCCCAGTGCTCTGTGGCCACACGTGGCCAGGGTTTCGCCAGGCAGTGTGGCTCCAGTGGCCCTTGTAGTGTCCCGTTGCCCCAGAGGTGGGCACACCCCAGCCAGTTCCGGGAGGGGACTGCAGCCCACTCTGCTGTTTGGGCCTGGAGAGATGGACCGGGAAAGGAGACGCGGAGAGGGTGAGGCGCTCCCCAGGCTAGACACACTCTGCAGGGGTGCCCTCAAATCAGTGACATTAGTGACAACGGCCACAGCATTTACCTACCCCACGGCCTCTGCCGAGAGGCAGCTGCCACTCCCTGTGTCGGGCCCACATGGCCGAGGCTCCCAGGGCAGCAGATCCAGGACCCCACCCTCCAACACCGTGTTAAGGGGACCCTGTCCTTGCCCCTCAGGACTTCAGAAACAAGTCCTGCTGTCATCTCATCTTGAAGGTGAGGGTTGTAGTTGTCTTGAAGGGGCTCGTGAATGTCGGACCCCTTTTCTCCTGAGCTAAGTCTACGGGCCTGACTTAATTTCTTGCAACTGTCTGGAAAGCGACTGGCCACCATAATCCCCAGGTCCGGACACTGGCTGTCTGACATCTGCTGGTCAGTCCAGCAGAGGCTGAGCCTGACCCTCCCAGCTCACAGTTCAGACCCCACACAGGGGGGAGGGGCCCAGCCCAGCTGAGTCAGCTCGGAGCTCTCTGCTCCCCACGGGCAGACCCTGAGCCCGCAGGCTCTGCCGCTCACACCACCTCACCTTCTCCTTGGAGACCTTCTGGTGTGCAAGCAGCTTGTAAATGTTCCAATTGTTCTCAAAGCTCCTGGAACGAAAGCCGGCCATGCACCATGAAGCCCACACCCACAGCCCACTCCCAGCCCCCAGCCACAGCCCATGGTGCACCCCACCTCCTCTCTCTTGTTGCCCCAAACCTGGGCCGGATGCCATCACTGGATGGTGGAAGACCCCATAAAACACCTCTCAGCTAAGCCAGGACCCACATCCAACCTGCCCGGAGTGGGCAGCTCCAGCCCACCCCACAGCCTGTCTGCTTCCCTCCGCAGGGACCACTGAGGCCCCATTGCTAACTGCAGACTGCTCGGCCACACACGCATGGGAGGAAGGGTCTCAGGCGATGCAGAGGCCATCTCTACAGCTCTGATGTCCTGCATGTCAGGGGCTGGCTGTGTGCAAGCTGCCAGGAGTCTGCGTGGCGCGAGCCCACGCGGCCCTCACCTGCCACGGAGCTGGATGGCCTCGTCAAACCTCTTCTCATCCATGGCCTTCTGCACCTCCTTTGTCTTAAAGAAAAGGACAAGCACAGACTGCAGGAGGAGCCTGGAGCAAACACAGCAGCCACCTGACTCGGTGGACCTGTCCCAGGCCTGCCCAGCAGCGGTCACTGCCAAGGCCAGCAATCAGGAAGCTGGCCAAGGCCGAGCGGGCCCTACCTGGCCTGGCCAATGGTCCTCCCTGGCCACCCTCGCTCCTCCTCAGCCCCTGGGGCCCCACCAGGGCCTTGGGAATGGAGGCTGAGGCCCGCCTGGCCCCCAGGCCCACAGCCAACGCCCAGCCTGCTCAGCAGCAGAGCTGGTGGAAATCATGGCAGGAGGTTCTTTCAAGAGAAGCCTCAGGAAGGCCCAGTCTCCCACTCGTGTGCCCTCTCACCCCACCATCCCCTGGCTGCAGGGCCCCCAAACCTGTGGAGCCAGGGCGAGATCCCCACACCCACCCTCTCAGCCTCTCTGTGCTCACCTCCCACTCTCTCTTCCAGTGGCCCCCACTCCAGCCACATCGAACGTCCCCACACCATCTGCCAGAATTTACCCAGTGGCTCCGGCCACCCACTCCTCCTCCCTCCCAACTTTGCCCCAAATGCCTACCCCAACCACCCAGTTTGCAAGGTGGGTCCATGGCCACTGGCTCTGGGAAGCTAAGTAACCTCAGCTTAGCTCCCCCCTCTCTCTCAGGGCTCGTCCCACGCTGGGGACACACTCATCACCCTCCCCAGGACTGCAGGCTTCAGACACCCTGAGGCCCAGGCCCGCTTGGAGGGGATGGGGCGCACACCCAGATGGCCGGGACATGTGACACGTGAGGAGGCGAGGCTGGGAAGGGGCTGTGCGGGCAGCCTGCTGGAGCCCTGAGAGGCCTGGAAGGACAGGTAGCTCTGGGGGGAGGGGAGAGCCAGAGAGACCCGAGGCCGTATACTCACCACCTGCACGCACTCCATGAGGGGCAGCCGCACAGACTGGTTCCCTGACAGGCTGACCACGCAGGCCGGGGTGTCAGGTGTGCCCTCCAGCAGCGCCATCACCGCCTCCATGCCCATCTTGCTGCTCTGAGGGGGAGGAGTGGGGCTCAGGCAGGCGCAGCCCACTCTCAGAGTGCACACACACACACATGCACACGGACACAGGCATGTGCACACACACATGCACACACATGTACAGACTCGTTTGGCCCTTCTCCACTCTGAGGGCCTCACTGAGCCAGCCCCCACACCATGTACAAACCCTCAATTTTCAGAGCTCCCCCCCAAAACACACACTGGCCAAAGCTTCTAGAACAAATGGCGATAGAAACAGTGACTTAGTATGACCACCATTCACAGCAGCCCATCCAGACACCGCTTCACGGAGCCAGGTTTCCAGGGGCCTTTCTACTATGACGAGGTTTGTGATGGGGCTCCTGTATGTCAGGGCTTTCCTGTGTGCGTGTAAGTGATGAACACGGGCTGGTGGGCTGGGCCAGCTAAACCATGTAGGCAGAGGTTCTCAACCTTCCTCATGCCGCGACCCTTTCATACAGTTCCTCATGATGTGGTGACCAATTTCATTGTTACAAATTGAACATAATGAAAGCATAGTGATTCATCACAAAAGCAAGATGTAATTATATATGTGTTTTCCGATTGTCTTAGGCAACCCCTGTGAAAGGGTCGCTCGACCCCCAAAGGGGTCGCGACCCACAGGTTGAGAACCGCTGACGTAGAGCTGTCCTCCGTGGGGACGAATCACAAATGCAGGTCCTGGCCCAGCCAACAGGGACAGACAGGGGTGCAAGAAAGCAAGGCTGAGCTCCGCTCAGTGAGACGGCTGGCTGGTCCCGCCTCCGGCTGCTCCGCAGGCAGGGCCCGGGTCTCTGGATTTCTGCACGACTTGGGAGCAAGTCTCCGCCTGCGCGGGTTTGTGTTAGTAACAGCCACAGAAGGAAGTGCCTGTCCCCCTCAGAGCACCACGCTGTAGCTTGTTCGGGAAGACTGGGGTTCCCTGAGCTCAGGCGTCTCCCCTATAAATCGACAGTGTGCATGCAGGTGTTACCCTGCAGAGCTGGGCTCAGGGACCAGTGAACAATGCCACCGCCGCCCTGGCTGCGAGAACAAACTGTCCTTCGCCTCTGACCCAGGCACCTCGCTCGTGTCTCCCACAGGCTCCCACGAAACGGCAGCCGGCCTGCTCTCCTGCAAGCCGGGGAGGCCCCGGACCCACCCTGGCCATCCCTGCTGCCCAGGCTTGGTGGAGGGTCGGTGCCTGGCCCTTATGTCCCAGCCCCCTCAGGAGACTGTCCTGAGTGTCCCCAAGGCCTCGCATAGAGTGCAGAGGTGCCTGGCCAGGTGGGCAAGGCCGTCTGAGGCCAGTGTCCCCACTGCTCTGTGGGGGACTGAGGAGGCCATGGGCTGCTTAGGGCAGTACAGCGGCCTCAGGTCTCCGAGGGTCAGAGCAGGCAATCCAACCTCATGCCAGCACAGGGGCCCAGCCCTCGCATATAGGCCCGTTACCACCCATGGGGCTGCCCCTGGCCAGGCCCTGTCTCCATCGTCTATGAGATTCCCACTTTGCAGAGGACAAGAAGGGCCCAGCAGTAATCAGAATGACAATAGCACCCTCAGGCCAGAATCCAGCCCCCCTCCCCTCCACCCTCCAATCCCCCCTCTCTCAAGCACCTCAGTGCCCCCCGGATAGGCACTATGCTATGGCGTGGACTCGGAACCACCAGACTCGGACCCCGGAGGACCCTGCGCAGGCCTGGCCCCTGCCACCCTGCCCTCCTCTCCCAGGGACCTGCCACAGCCGTTCCCAGGAGGGCCGGGAGCTGCTGACTCATGGGGCAGGGACGGGCAGGGATGGGCTGGCCCGGAGGCAAGGTCCCCACCCAGGTCTGCGTTTCCCCCTCACAGAGAAACGGAGGGGCCACACCTCGGTCTCACCCATGAGCACCGGCACGGTGAGGAGATGCTCGCACACACCACGCATGCACACCCCCTCCGCCCCCATCACACTGGGACCAGAGCAAAGCCCCACCTACCAGGATGCGGTCGAACGCCGAGGGGGTCCCTCCCCTCTGCACATGGCCCAGCACAGTCACACGCGTGTCGAAGCCCAGCCTCTGGACCACCAGCTGCTCATTGGGAGAGAATAAGGGGGTCCCTGGGTTCGCTGCCCACCTCCACTGTCTCACCACCCACATACCCCAAGCCCTGGTCCCTGCCCCTCCCCACCAGGCCTCAAGGATTTTGGCATGTCAGGGTCCCCAAAGAGCCAGCCCAGGGTTCATGCCCACAGATGTGTTTCTGTGTATGTGCGTTTCTATGTGTGGATGTGTTTCTGGCTACACGAGTGTGTGTTTCTCTATATACATTTCCACGTGAGTGTGTGGGTGTTATTTCCATATACAGGGTGTATGTTTGTGTGTGTGTTTCCATGTGAGTGTCTGGATGTGTTTCCGTGTATGTGTGTTTATGTTACCCGTGTGAGTGTGTGGACATGGAGTCCCAGGCGGGCCTGGCCTGCAGGGAATATGTCTGAATGAAGGCTGCTGCTGGTTGGTGACGGCCAGGCCCAGGCAAGGGAAATGGCCTTCAGCCTTAAGAGCAGAGGTCAGTGAAAAGCAGCCAGTGGGCGGGGACACCCAACAGGTGTGGGGGAAACCTTGGCCTCTGGGGCCAGGGCTTCTTAGGGGGCCCAGGCACCCCACACACACATCTGTTGTCACTGAGGAAGCCCTCCAGGAGGGGAAGGAGCCCAGCAGATGCTTGGGGACAGAGATAAAGGGAGCCCGACCCGCTGAGCCCCACCCCTCTCCCACCCACACGATCCAGGCTGCTCTGGGGCCCCTCCTGCACTCACGTCCTTCACGTAGCGGGAGGTGATGGGCTTCCCATTGCGGTCGATGGCGCCCTCGGCGATGATGATGATGTTCAGCCGGGACCCTCGGCTTCGGGTCTGGGTCAGAGACATCCGGGAGCTTAGCAACCTCAGACACCTGTCCCGACACCCACCCTCCCGGGGGTCCACACTGCAGGGACCACCCCCCGGTGAGGAGCGGCCGACAGGGACCCTGTGGCCCTCCTGGAGGTGGGGAGAAGCAGGTGGGGGGTCCTTGCCACAGGCTTGGGAATTGGGGGGCAGCAAGGGAAGAAAGGGGACGAGGCAAATGGTACAAGTGAGCATGCTGTTCCCACTCACTTGGCCCAGCCTCTCGCACATGCAGTTCTCCCAGCCGTCCTCGGGGGGCGCCTCGGGGATGAACAGCCAGTCGGCCCCAGAGGCCAGGGCGGATACCAGGGCCAGGTACCTGGAGGAGCGGAGGGGCCACCTGCTCAGGGCTGGACCCAGCGCCCCGGCCCCCAGACCCGAGTCCCCTGAGCCTCCCCTCCTTCGTCCTCCCTGCATCCAGCCCCAGAGACAGACTCCCACCCCCCAGCGCACACCCAGTGTTAGATGAGCACCTGCCCTGTGCCAGGGGCCATGGAGGCGCCACACCCTGGCTCCTGCTCCCCGTCACCCCCGCACCCCCAGATGGCAGGACCCCCTTACCCGCAATGCCGCCCCATCACCTCCAGCACAAATGTCCTCTGGTGGCTGTGGGCACCAAACAGAGCGAAAGGTCAGTGTCGAGCCTCTGGGAGCTGAGCTGCACGGCCGGCCTCACAGGCCAGCAGAACCTGCCTCCCTCAAGCCCAGGGGCCAAGCCACACTCCAGCAGCCCAGTCCCCTCAGGAGTGCCCGGCGACACTGGACACCAGAGCAGCAGGACCGACCACTCTCCTTATTCCCATGGTGGTCACGTGTCTGAGCAAAATGTGGCCTTGGGTTCCTGACCCGCCTTCACGCTGGTTTTCACTGACCTCTGCTCCGAGGGCTGAAGGCCATTACCCTTGCCCGGGCCTGGCCGTCACTGGCCAGCGGCAGTCGGATGACCCCCCTGGGGATGTGCCAATCCCCAGGGTCCCTGCTGACCCTGCAGAGGGCGGCCTCGCCCCTCCCAGGAGGACAGGATCCCCAGCCTGCCCGCCTCGCTTGCCCGCCTGGCAGCCTGGCCGGGCCAGTGGGGGCTGCGGGCCTCGCTCACCTCTGGGCGGTGGTGGTGATGGCGTCAATGACCTCCATGATGCGGTGCAGGGCCGAGTCCGTGCCGATGGTCATGTCGGTGCCACAGAAGTCATTGTCAATGGAGCCCACCAGCCCAGCGATGTTCAGGTGGGAGTAGGTCTGAGCCGTGCTCTCTGAGATCTTGCCTGGGGAGGAGCAGCAGAGGCCAGCTGAGGCCCCACTGGCCACGATGGGGGGCAAGAAACCCCACCTCTCACCCCCGTCTACCAGGCAGTGTGGTCCAGGAAGGTGCCCAGGCTCAGCTCCCCCTACCCAGGTCCTGCAGTGGGACTCCCAAGAGGGGAGGGGCCACTGAACCCCTAAAGCTGAGTGTAGACTCATCACCCCGAGCAGGAGACCTCCAGGGCAGTCTTAGAGTGACGGCACCCCACTTCCAGGCTCCACACGAGCGGTACAGACTGAACTCCACGCGGGCTTTCCATCTGGCAACCTTGCAGCTATGTGTCTTGGGTGTTATCAAACGCTAACTCTTACACTTCTGCAAACTATGACAGCGTCCGTAACCCACGTCCGGAATCAATTACAGACAAGACTTGTCCACACAGTGTGGGGTGTCAGCCTGGGACTGCTGTCCACCCTGCCTGGGGGTCCCTGATGCTGGGCTCAAACTCTGACCTCACGACCAGCCAAACCCAGCCGACAGCTTCTGCAGCTGCCCAGGGTCGTCTGACCTTGGGCTGGGCCAGGCCCACTTCTCCGGCCAGCAGCCAGGCAGCGTCTCCCCGCCTCCCCTCGTCCTGCCTATCCCACTGCCACCAGCAGCGAGGCAGGTGCTGAGGCCTCCGAGCTGCCCCCCCCGCTCCCCCCCCGACTCCCCTCCCAGCCGGCTCTGGCCACTGACCCACCTTCCTTCACCAGCTCCTCCAGCAGGCTGCCCCACTCGCTGCGGAAGATGTTGGCGCCCGTGAGGCTGCCATCGCCACCTATGACGCACAAGTTGGTGATGCCGCGATGGACCAGGTTGTAAGCAGCTGCCAGGCGCCCCTCCCGCGTGGTGAAGGCCTTGCAGCGGGCACTGCCGATGATGGTGCCACCCTGTTCAAAGGAGACGGGAGCCTTGACCAACAAGGCAGCAGAAGGGACCTGTACTGGGGGTGTGGGGGGGGGGACGGTGGACTCTGCAGAACTGAGAGGGTGAAGTCCAGGGCCTCCTCCAGAAGCCTGGGCCGGGGTCCCCCTCCCCGGGCTTCCTCCTGGAACATACCAGGAGGAGGAGAATATCCACCTGTCAGTCTTGGGAAGTTCAAAAAGGGTAACCAAGTGAGCAGGCCCCCTGCCCACTGCGCCCACCGACCCATTTGTGGCTCGCGACAATGACTGGCCACTTGAATACGCTGGGTGTCACCAGCTGGCCTGGGGTAAACAGGTGACAAGGCCTGCACCCCTGTCCCAGCTCTGTGGGAGGATGAGGGTCTCCCCACAGAGACAGGATTCCAAAACCACCAGTCCGAGGAGTCCTGGCCCAGCAAGGTGCCCGCCCCTGCCCAGTCAGCTGGAGGGAAACCTGGGCCTTGGTCACGGGGCGGGTCAGAGTGGTGACGAAGGGGAGGCTACTCAGATGCCGCGCCAGGCCTTGTCCAGTGTCCCGTCCTCCCTGCACCCTTAGCTGGAGCTGAGAGTGAACTCTTGTAGTGGAGGCGCCCAGGGCCATTGCCACTCCACAACCCACGGCAGCCAGATGACTTGGTGACCCTGAGCCAGCCCCTGGGGGACGGGGACGCTTCTGTGCATGGTCTCTGTGTGCGTCTGCGTGTCTATCTCTCCGTGTGTCTGTGCGCACACAGGCGCTCACGGGTGGGAAGGGCTCACAGAGGCCTTACCAGCTGGATGATGTTAGAGACGCTGAGCCAGTTGGCTGGCTTGATGTTCTCGCCTCCTTCCACGAGGCCCTCGTAGCCCTGCAACCGAGGAGCACAGGCATGAGACAGGCACCCACAGCAGCCGGACAGCACCCTTGTCCACGAGCAGGGGGCTGGGTACCCGGCCAACACCCCATCCGGCAGGAAGCAGGCTCCTGGGTCCTGACCACGAGGCCCCAGAGCCTTGGATGATGAAGCTGGGAGGTGGCCAACAGTCAAGGGGAGAGGCCAGGGCACCAGGTGGGCCTCTCGGAATCTCTGCAGGGCTGAGAAGCTACTTGTTACAGAGTGTGACTCGCAGGGCAATGTGCTCCCGTCACGGGTGGCCCACCTGGTGAGTGCCCAGCAGCGCTCTGCCCTTCCAAGACCACCCCTCCCGGAGGGACCCGCTGTCCTGCCTCCTCTGGGCATCGATTAGATGTAGAAGTGACAGCAGCGTCTGCTCTGTGTGTCTGGCTCTCACTCAACCTGGCGTCTCCGAGGCCCCGCATCGCCGTGCACAGCCGTGTCTCAGCTCGCTCTGTGCCCCAGGCCACTGTGTGTGCCCCAGTCACGGTCCGCCCACCGATGACGGACATGGGGAAGGTCTCCAACTTAGGGCTATTAGAAATGAGGATGCACACATCTCCTGCGAGAGGGATCCTGAGAGCTGGGTGCCTGAGCAGCTACCAGAGGCTCAGGTGGCGCCCGCTGTGCAGTGCTGACCTCCTCACCCGCCAGCCATGCAGCCGGGCTTCTGGGTGCTCCAGCCCTCAGTGCCGGGCGTGCTAGTCTTCATCCCGGGGTCTGCATGTGGGTCCCTGCAGTTGGTTGTGTGTTAAATTTCCCTAGTGACCACTTCCTGTTTTTCTTTTTTAAAAAAATGTTTTTATTGATTTTTAGAGAAAGAGGGAGAGGGAGAGGGAGAGAGAAATAGAAACATTTATAAAAGAGAAACATCAATTGGCTGCCTCCTACATGCCCCCTACTAGGGATCAAGCCTGCAATCCAGGCATGTGCCCTGATTGGGAATCGAACCAGTGACCTCTTGGTGCATGAGTCAAGGGCCGATGCTCAACTACTGAGCCACACCGGCCAGGCCACTTGCTGTGTGTCTATGACATAAGCCACTGATCGTCTGGACCACGCCTGTGAGAAGTGCTTGGTCAGGTGCCTTGTCAGTTTTCTGTCACATGACTACTCCTTCCTTATCAGTAGGAGTTCTAGATACAGTCTGGATAGAGGGCAGGGGCATTTTATAAGTGGTGAAAAGACAGGGTACCACCATGCTGAGATGAGCAGGGCCGCCTCCTCCAGGCAGTCCTCCAGTCCCTCAACTGAAGTAGTAGATGAGCCACTGCCCCTGCTTGGGGCTAGAGCCCAGCTTGGCTCTAGGCATCTACCTCCCCTCTGCCTCCTCCCTTTAGCCGTCCCACCCTTGTTCTGTCACCTATGCCTATAGGGTCCTGGGCAGCGAGGCCCTGGAGGCAGTCTGGGGCAAATGCTCCCACCCCTGTGGGTGGAGGTGCAGCACTACACAGGAAAGAGGGCAGGGAAGTCCCAGGGAGGAATGTTTCTTCAACTCAGGACATAACAGGTTCCCTCACCAGCCCCACAGCCCAGCTGGAGTTGGCAGGGCAGGTGCCCATTCTTCCAGGAACCAAAATTAGGAGAAGGTTCGCAGGGACACAGGAGGAGTGAGACCCCCAGGCTGGGGACCACCAAGCTACCTTCCATGGCTTAGGCCAGCTATGTCCTTCCCTTCCTTCCCTTCCTTCCCTCCCCAACCCTTTGGTCAGGAATTTGGCCACAAGGATATGAGCCAGCCCTGCCACCACCAGCCCAGCACAGAAAAACAGGAAAATGACCTGAAAAGCCACAGCAGGCATGGCCTGGAGCAAGCAGCTACAAAACAGGCAGGTCTCAGTCTGCAAAACCCAGGGCCAGGCACAGAGCCCAAGCACACTGCCAGCCTGGCCCCTGGCCACTGCGCACCAGCTCGAATCCGAGTCCCACACACGCAGCTCTGCGGGGGCTGAGACAGCGGCCATCACTTGTGGTTCCCAGGCCTCGGAATCAGGCTGGGAACGGGACTTGTACCACCAGCTTTCCTGGCTCTGCACCTTGCAGACGGCAGACCGTGGGCTTCCCAGCCTCCAAACCATGCGCCTGGGCTAAGACGGCGTGAACAACAGGAACTGAGCAGGCAGCTCCGGATGGTTAGCCTGGGCGACCCTCAGCATGGCCGTCTCAGAGCAGCCGGCTGCCCCCACAACATCCATTTTAAGAGACATGGGAGGAGGTTTCAGGCGTCTTTTGGGGTGGCCCTGTAAGCTCCAGAATGCCACTTCTACTGAATTCAGAAGGCAGAGGACAGAGATGACAGCTTCCGGTCAAGATGGCAGCAAAGGCAAATGGGGTCCTCGCCTCCTCCCACAACATCATCAAAATTACAACCAAACGACAGAGCCACCATCATTCAGAACTGCCTGAAACCCAGCTGAACAGAAGTCCTACAATTAAGGATATAGAGAAAAAGCCACATCAAGACTGGTAGGAGGGGTGGAGACGCTGAATGCTGGTCCCACACCCAGATGTGGAGGCTGAAAATCAGGAGGGTGCCCTGGCTGGCTTGCTCAGTAGTTAGAGCAGCAGCTCAAAAGGCACCAGTACATACGGGGGATGGGGGCGAGGGGACTGAATTGTCCATCCAGGGCTGGACAAAGGCAGCTTTCTCCACGACAAAAGTGCTGGCAGAAGCCATTGTTCCTTTGCTAAGCCCCCTGACCACAGAGCCAGCAGACAGGCAGCATATCTGAGTCTCCATCAACCTGGTTAACATTGTTCACCCACCCTGGTGATTCCCTGTGACCCCACCCCACCCAACTTTCGGGCCCCCTGAAGTCACTTCCAGTGACTTTTCCATACAAACGGCCTGTCTTGGCTCATGCTTCAGATTTCCTAAAATCTCTCAAACAAGCAGCATTTGGCCTAGGCATACCTCTTGCTAAGTGGCCCCAGGCTAGGCACTAGCTGCAGGCAGCCTTGGTGCACAGTTGGCCTCTCCCAAGCACCTCCAAGCCCAGCACAAGTAGCAGCCGTCTGCAGATTATTTTGTAACTCAAGCTGGGGGTTCCCAAGCAGGACATGGGCAGTGGCTGACTTGGCCTGGCCTCCCAGGCAGCCCCGAGCTAGCGCACCCAGTGGACAGCTTCAGACCACATCAAAGCACCACCCAACCACCTCCACAGGTGCAGACTCAGCAGACAATAATATTGTGATAACTACGTATGGTGTCAGATGGGTCACTTTACCAGGGTGGTCATTTCATAGCTCATATAAATGTCTAATCACTCCTGCTCTACACCTGGAACTAATATAATATTGTATGTCAATTGCAATTGAACATTTTTTTAAGAAATTATTTACAAAGAAGTCTCACAGACACAACCCTCCTCTTCTAGCCTTGGAACCTTCTAAAATGTCTCTCACCCAGCCAACGTGGCTCAGTGGTTGAGCATCGACCTATGAACCAGAGGTCATGATTCGATTCCAGTCAGGGCACATGCCCAGGTTGTGGGTTCAATCCCGGGTGGGACATGCAGGAGGCAGCTGATCAATGATTCTCTCTCATCATTGATGTTTCTATCTCTCTATCCCTCTCCCTTCCTCTCTGAAATCAATAAAAATATTTTTAAAATAAAATGTCTCTGCACACCTCCACCCACTTAGTGTCACCTCTCCCTTCCCCACCCCCAGGGCAGGCTCCCAGGCAGCCCAGAGCTGGCTGCAGGCCAAGTGCACTGCTGGCAGCTCTCCTGTGTCAACTTTGAGCCCACGGGTCCAGTCTGGACTCCTGGGTGAGTAAAAGCCATTCCTGTTCACGAGTCCTTCTCTCTGTCGGCTGTGAAAAGTGCTTTAACTCACAACACTGCATTAGCTTTGTGACCTAACATCCCCACAAAGAATGAATTGGTACCCTCACTTAACAGAAGAAGAAACTGAGGGTCAAGGAGATAAAGGAACACACCTGTCACAGGTAGGCAACCTCAGGCAGGGCTTGGACCCACCTGTCCCTGTCTGAAGGCCACAACCCAAGACCCCTCCCGAGAGCCTCCCCTGTCCCCCAGAAGACTCTAGACCAGCCGTGGGCAAACTACGGCCCGCGGGCCGGATCCGGCCCATTTGAAATGAATAAAACTATTCATACCCTTTTATGTAATGATGTTTACTTTGAATTTATATTAGTTCACACAAACACTCCATCCATGCTTTTGTTCCGGCCCGCCGGTCCAGTTTAAGAACTCATTGTGGCCCTCGAGTCAAAAAGTTTGCCCACCCCTGCTCTAGACCATCATCAGGGCATGGGCCCCACCGGCCCAGCAGCTGAGACTCTGAGGAGACCTGCTTCCCAAAGATAACCTGGGGCTTTGCAGGGTCCCAGCCCCCAAGTCCTGGGCTGAGGGTCGGAGCCCTGCAGGAGGCAGGGGTCTACAAATTACTGTTCATTCATTCATGCAGCCGGAGCTGGGTGTGGCCCGGCCCAACCTGGGGCCAGGGGAAAGGGCAGGGACAGCCCACAGGGGAAGAGGAAGGGATCGGGAGAGCAGAGAGGCTGGGGTTCGCTTCTGGTTGCCTAAAAAGTGAAAACAAAATAACACGGCGCCTCCAGAAAACCACAAGACAATGGAGGAATTCCTCCGTGTGTGCCTGTGAGCACGTCAGCCCCAATGTGACACAGGCATTGGGGGCGGGGGCATGAGGCAAAGGGGGCACCAATTTGGTGAGAACAACAGAGAACACTACTCTGCCACTTGTCCAAGGGGGCTGTTTGCTGTTGTTACCTGGGTGATCCACACAGCGTTTGTGTGTAAGGGGTACGGGGGTGCTGGAGGGAGGAGGGTGGCCGGGCTGGAGGATGACAGGTGGCGGCTGAGCTCCCGGCCTCACAGGAGGAGGACAACAGCTTTATGCCCTCCTATCTCCCGGGACATGGCCCACGTCACAAGCACCCAGACTGGGGGGAAGGCTCCTCGCCCCACCCCAGAGCAGGGGCCGGCTCCCTCCCATTCTGCCTCTTCATCACCCTCCCCTCCCTCTAGGCCTGAGCCTCAAGTTGAACAAGTGACCACTGTGAGACAGGGAGGTGTCCTCCACCCCCCCCTCCCACTCCCCGCTGAACACAAAGCCCACCAGTGTGGGGCCTGGACCCCGCCCGGCCCTACCTCGTAGATGAGGAAGACCTTGGCTCCCACGTAGATGCCCATTCGCGTCACGGCCCTGACAGCGGCATTCATACCTGGGAGGGAGTCGGGGGGGACACGGTCAGTGGAGATGCATGGGTGTCAGGGCCCGGGACCACCCTCTTCAGGGGGCGCCGAGCTGGAGTGGGAGGTCCAGCCCCAGGTCTCAGGGTGAACACGTCATTGTAGCTGTGGAGCACTGGGAAATAAGCTGCCCAGGGTTAAGCCAGGAAATTCCCCATCGGGCCTCACGCAGCCTGAGTGGGGGCACCAGGTGTGTGCAAACACCCATCCCTTCAGGCCTCATCCAGCCCCTGGTCCCCCGCAGCCTCACTATGACATGACCCGGGGGGCAGCTCAGGAGCACCCTAAGCATCAGCTCCTGCCCCAGGCCCTGAGTGTGGGCTCCGTGAAACAGGAAGAGGGCAGTGACCCCAGGGCATGGGGTGCTGGGGGGTCGGCAGCCTCAGGCAGTGTGGCTGAGCAGGCTGGCACTCCGGCCCTCCTGCCCGCACACACACAGGGGAGCTGCCGGGCTGGGGTGGCCACCCCTCCTCCCTGTCCCCACAGCCTCGCCCTTGTGCCTAGCATCTCCCCTGCAGATTAGGTCCCTGGAAAGGGACATTCATGTTCTGGAGGAGGCAGCACGTGGGGTGCTCCGAGCCCAGAGGAGCCTCAGCCCCCTTCCCTCACAGCCGGTTCCGAGACCCACAGAGGGCAGAGGTGTCCACCTGCGGCCCCTCCACAAGATGCAGCCTGAACGAAGCCCTCATGGGAGGCCCCTCACGAGACACAGAGCACCAGGAGTGGGCCTGCGTGACGGTCCCCCTTCCATGCTTTGAGGGCACTTTGGGGCCTTGCCCAGGGGACAGGCCTCCAGGTGGCCAGACAGCCAGGACTGTAGCTGCTACAGGCCAGGAGCATGCCAGGTCAGCTACCCCAGCCAGTGGCCCCAGTGTGGGCATCCTGAGTGAGCCCAGCCCCCACACTGGCCAAAACCTTCTTTACCGAGAGTCCATGCTGCAAGACACCTGTGGCTCTGAAAAAAGAGGCAGGCAGGGACCCTATGTCTTCAGAGGGAAAGAAAGAATGACGGCCACCACCCTGACCGGTGTGGTTCAGTGGACAGTGTTGGCCCACAGACCGAAGGGTATCGGGTTCAATTCCTGGTCAACGGCGGGTACCTGGGTGGCAGGTTCCATCCCCTGCCCCATCAGGGCCCACACTAGAGGCAGCCAATCGACGTGTCTCTCTCACATAGATGTTTCTCCCCTCCCTCCCTTTCTTCCACTCTCTCTAAAAATTAATGGGAAAAACATTCTCAGGAGGGAATTAACAACAACAAAAAGGAATGGTCACCGCCCAGGGTCCCGCCCTCTGACTCTGCGTCCAGGGCCAGATCACAGACCGGTGCTTGGTCTCCCCAAGGACCTCCCTGCTCCCCCACAACTCCCTCCTCCCCGCCTTTGTCCCTGGCACACCGAGCCAGAGCACATGGGCTCAGCCTGTGGTCTGACCCTAAGCTTTCAAAAGCCCTTTCCCTGGAGGCCTATGCAAATGCCCGTGTGGCCAGGCCCCCCAGGCTCCCCCCAGCCTTCCTGGTCCCTGAAGTCATGGAGGCTGGTGGTGCCCATCTGCTCGGGCATCCTGCAGGGGCACCATGGCTTCCAGGGTCCCAACACCGTGTGTGGTCACATGGTGACTCCCAACCTTTACCCTGTCACACCCCTCTCCCTGGTCTCCAGGTTTCCAGGCCGGGAGGCAGGGCCCAGGGGAGCGAGTAGGAATGCGACAACGTGAGGGGGCCTCACAGCATGTCAGGAGGACCCAGTGGACAGGCAGGGCCCCTGCAAGCTCAGGACTCCAGGCTCCTACATCAGCAGAAAGGCACGTGCACCATCCCGTCTCCAGATGAGAAGCTCGGGTCTCCAGGGGAGGGTGGGACCAACCCCTCCAGGGGCACAGTGAGCCACCCTGTGTCCACACACAGCAAAGGCTCTCACGGCCCCACATCCAGTGCCCAGGGCTCCTGGCGTGGGGCACCCAGACACCAGGGAAGGCAGACCACAGAGACCACACTCGCAGCTTCCACACTGGGGTGAAGTCAGAGAACCCCAATTCTGAAGAAACTGTGAATGTCTTATGTGCCCCAAATGCATGGAACTAGGATAGCAGAGGCTGAAGTTGGGGGCAGGAGCCAGGGGGTATAGCTGGGGTGCCCCAGGAACCTGGATCAGAGAAGTTGTAGCTGAGGTCGGGGGGTTCAAGGGCTGCAGGCTCCCCTGGCCCCCTGCCTTCTCGGGTGGGGTGGGGGGCACTGAAGAAGAAGAGACAGCAGTAAAGCTTCCTGCCCTCGCACCCAACCCCGCCCCAGGGGGCCCTGAGCCGGCAGTAGGTGGTTCACTCTAGGCTATCTGCCTCTCCCAGCCACCTCGCTGGTGAGGCCACTGTGTGCCCATTGCAGGCTCAAGGTCCAAGCCCCACCTCTGCCAGGCAGGAGGGGGCCAGCAGCCGAACAGGGTGAGGAGAGCGGGTGGGGGTGGGAGTCAGTGGCCAGGGACTCAGCCCACCGTCCAACCCAGATGTCTTCCCAGTCGCCCACCCTTGACTTGGCCAGCAGCTGGACAGGCCAGCCTGGGACCAACGCCATCTCACTGGCCAGCCCAGCAGACACAAGGGAGCCCAGCGTCAGGGTAACATTTTCAGCCCTCAGAGGTGAAAACCAGACAATGTTAAATGAAAACTCTTGACTGTCAGCCCAGAACCGGATGCCATGGAGACGGCAGCCCGAGGGCATGGATTATCTGGTACACCTCACTGTCCGTAGCCTTCTTAAAAGGCATTTTAAATGATCCTTTAATTTGGTTTTTGTCCTCAAAATAAGCCCTCGGCCAGTGAGAAGAGTGGGCAGGGGAGTAGCTGGGTGTACTGGCTGAAGGGGCATGCGACCCACACCCCACGCCCCACGCCCCTCCGAGAGGGCCAGGGAGGCGCATCCCATGATTTCCTGTTGGAGGAAGTCCACGATGTAACCAGACTGACTTGGTCCCAGTCAGCTCCCAGTGTACAAGAGCGCGATCATAAGACGCTGCCGGGCTCAGCAGGACACTACATGGCCAGGTGACAGGTGACATGTAGACACAGAGCCTGGCTGGGACATACGAGATGGGAGGGGACTCGGGGAGCGAAATCTTCACCTGCAAGTACAGGACATCAATGTCCTGCTGGTCACCAAAAGAGGCAGGTCCTGACTGTTCTTTAGGGGCTGGGAAGGGGTGCCCCACAGGGGGCGACCGAGGGGTGGAAGGGTGGACAAGCCGGGCTATTTTACAAGTCTCTAGTTCCTTCTGCAAAGTCCTCTGATATCTTTGAACAACGGACACTTCCTGTGGTCAAAAGGAGAGAGAGGCCCCTGAGCAGGCAGAGGACGCCACTTCCAGGCTGACTGGAAGGAACCTGCCAGGTGGCCTGTCTTGCCTCCTCCTCCCTGTTTACAAAAGGGGAAACCGAGGCCCAAGGGAAGTGCTTGGGCCGGGCCACAGGGCTGGTCAACGTTGGCTCTACCAAGACCCAGCTCTGGCCCTTCGCTCCGTGAGGTTGGCTGGTTTGCACACATTCTGACCGATGCAGACTGTAGCACCTGGGAGGTAAGTTTCATCCACCCCAGCTGCTGTCAGCCCAGCGCCCACGAGGGAGGCCACACAGAGGACAAAGGAGGACAGACCGAGAGGGCGTACACGGGACCCAGGAAGGCAGACACCTTCCTCCCGGGATTTGCAGAGCCCGAAACTGGGGGTGTCTGTGCAGTCCTCCTCCGTGCAGCTCCAACCAGAAACCATGGCTACCACCTGCAAGTTGGAGAGCACACAGGAGAGGCATGGAGGCTGCCAGGGCTCTGGGGGAGAGGCGACACTTGCCGAGAAAAGCACGAGGCCAGCCAGCAGGTGCACTGACGGCCACACTCCAGCCGTGTCCAGGAAGCGCTGCCCGTTCTGTGTGAGGCACCAGGGCCACAACTAAGACTTTACACCCTGATCTAAATGCAGGTCATTTATCCTGCCAACCCCCTTGGGTGCTGTTGTCTCCACTGCGCAGACAGAAGCCTGGGGTGGAGACTCCATGGGAGTTGGGGGCCTCCCGGGCCTCTGTGCCTGTCTGGCGAGGTGGGTCCTGCCCTCTCAGGGTGTGTCCTTTTTCGTAGTCTAATCTCACAGGATGATGCTTCCCCAAGGCCACCCTTCAAGCCCGCTCACCCCAGCCCGGGCTCACTCGTCAGGCTATGGGGGGAAACAGCAGCAAGTGCTCTGGACATGAGGGGCCGTGGACGTGCAGGCCCCTTGCAGGCTGGGACATAGACAGAGGCCAATTCGTTCTGCCTTCCCTAGCTTGTGAACACCTCTTCCCCATTCTGAGTGGGGAATGGGGAATCAGGGGCCTGAGGAAGGGATGGAGGTGTCTGCACTCGAATCTGGAGGGAGACAGGTGAAGCCCACTGTGCAGCCTGAGGGTGCTGGCTCTATCCCTTGCAGTCCTGCTCCTGGTCTACTTTAAGGCCTCTCCTGAAGTTCAGGCTATATTCCCGGCTGTGGTGGCTCAGTGGATTGAGCATCGTCCCATGGACCAAGAGGTCCCAGGTACGATTCCCAGCCAGGGCACATGCCCGGTTGTGGGCTTCATCCCCAGTAGGCGGTGTGCAGGAGGGAGCCAGTCAATGATTCTCTCTCATCATTGATGTTTCTATTCCTCTCTCCCTTCCTCTCTAAAATCAATAAAAACATATTTTTTAAAGTTCAGGGTGCAGCCACATGGCCCAGCACAACAGGTGCCAAACTGGCCATCCCAGGTCAGAGGCGCTGAAAAGCAGTAGTCAGGACAAGACCAGGCTGGCAGGAGGGGGGCTGCTGGGATAGACACCCCCTGCCCCAGGCAGGGCACCAGCTCAGCTCTGCCAGGCCCCAACCGAAGGATCTTGGCAGGCCACCACCTTGGGCTTCCCCTGTTCAGGGGTGAGAACAAGTCTGAGCTAAAGGAAACTCCCTAAGCCCCAGACAGCGCACCTCCCCAAGGTACCCTCTTCCTCACTAGGCCTCAAAAGGAGAGTGAGAAGCTGTTCTGGGTAGGCATGCCACCCACGCCTGCCAGCCCGGATGGATGGATGGATGGGGAGGGGTGGGCGGGCGGGCGTTAGAGCCGCCCTGGAGGCCTTGGTTGGGGGAATGGAAATGTCCCCAGGTCGCGGTTCAGGAACCAGGAAGAGCCCGGCTCTCCAGGTACGCGGGGACCTGCACAGCTCAGCACGGCCTTCGAAACAGGCC
>NW_006287253.1:376585-383489 GCF_000327345.1 Myotis davidii | reverse complement strand
CGCCCCATCCTGGCCCCGCCCCCGTGTGAGGACACAGCTGCCCACGCCGGTGAGCGGCCGGGGAAGGCGTCCAGCGCCCCCGCCCGGAATGCGTACGCAGCTGTCCCCGGTGCACGCCGGGCACCTGAACCCCCAACAACACACTAGCCAGAGCCCCGCTAGCGGGGGTCTGCCACCTTGGAGAACCGCGGTCCTAAACCGGTTCCGCCTCACCCAGGTGTCCGTGTATTGAAGGTCTATGCCAGTGATGGCGAACCTTTTGAGCTCGGCGTGTCAGCATTTTGAAAAACCCTAACTTAACTCTGGTGCCGTGTCACATATAGAAATGTTTTGATCTTTGCAACCATAGTAAAACAAAGACTTATATTTTTGATGTTTATTTTATATATTTAAATGCCATTTAACAAAGAAAAATCAACCAAAACAATGAGTTTGCATGTCACCTCTGACACACGTGTCATAGGTTCGCCATCACGGGTCTATTCCATAACCATCCAGGCGCTGTTAAACCCAAGCCCGCCCTAGAGTTTGTCAAGGCGTTAGAAACAGCCTGACCTTAGCATAGCCAGACATACACACATTTGTTCTCTTTTTACGTATGTTCTCCCTTCTCTCTAGACACAGGGCGGGGCAAAAGTAGGTTTACAGTTGTTCAGATGGAAAAAAATACAATAACTAATAAAACATAATACAAGAATAAACTCTGTTTTGCATACTCACAAATGTAAACCTATTTTTGCCCAACCCTGTGTATATGCTCTAAATATATACACACACATACTTTTTCCTAATAAGTAGATAGGCTAAGTATATATACCTCTCTGTTTCTATATGTATGTATGTACATATAAACATATATACACATACTTTTTCTTTATACATACATAGGCAGATAGACTATATACACCTCTATATATGTGTGTGTGTGTATACACACAGCCTATGTGTGCATAGATAAATATTATATATTTAAATAAATGAATGTAATGTAATACTTATCTATGTTTACCCATCAGGCTTGTGCTGTCATTCTTTTTTTTTAATATACATTTTTATTGATTTCAGAGAGGAAGGGAGAGGGAAAGAAAGATAGAAACATCCATGAGGAGAGAGAATCATGGATCAGCTGCCCCCTGCATGCACCACACTGGGGATCGAGCCCACAACCCGGGCATGTGCCGTGACCGGGAATCAAACCCTGACCCCCTGGTTCATAGGTCGATGCTCAACCGCTGAGCCACGCTGGCGGGGCAGCTGTCAATCTTATTGACTGGATAATACCCCAATCTGTGGCTATAACATTATTTCTCAAAACGTTCCTTGGATACTGGACGTTTACTCATTGTCAAAGTCTTATTCGCTTATTCTGGCAGTGCCCGCCAGTGGTCCCTGTGCCCGGCTCTGGTCAGCCTGGGCTCTGCACTGTCAACAGAACATACCTGCCCCCAGGGTCAAGATGTGGATTGCCTTGTGTTGGTTAAAGGAAGGACATTCTGACCTGGCTGGGAGTTGTACACCGCCGCCCTCCCCCCAACCCCGCCCTCCGATGTAGGAGACAACCTTGGACCTGCCAGTCAACTTTGGAATGTGGTCCATTCTCATTCAAGAGCTGCCTTTTATCATGGAAAGATTAACAATCTTGTGGTCCAAACAATGGAGTCCCACATTGCCTGCATACCCCTGCCGGTAATCCTTACTTTCCCATACCTACAATCCCTACTTCCCCAAGGAATCCTTGTCCTACCCCATATACCAGTAAGTAGCTGGCTTATGGGGGCTGCAGAGCAGGTTTTTGTGGATGACCTGCTGCTCTCC
The DNA here is from genome assembly GCF_000327345.1 of Myotis davidii. Lineage (NCBI taxonomy): Eukaryota > Metazoa > Chordata > Mammalia > Chiroptera > Vespertilionidae > Myotis > Myotis davidii. The sequence continues at coordinate 381,674 of NW_006287253.1, read as the reverse complement.
CATACTGCTGGCAATATTGGAATAAATGCTTATATATGATTCAACCCTGTATCCGCTTAATTGGCTCAAGTAGTGACAGGCAGCACGGACCCATTGCTTGTCTGGTTTCAGTCCTTCCCTTCTCTGTGTCTCTCCTTGTCCAGGATCCAGCCTCCACGCTGGGACACGCCCAGTGTATTCACGGCTCCATCTGCTCCTGGCATTGCTGTCCTATTGCTGTCAGTCCCATCGCTGCCTGCCTGGCCTGGCCCAGCCTGAAACAGCTGCTCAACCAAGAGGCATGGGGCACTTACCCCACGCTGGTGGGAGTCAGGCCCCCTCCAGGGCTAAACAGACCCTAAACATGAGCTGTCATAGGGGGGCCTGCCCCTCCCTCAACCCACCCTGCAGGTGCTGCCTAAGGAGCCCGTGTATAGGCAGAGGGTCCCCAGAGGGGCTGTGTGAGCCAGCCGGACCCCAGAGAGGCCAAGGGCTGAGTCTTGACTGGGACCCCTATCCCTGCTGTCACTCCCTGCCTGGGCCTCCCTGGGTGGGAACAAAAGCCATGTCCCAAGTCAGCACAAGTCCTAGCTTTGCTGCCCCCTCACAGGGAGGCCTGTGCCCACTTCCCTTCCTCCCAGGCCTCTGACCCCCATCTGGGCCTTCTGTCACAGGTTCCTGCAGGTGAGGGAGCTATGACAGCCCTGCCATCCCCTCCCACCAACACGGACCCAACAGCTGTGCCAGGCCCTGGGGACATGGCCAAGAACCAGGCAGGGCCCCAGGACCCCCAGCTGCAGTTCTGGGAGACAGACACAGCTAGGAAAGAAGCCGACCAATCCAGAAGCCAGCTTCAGACCGTGGTAGTTGCCATGAGGAAAATGAGGGCAGAGGGGCTGGACGCTCCATGAGGGAGCCTTCCGAAGCCACCTGGTCCTTTAGGGCCCCTGCTCTGAGGCTCCTGGAGCCCAGTCCCCACTCCTGCCCTGACCCCCCCTCCCCAGGGCTTCCTCCCAGAAACCTGGAGTCTGCTGTATTTGCCTGGCCGCTGCCCTGCTTGGTTAGACCTACCCCACTGACCTTCCCTATCATTCATTTACTGTGTGTCCTAAGGGTTGGGGTGGGGCTCTCACATGACTTGTTTACAGCTGGGTGTGACTCAGTGAAGTGTGCCCCAGTCACACGACCTCCAATTTGTTGCACAGACACACTGGCCCCTCCCCTAGCATGCTCTGCCCTCTGACCCCAGTCCTGCCTCCGTATCATAGCAGTTACCCACGTGAGGTCACCTTCCTCTCGTACGTGGTCCATCCCACCACTGGGATCTCCCCCTGGGACCCCACGGCTGGAAATAGGCTCAGTGCATAAAAAACCCACAAGGAAGTTTCTTGAATGAATGAATGATTGAATGAGTGAGTGAATAACTGGATGCATGAGATGGCATTGGAGCTGAGCTCTCAATGCTGAGAAAACAGACCGCAAAGCATCAAGGGAAGGAAATGTGAGCAGAGGGAGCAGCCCTGCAAAGGCCCTGGGGTGGACGAGCTTGGCCCCTCACAGGGGCAAGCAGGAGCACGGTGGGGGCAGAGACAGAGGTGTCCAAAGGCAGCACCAGAGCGCTCCCAGCAGAGGGCAGAGTGGAGCTGCTCACAGGCATTTCCAGCCAGCCAGCTCCACCCACACTTCAGGCACCAGAAACATGGGTTCAGACCCCCCAAAATAAACACACCCCATCCACTGGAGAACATGTTAAACCTACACAGACGTGACTTTAATATTAGGGCACATGATGGCTTGTGTTTACAAAGACGGGTTGTGTTTACAAGCGGCATTGACAATACTTGGAACTTGTCAGTCCTCTTGGCTCCCACCTGGACAGCTCCGGGGCGAGGGAGCTTGTCCCTCCGTCCCTCTCAGAGCAGAGTCACCGTGAGCACAAGCGGGCACTCACAGGTCCACTGATGCAGGGATGGGAGGACCTGATCTCCCTCGGCCCCTGCCCCTCCATGCTTCCAGGCTTGGGGCTCCGGATCAGGAGGGGAAGGTGGGCACCTCGGCCAGCGGGCGGGACATGCTCTGGATGGCCCACTGCAGGATGCCATCGAAGGAGTGCTGCAGGACAGAGCAGAACCAGGGCACTGGGACCCAGCCAGAACCTCCCAGGAGAGGTATGCCCGCCCCGCCCACATCTGGCACCTGGGACAGGGGAATGGCTGGAGGTGTTGACCTCCTGTCCAAAGAACATGAGGCCCCTAAAAGCCGCATTTCTTCCCAGCAAATCTAGCTGCTCATCTTCAGGCAGAGAGGCCTGGGTCAGGAAGAGGAGGGAGAGAGCCACAGACAGCAGAGCTCCTGGGCCCCACCCGCCCTGGGAAAAGGCACGGCCTCCAAGTCCGGCTTTGGTGGCCCTGTTGCTGGGGTTCTGCAACCCCCCATGTCTGGGCACCAGGACCTGCGAGCCAGCTGGAAGGGGGAGCTGCTCAGGGTTCCCTTGTTGCGTTTGTGTGCTCACGTGCATAGAGGGGTCAGGGCCATGCTGGAGCATGTTGCCCTGGGGTGCTTGGAGGGCCCAGAGCTGGGACTCCTTGCCCCTCCTGTGGCTCGGGTGCTGGCTGGCTTGGGGGTGGGGGTTAGGGGGAGCAGTAAGGACAAGGCGGAGGCCAGGTGATGTGTTACCTCGCTCAGGAGGGACTCCAAGTCATCCCTGTGCAGAACGGGCTCGTGACCAGTAGAATCATCCCCTGCCTGGAACCCAGGAAAGGGAGGTCACCCCAACTTCCACACCCCAGTTAGGGATATCCCCATGGAAGCAGAACTCCCTGCAGAGGCATCAGGGGTTGGGGGTGGGTGGCAGGTGCCAGGGCAGTGGAGGCACTGCAGGTGTTGGAGGGGGCTGAAAACTGAAATCTGACACCTAGCTCCCCTGGAGGCAGTGGGCACCGGCAGGGTGGACAGGAGTGAGCTGGGAGCTGCCTGCCCCCAGCCCCCAGATGTGCCTGCCTCCACACATTGTGCGGCCGTCTGGGGAATGTGAGGTGACTGAGAGAACCCCATCACTGATGGAAAACTGAAGTCCGGAGAGGAAAGTGCCTGGTCCAAGGCCACCCAACCATGCCTCTGGGCAAGGTGCCAGAGCAGGGACTGAGGCTCCGGCCAGGAGGGGAGAAGTCCCTACTACAGTGGAACCAAGTGAAAGTGCCGGGTTTGTAGCTCAGAACAGGAAATGCCAGCATTCCGCCTGGGTGGGTCTGATAAGCACAGGCCCACAGCCCCAAGGTGTGCGGGAGCTTTCAGGAAATGGTCTGGGACAAAGAGAGCTGCAACTTTTGACTCCAAAATGGCAGGACATTTTACATCACAATGAAAAGAAACCGGCCTTTGCTGTTAAGAGGAAAGAACCCAGGTCTCAATAAAGGAAGCAGATGCTGGAGGGAGGCATCCCCTCCTGGGAGACCCACCCCCCAAGGCTGCCTGGAGGCAGTGAGCTGGCTCGGGCATACCCTGTCCAGATGGGTGGGGACCAGGCAGCTGTGAGCCCTGCAGGGGGTCCCAAGAGCCTCCTGGGCGGGGCCTGGATGCAGGCAGGACCTCTGGGGCCCCCAAAGATTCCCCCAGGCCAGGAATGTGGTCCAGGGAGGCCTCTGCATAGGGCAGCTAGGGCAAGAGGCGCCACCCTCTGGGGGCTCCTGACTGGGGGACACAGGACCCCCCAGATTCTGAGGGAGCCCCAGACGCCTGCTGCTCAGCTGCTGGGGCCTTGGCTGCATCTCCTCCTGGACAAAGAGGATGGAGAGAGTGACTTCTCCCCAGGGACTCGTGGCTGCAGGGATGGGGCTGGGAAGGGCCCCCACCTAGAGCTGCTGGAGGAGTGGGTGTGCATGGAAATGGGGTTCTATGGAAAGTTCCTCACAGGACGATCTGACCATAAACTCCTAACCCTGCAGGTCATGGTGGATAGTCAGAGGCATTGAACTTCTTTAGTAAAAGGCTTTTCTTGGCCTTAAACCAACCCATCCATTGTTTCCGTGCATCTAGTTAGCAGGCCTTTGAAATGCCCCCTGTCAGGCCCCTCCTTCTAAAGTGTGACCCCCCTAGACGGCACAGTCCTAACTACCCAGTGCTCCCACCCGGGCCTTGCTTTCGGCCACCTCCACCAGACTTCCCTGGGGTCCCCCCTGAACCTCCGTGCAGAGAAGAAACCGCAAACTTTATTCTGTGGAGCATTTTTCTGTCTGTTGAGATCTTGCTTCCAGGCTTATACTGTTTTGAGCCAGATAAATTTTTATAAAAAGTCTCTACAGCCCTAGCTGGTTTGGCTCAGTGGATAGAGCATGGGCCTGTGAACTGAAGAGTCCCGGGTTCAAGTCTGGTCAAGGGCACATGCCTGGGTTGTGGACTCGATCCCCAGTATGGGGCATGCTTTAAAAAATTTAAAAACGCTTTTAAAAAAAAATGCTCTAGCCAGGCCCGTGTGGCTCAGTGGTTGAACATCGACCTATAAACCAGGAGGTCAGGGTTCGATTCCCGGTCAGGGCACATGCAGGGGTTTGGGGCTCGACCCCCCAGTGTGGAGTGTGCAGGGGGCAGCCAACCAGTGGTTCTCTCTTATCACTGATGTTTCTATCTCCCTCTCCCTTCCTCACTGAAATCAATAAAAATCTATTTTTTTTAAATGCTCAACAAGTTTGGACTTCCTTTGTGGAGGGGGGGGGGGCGTTGCACGGGTGGTTCATCCTACGTCATCGCGTGCGCATGCTCACCTCCCCGTGGGGTCTCCTTTCCGCTCGCCCCTCACCCCATCCCACCCCTCACCCCATCCCACCGGGCACTCCCGGGCTGGGGAAGGACACGGGGGTCAGGGGAGCTCTGGGCACAGACGTGATCCAAGCTGGGGCCATTGCTGGGGCGAGCTTCCTTTTCCAATAGATTTATGTTACCAAAAAGGGGTCTCTCTAAACAAAACCGCTGCATGGAAATAAGGAACTCGTGTTTCGGGGTGTGATGAAAACCCGTGAAACTGGCGCCAGAGCTGCCTCTCCAGAGGCTCCTCCCCCACCTCTCACCCCGCGGGGCCGCTCCCCCAGGGGGCACTCACCTTGGCCGCCCCGGG
>NW_006287253.1:371342-376492 GCF_000327345.1 Myotis davidii | reverse complement strand
GGGCTGGACCGCAGGGTGGGGCGCGCGCAGGGGAGGGGTGGTTTGGGGTCCCAGCCCCCGAGGGAGGGTGCCTGGCTGCAGCCCGGGGAAACCAGGTGCCCCGGCCTCGCTCCTTCTTGGTGGGACTGGGCCCCCTTCCGGGCTGGCCAAGGGGTCTCCGAAATGGCACTCTCCAAACGAGGCCTGAGGAGCTGGGGTGCATGGGGACTCCCCCAAGTGCCATCCAGCCCCTTTTATCGTCCAGCCTCTTTTAGGGTTGGGTGTTTCAGGAACAATAAGGATGCCTCACCCCTGAAGGCATCCCTCCAGAGCCCCACCCCTGTTCTGGGTGCTCTCCCACCGCACCCACCCCTGTGCCTCCTCCAGCTTCTTCCCACCTGCCCTCCACGTGGTCAATCGGCTTCCCTGGCAGAGCCCCGCCCCCAGCCCTGGCTCCTAACCCCCTTAGACTCCAGCCCACTTTCCCCTCCACTTTCCCCCTGTGAGGCACTTTCCCCCCACTTCAGGCTGCCCTGCGGGCCCTGAGCCCCCTCAAGGCAACACCAGACCCCAGGGCCCTCGCCCCCTCACCTGCTGCCCCTCAGGGCCCACACTGAGTAGGGGGCGGAGGGTGGAGGGGTCCAGGATGGGTAGCAGGTGCTTGTAGGCGACAGCAGTGTCCATACCAGCGGGGAGCTCCCTGAGCGGTCCCTTCACCTCCTCTCCTGAGGACCGCAGTCCCAGGATGACCTGGAACCAGGGGCTCGGGGCTCAGAGGGGCTGCAGGGACCTGCCCGGCACCACCCAGGGAGTTAGTGGCCGCGGGGAACTGGGGCTGGTGTGGAAGGAACGCCACATGGGTCAGAAAGGCCAGGGTGCAGTCCCAGCTCTGTGGTCCTCTACCCTTTGCCCTTTCCCCATCTAAAGATGGGGTGCCCAAAGGCCTCAGGGACTGTCGAGGTAAACACTCCACCTACATCCAGGCATGTGTCATATCCTTCATGTCTTTGCTGCATCAGACACTAAAACATTTTGGGGTGAACATTATCAGTGGTCAAAGCACATCCCTCGTGTTGGGCTGACAGAGCCGAGGCACCCCAGTTCAAGCACTGAGAAACGGGGCCACTATAAGGGCAGAGGCCCAGTAGCTGGCACCCCTCAGGCCCTACTATTGAAAGTTGAATGGATGTGGCCAGGCCAGGGCACATGGTTCAACGGCTGGGCAGGCCCGACCCCAGGCGTGGCCAGTGGGCAGGGACTCTAGGAGGACAGGGGGGCCTGTGCTTACCGGGGTCTCCGCAGGTGGCTCCTTGGCCCCAGGCAGGTCTGGCTGGGCTCTTCCCTGGAGGCAGCTGGAGCATCTCCAAGTACCACTGCTCATTTTGTCACCGGCCAGAGGCATGCAGAGCAAGAGAGAAGGCTCGGTAGCTTCCCAAACCCAAAGCTCAGGGAGGCCTGAGGGCTCGTCCAAGTCACCCTTCCCTTTTACAGATGGGGAAACCAAGGCCCGGGCAGGAAGTGGGCAGAGCCACAGTGGAAGGGCCCACCCAGCCAGTCATCAGGAGAGCCAAGGATGCCCAATATTTGCCTCTGGTGGGATGGACCTCACCAACAAGATCAGTGTCCTCATGGTACTTCTCCAATGAGCCCCAAGAGTGCCCCACACCCACACCTGCAGCCGCCTGTCCTGTTGTCAGGGGCTTGGCCTGCAGGTGGGGCCTCCCTGGGCTGGTGTTTATACCCTGGACCCACCACATGGTTAAGGGCAGGAAGGAAGAGAATGGAAGAATGACGGACAGTCAGTGTCTGGGGCGGGGGAGCTGGACAGTGACCTGGGCCGAACCCCCCTTGTTTTAGTGCAGAGGCATCTCAGAGAGAGAGGTGACCCGGTCAAGGTCACACAGTGAGCAGGGGCAGAGCCAGGGCGACAACTCCTCCTAGGCCCTCCCTGCAGGCCACCATGACCTGTGATCATGGGTGGTAGAGGGCAAGGCTCTCCTGGTGGGCTGGGGAGGGTGCACCAGGAGGTAAACCAGCCCGTGGGGTGCAGCTTTGTGGCCCGACTTCACCTGGGGGTGGAAGGGTCCCTGCTTGTGGGAATTTGCCCGGGAGTGTGGAGTGAGATGGGACAGGCTGGCCACTCTTTGCTTCCGCCATCCATTCTGCTTCACCACCCTTAGGGCCCTGCTGGCCAGGCTGGGTGCTGGCCAGACGGTGTGACCGCGCAGGGAGGTGGAGTGGGAGCAGCCCAGGCCGCAGCCCCACTGCCCAGTGACGTGAGCCAAGGGTACTCCCCACCCGTGGAACCGAGGGACGTCGGGGAGGCCTCAGGGTCAGTGGATGGAGGTGGCTGTGAAGCCAGATGGGGGTGGACGGGTGCCGCGGAGGGACCAGCATGCCGGGCTCACCTGGGGATCTCCTGGAGCGGTGGGGACAGGCAGGCCAGGTGGAAGGCGCGGGGGCAGCCGTCACAGCAGATGAGCTCCCCGCCGTCCCGGCACACGGCACACTCATCCTCGTTCTTCTGACCGGAAAGAGACCACATCCTCTGGTGGACAGGGATGGGCCCAGCCTCCTCCTGACGGCTGCACTGCAGGCTCCCCAGGGGCACCAGGTCCCCTGGCCTGCTGCGCTGCTAGCCAATGCCTGCTCCCCGGGCCTGCCCTCGACCCCTTCCATCTCTGAGACTCTAGTCCCTGCACACCTGCCAAGTCCATCTCTCTTGGGAAGAACCTTCAGAAAGCCGGGTTTCTCCTAGGCACCCACCCCCATGCTGCCCCGTCCTCACAGGGCAAGGAGGGCTAGGCCCAGAGGTGTTCCTATTCGCCCCGGGTACCTGATGTCCCCTCTACCTGAGGCCTCCAGTCTGCTTGTGCCCTTGCCTGCATGTACCCATGATGCCCTCCTGGATGCTACCTCCTCCAAAAGCCCCCTGAACTGCCAGGCTGGCAGCCATGCACAGCAATGAGCACACTCATTGTAACAGTCCTCCCAGACCTGCCAGCCAAGAGCGGGCATGGGTCCTGCTGGGTCCTGCTGGATCCTGGGGCCCAGACCGGGCCTGGTGTGGAGGGGCTGGGGTCTGGGACTAGTTCTGCCTCAGTAAGAAACGCTGCCGGGAGCCCAAGGGTGTGCTTGGCACTCGGGTTCCTGGCTCCCAGCAGGGCAGCCACCATCCACGGGGCAGGGACAGCTGGCATCTGGACCAAACATTTTTAAAAGCCCGGCAAGACGCACTTTCTCCGACTTATTTTTCTTTATACAATTGTGTGTTATCAGAAAAAAAGATACTATTGAAAAAAAGACCTGCCCCCGTGAACAGGGGTGTACGCCTGTCCTGCAGTCACTGAGTGAGTGCCCTGGACAAGTGGCAAGCCCTGGTGTCATGGGGATGAGGGAACCCCCCCCACCCCCACGTCTGGGAGTTACCTGGTGGAGCTGGGGCTCGCTGGAGAGGGGGAGGGGAAGGGGGGCCGGGACCCTGTCCTGCTGGCCTGCTCGCGGGTCCTCTGCAGCCTGCCAGGGAGAAGACAGGGTCACCAACAGGGGAGACAGTCCGGGCAGGGAGCCCCTGCAGCCACTGTGTGTACTGGAGGTGGGCACCAAAGAACCACGTGGCTGCACTTACAGGGGCAGCAACCTGGGGACCCTTTGCTCGGACCAGGGTCTTCAGGCCGCTGCCGCTGCGGGCTTTGCTCTTCCCCCCGCCGGGGTCTTCATACTTGCTGGGAGTGTAAACACCGCCAACCTGGATGCACTTCTGGGTGCCACCTGGGAGGAGAGGCTGACTGGCCGGCTGCCTGCCCAGGCCAGTGGCCAGCAGGCGGCAGAGAGGCCGGGAGCTCTGCAGCTGGATGCTCCTTCTCCCCCACCCGCCCCAGTCAGGAGGGTTCTCTGCTGGGAACTGTATTGTGTGTCCCCCAAATCCATGTCCACCTGGAATGTGGGTGCGGGACCTTATTTGAAAGTAGGGTCCTCGCAGATGTAATTAGTTACAATGAGCTTGCACTGGACCCTATGTCCAATGACCGGTGTCCTTGTGAGAAGAGGAGAGGACACAGAGAGACAGGGAGGAGGCCCCATGATGACAGAGGCAGAGGCTGGAGTGACTGGACTCCAAGCCAGGGAACCAGGGAACCAGGAAACCAAGAAACCAGGAAACCAGGGAACCAGGGAATGAGGATCTGGGGGAGGCAGGACAGCTTCTGCCCTGAGCCTCCTCGAGAGTGGCTTTGCAGACACCGAGATTTTGGAGTTTCTGTTGCTTTACGCCACCCAGTTAGTGGTAATGTGGCCTAACAGCCCCAAGAAACCACTGCAGGGTCCTTGGGTCCCTCCCCAGTGAGACCAGGGCCCCAGCAGCTCCGAGGGGCCAGCTGGGCCGGGCTGTCCTCTGTGACCCAGCTGGTGCCCGCACAGCGGATGGAGTAAGGGGGTGCAGAGAAGGGGTTCTGCAGGCTAGCAGCCCCCTCCCCGGAGGTCTGAGCAGCACAGGCCTCCCACAGGCCTCAGACTTGTACGCTGAGGACGTTCAAGGTGAGCCCGTGATCCTGAAGAAGCCCGTCCAAGTGGACGGAGGTGATCCAGGGTGTGGCCCTGGGCCGCTGGCCTCTCAGACGTCCCCTGGCCTGCTTGTTCAGGAGCCCCCCACCACCACCTCGGGGAGCCCTCGTGCCGCCCACCCTCCCGGAGCCAGAACCACTCGGAGGACACTGGCTGCCTTGTCCATGGTCCTGTCTGCTCTGAAGCCACCAGAGAGTTAAGGGGGGACGCGGATCTCAGGGGCCAGCACCGTCTACCTGACTCAAACACCTGCTGGATGAGGATCCCCTCCACAGCCCCGCAGGCTCCTGGGACATCCCCAGACGACACAGCCACGGCTCTCTGGACCGAAGCGGACATAGTCTGAATTCCTGGGGAAGGGAGCAGCAGGTGGGGGTCACCAGTTGGGAAGATGGCCCCTGAGCACCTCCTCCATGCGGGCAGTGGGGAGCAAGAAGCACCTGGCGACAGAATGCTTCTTTCCTTCCACTCAGGGCAGGGCAGGCCTTGGAGGGGGCCCAGCCCCTCCACACACACACACACACACACACACACAGCCCATGTGTCAGAGCAGAGACTGTATGTGTGTGTTTGTGTGTGCGCCAACTGAACATGGCAGGCAAGCAGGA
>NW_006287253.1:369586-371292 GCF_000327345.1 Myotis davidii | reverse complement strand
TCCCCCGGAACATGGGCCTGGGTTGTGCTGGGAGGGAGGCACCAGGGGACCACAGAGGGTCTCTGGGGCCTGTGTCTTGGGGCAGGGAGGGGACAAGGCCAGGCTGAATCCGGACAAAGGACCAAGGAAGCTTCCCCGGAGGAAGCAGAGGGGAGCTAGCCCTGAAGGAAGGGCACAGGAGGGGTAGCCCGAGGTGCGCCCTCTTTTCTGGATGTGGCTTTGGGGTGAGATGCCATGGTCCCAGGTCCCAGGACAGGTCCTAGAGGACAGCCCCCTCCCCACTCCGCCTGCTGGACCCCCACAGCCTGGCCCAGGAGCTGGGGGGCCTGGGGCCTGCTCACCATTGCCCAGCGGGAGGCACTGCGGCTCTGAGGCGCTCTCCTGCTTCTTCACGTGCTTGGCCTTCACCTGGGAGCCTGCGGGGGGAGCTGCGGCAGCAGCGGGCCCTGCCCTCCACTCAGGGCCCAGGGGGCGGGCAGGGTGAAGAGCTCCGGCGAGAGGGGGTGGTCTTCCGACTCCCAGGGGTCCCCTGGCTTTACAGGGCTCTGGCGTTCACATCAGTGAAAAGGAAGTGCCACCCACCTGCCTACTTCATGAGCACGGGGCCACCTGCCCCGAAAGGACCCCTGCTGCCCCCCAGGCTGGCTTCTGTGATCAGGTGGGACAGATGCTCCCAGAGCCGCTGGGGAGAAGGTGTGGTGGGGACTGGGGTGCCCGCCTCTCAGGGGATCTATGGCCAGAACTGCTCTTCGAACTGCGTACCTGGGCTGGAGGTGCGTCTGGGGGACAGGGCTGCTGGCGGGGCAGCCCGAGGCTCCTCCAGGGCCTTCCTCTTGGTGGGGGGTCTGGGCAGCGGTGCTGGGGCTTTGGGGCCGGCCGGGGGCTTCCTCCCTTTCCGGGGCTGGCTGAGGTCCACATCTGCAGGGCATGGGCAGAGGCGGGGCCAGGCCTCAAGCCCAGAGCTGACCTCTGGGCACAGTGAGCAAGGCCTGGGCCTCTGCCTCCTAGAACTCAGGGTTGCCCTGGGTGAGGTCCAGAGTCTCCCTGACACTCCCCCCACCCCCCTACTTCTTCCCACTTACAGTCCCACTGGGGCTCAGTGACAGGGCTCCAGGCCCTCAGCCCCCAGCAGGGAGGCTGGCCCGCAGGGGACCCGGCCCCCGCCCCCAGCCAGGCCCCACCTTTGGGGAAGCTGTCCAGGATGGGCTGCAGCCGGGCGTATCTCTCCAGGTTGTAGTCCTTGAAGAGGACCCTCCAGAAGTCCAGGATGGCGGCGGAGTCTTGGGTCAGGAGCCAGGAGAGGAGCGCGTGGAAGGCCTGCGGGCAGCCCTCCTTCTCCTTCAGGCGCAGCGTCTCCTGAAGCGAGACCGGGGCATGGGGGGCCCTTCTGCGCCTCCCCAGTCCCCCCTCCTCCCGCCTCCACTGTGGGACTCGAGGGCAGATGCCAACCCAGGGGAGGCTGCTGGAGACCTGGGCACCATGTCTATTTCCTGGCTTGGGGCTGGCTTGAGGATGGCATGGGGTGCTGGGGTGAGGGGGGCTACTTGGAAGTCATCTTAGGGGACCATGCCCCTGGCTTGGGAGGTTTGGGAGGGGATTTGGAGATCTGCGTTGGGGGCACATCTGGAATTTGCCCTGGAGACCGACCCCCAGGCTGGGGCTTGGAGAGGGCTAGGCCTAGGGCATTGGGGGCAGGGCCAACCTCA
>NW_006287253.1:368113-369256 GCF_000327345.1 Myotis davidii | reverse complement strand
AAGAGCAAAGGCTGTGCTGCCCCAAAGCCAATCGGGGCCGGGAGCTGCCCGAGGGGCCGGGCTGGAAACTTCCCTGTAACCGAGTAGGACGCGGCCGCCGGCCCCGCTCTGCACCTGCCAGCAGCCTGTTGGCCTTTCTTTTCTTTGCAAAGGAAGCTTCTAGATCAGCGCTGCCAGTCCCCAGTCCCCAGCCCCGCTTCATGGCACATCTAATGGCGCTGCCAGGCCGGCACGCAGGGGTTGCCCGGGAACCGAGGCTTTCGGGGTGAGCCCTGAGCATGGCCTCCAGTAGCTCAGCACCCCTCTCCTTTGAGCATCCTCCTCCCCCCAGGTCACCCTGCGCCCCACCCCAGTGAGCTGAGGGGCCCTTAGCCATACACAGTGGTTCCAGGGGAATTAAAATTGTCCTCACTTCACTTTTTTAAAGCCATGAACCCCTTGCAGGTGCACTTGTGCCCTCCAGCCCAGCCTGCCCCATGCGGGCGTCACCCAGCCACTTGCTTGGAGATTAGCAAAGAGACTCTTGTAGAATTCTGGACTTTCCACCCCGGGGGTTTCCATGACAACCCCTTCCTGCAGGTGACCTGCTGCCTGGAGGAGTGAGGCTGGCCTGGGCGACCCAAAGAGGAGAGAGGGGCCTGGAGCCAGGGACTGGGTGGGGCTGAGCCTCAGTTTCCCCATGAGGCACTGGGTGCAGCGACATGCCTGTTGCTTGGTGGGCCAACTCTAGGCCTCTGCCCTCCCCTGCAAGTTCCTCAGTAAGTTAGCATAGAGCTGCCGTATGGCCCAGCAATTCCACTCCCAAGGGTACACCCCGAAGAATTGAAAGCATGTAAAGACATGTGTATGCATGTTCACAGCAGCACTATCACAACAGCCAAAAGGGGGTGTGTGTGTGAGGAGCGGGGGAGACAACCGAAATGTCCATCTACAGGAGAATCGATAGGAAAATGTGGTCCAGCCACGCAATAGCATATATTCAGCCAGAAAAGAGATGGGATTCTAACACATGCTACAACATGGGTGAACCTTGAAACATTCTGCTAAATGAATAAGTCAGACATGAAAGGTAACTTATTATATGATTCCATGTATATGAAATGCCCAGAATAGGCAAATCCATAGAGAGAGAAAGCAGATGAT
>NW_006287253.1:364662-368067 GCF_000327345.1 Myotis davidii | reverse complement strand
CGGGGGGAGAAGGGGGCTGCTTAATAAGTATGGGGTTTCCATTGGGGTGATGAAAACATTTTGGAAATAGTAGTGATGGTTGCACAATCATGGTGTACCAATTGTTACTGAATTTTAAACTTTCAAATGGTCAAAATGGCAGATTTTATGTTATGCGTATGTTACCACAATAAAATTAATTAATTTAAGATATCAGCTGTTCAATTAATTAGTTCTGAAATTCTACTTCTTTTTTTTAAAGAATAGTTTATTGATTTTTAGAGAGAGAGGAAGGGAGAAGAGAGAAACATCGATATGAGAGCTAAACGTTGATCGGCTGCCTCCTGCACACCCCCTACTGGGGATGAGCCCAAAACCCAGGCATGTGCCCTGACCAAGAATTGAACCAGCAACCCATCAGCCCACATCCTCCTTCTACCAGGTCAGCATCCAGCACGGAGCCTTCCCATCCAGCCTTGGCCCTCAGTGGCCTCTCCACTACCAGGCCCTTCACCCAGAGCCCAGGGGTCAGCCAACAGGGCACTGGGAGGACACCCATCTCTCCTTCACCATGTGCTTCAGTCAGCACCAGGATTGTAGCAGGAGCTCCCACTGCCAAGGGGGTTAAAAACAAAACAAGCCACAAATAGTTGGCACCCAGAAAAGCCTAGAGCAGAAACACAGGGCACTGAGCAAAGAGCAGAGTCACAGAGCAGCTGGGGTCTGGCTGGGGCTTGCCCAGAGCCAGCGCACCCAGTGGGCAGCTTCCAACCATGTCCAAGTGTCACCACCCAACCTCCTCTACAAGCGACACACTCAAGGGTGGACTCAGAGGGCACCAGAGCCCATTGAAGTAAGTCCTGCTCTGTGGGGTGGCCCCCACACAGGTGACCCTCCATGGTGGTCAGTGGTCACAGCCAGTCCTTGCAGCTGATCAGCCCAGAGTTAAGTCCCTCCCATTGACAGGCCAACAGCAATCAAGTTTCAACTACAAGAGGAGGGTGTACACACTCCACTCGGAGGTGGGGGTGGGGTGGGGTAGGGTGGGATGTGTGTGTGCACATTGGGGGCCCAGCTTGGGTGATTAGAAGGCTGTGCCACTGGACCCTACAGAACACCTATTACATTAGGCCACTCTACCAAGCCTGGGAGACCTAGCAGCTCGACCTAACGCACAGAAACAAACACAGGAAGGCTGTCAACAGGAGGAAACAAAGAAATATGTCCCAAATGAAAGAAGAGAATAAAACTCTAGAAAATGAACTAAACAAAATTGGAGCAAGCGATCTATGAGATGCAGAGTTCAAACACTGGTTATAAGGGTGCTCACTGAACTTAGTGAGAGCCTCAACAGCATAGAAAGGACCAGTTAGAAATGAAGGATACACTAACTGAAATGAAGCATCATCTACAGGGAACCAACAGTCGAGTAGATGAAGCTGAGATTCAAATCAGCAATTTGGAACATAAGGAAGCAAAAAACAAAAACAAAAACAAAATACTCAATCAGAACAGCAAAAAGAATAAAAAATAAATAAAAAGAAAAGAAAACAAGAATAGTATAAAGAGCCTCTGGGACAACTTCAAGTGTACGAATGTTTGCATCATGGGGTGCTGGAAGAAGAAGGAGAGAGAGAAAGAGAGAGAGAGAGAGAGAGCAAGATATTGAAAACCTATTTGAAAAAAATGACAGAAAAATTCCCTAACCTGGTGAAGGAAATAGATATCCAAGTCCAGGAAACGCAGAGAACACCAAACAAGATGAACTGAAAGGGACCCACACCAAGATACATCATACTTAAAATGCAAAAAGTGAAAGACAAAGAGAGCATCTTAGAAGCAGCAACAGCAAAGCAGTTAGTTATCTACAAGGGAGCTCCCATCAGACTGTCAGCTGAAACCTTGCAGGTCAGAAGGGAGTGACACAAATATTCAAAGTGATGAAAAGCAAGGAGCTACAAACTAGATTACTCTACCCAGCAAAGCTATCATTTAGAATCAAAGGACAGATAAAGACCTTCCCAGACAAGGAAAAACTAAAGGAGAGCATTACCACCAAACCAATATCATATGAAATGTTAAAGGGTTAAGAAGAAGAAGGGAAGAAGACAGCGAAATATGAACATTAAAACAGCAATACACACATATCTATCAACAATTGAATCTAAAAAACAAAACGCATAAACAAGCAAAGCAGAAAGAGACTAATCGAGAGCATTTTGACAGTTGCCAGATAGCAGGGGGTTGGGGGGGCGGGCAGGGCAGGGGAGCGGGGTAGGTGTAAAAGCTGAGGGATTAAACAATACAAATCGGTGGTTACAGAATAGTCACGGGGATGTTAAAGTACAGCAGAGGGAATATAGTCAATAATATTGTCATAACTGTGTATGGTGCCAGGTGAGTGTGAGTTTATCAGAATGACCACTGAGTAAGTTATGTACATCATGTCTAATCGCTGGGGTGGACACCTGAAACTAATATAATAATGTATGTCAACTGTAATTGAAAAATTAAAAGCAATTCAAAAAATAATAAATAAAAAAAGTTGATCAAGAAAAAAGAAACCTGCAAAACTTATCCCAAAGAGCATCTGGGATAGTGCTCCCTGGCATACGTCCTCAGTTTGGCTCAATTAAACTCTTACCAAAAATTAAAAAAAAAATCTCTTCCCTCCACTTTTAAAAAATAGTGAATTAACTTGACTATATATTCTAAATAATTTTTATATATTATGTCATACATTAAATATACAGTATGTATTTAATATGTATTACATAAATATATGTTAAATATATTTATGGGTTGAAAGTATTAATATTGTTATAACCATCCATACTATCCAAAACAATCTGCAGGTTCAATGCAACCTCTATCAAAATTCCAATGACATTTTTCACAGAAATAGGAAAAACCATCCTAAAATTTGTATGGAACCACAAAAGACCCCAAATAGCCGCAGCAATCTTAAGAAAGAAGAGCAAAGCTGGAGGCATCATACTCTCTCATTTCAAACTACATTACAAAGCTTTGGTAGTTAAAACAGATATTGGCATAAAAACAGACAATGATTCGTGGAACAGAATAGAGAACCCAGAAATGAACAAACACATATAGGAAACAAAATGAGTGAGAGAAGATATTTACAAATAATATATCTGATAAGAAGCTAATATCCAAAATATATAAGGTTCTCATGGGGGAAAATCCAATTAAAAATAGGCAGAAAATGTAAATAGACATTTTCCCAAAGAAGACATACTGACGGCCAACAGGCACATGAAAAGATGCTCAACATCACTCATCACCAGGGACATGCAGGTCACAGCCACAGTGAGCTACCATCTCACACCTGTCAGAATGGCTGTTACCAAAAACAGTCAGGAAGAAAGTATTGGCAAGGATGTGAAGAAAAGGGAACCCTAATGC
>NW_006287253.1:363428-364580 GCF_000327345.1 Myotis davidii | reverse complement strand
GCTCACTTATATGTGGAATCTTAAAAAAACAAATAAAAAGAAACCCCTGACCTCAGTAGATACGAAGAACAGATAGGGGGAGTAGGTAAAAATGGATGAAGGAGGTCAAACCTCCAGTTATAAAGTAAGTCATGGGGACGGAATGTACAGCATGGTGACTACAGTTAGTAATACGGCATATTGTTTAAAAAAACAACTTTAGAAGTCTCCTATTTACAGAAACTGTGCAAAGCCATGCAGTTACCATGAACCTCACAGGTTCCCCTACTAACGTCTTGCATTCGTGTGATGCATCTGCTCCACTGAATGAACCAATACTGATACATTATTATTAACCAAATGAAAAGCCATAGCTGACTGACATTTTCCCCTCATGTCCATTTTCTACCCCAGGATCCCACTGGACAGTTAGTTGTCACCTCTCCTTAGGCTCCCTAAGGAGATGGTGAGGGTTTGTCACGCTGTCTTTGCTGTCGATAGCCTGGGCAGGTTTAAGGAATACGGGCAGGTCTTTTGCCCAGTGTCTCTCTAAGGCAGCGGTTCTCAACCTGTGGGTCGCGACCCCTTTGGGGGTCGAACAACCCTTTCACAGGGGTTTCCTAAGACCATTGGAAAACACATATATAATTACATATTGTTTTTGTGATTAATCACGATGCTTTAATTATGTTCAATTTGTAACAATGAAATTGGGGGTCACCACAACATGAGGAACTGTATTAAAGGGTCGCGGCATGAGGAAGGTTGAGAACCACTGCTCCACGGGCATTTTCTGGTGCTTTCTCATGGGTAGAGGCAGGAAAACCACAGGGGTGACCTGCCATTCTCATCACCTCACATCACAGCCATCCTGGTGCACCCTGTCAAGCCAACTTGTCGCTGTTGATGTTGACCTTGATCACCTGGTAGAGGTGTTTGTCAGGGGAAGTCCGGAGGCTTGGCCAGCAGGCACCCAATGGGGACAGAGGGCTGTGTGCCCCCAGGGTCTCCCCTACTCCCAGCCTCAGCCCTGAGACCCCCAACTCCTCCCCCCCACCGCCCCCCACTGAGTGCCGTTTGGTCCATCCCACCGAAGTGAATGCCTCCTGGCTCCTTCTTCCTCGCCTCTCATCTCCACCCCCACCGTGGACACCACCCAGCTTCCTAAGCCCC
>NW_006287253.1:357813-363302 GCF_000327345.1 Myotis davidii | reverse complement strand
TGAGCCCCCTAAGCCCCGCCCAGGAGTGCCACGCCCCTCCCCCACTGAGCTCCAGCCCTGGCCCGCCACCCAACTCCATACTTCATCCCTTTATTGAACCCCCTCACCCTGCCCCCAAGCCCCTTCCCTCCCACTGAGCACTTAACCCCACCCCACCTCTCCTCCCTCTCCTCCCTTCCGGAACGTTCTATCCCACCCACCCATATAAGCTGCCTGCAGAAGCTCCTCACCCTTTCACCCAACACCCCTTCACACAGAAGGTTGCTGAGTCCTCCCCCGCACGTCTGGGGGACCCTGCGCCCCCTCCCCTAGTGCTCCTCAGCCCCCGCACCCAATGGCCCCCGGGCCTCCCACCTGACCTGTTCCTGCGGGTTCCAGGGAGGCCCCTTCCCCGGTCCCATGGCCCTCTCCTCCCCTGGGACCCTGAGCCTGGAGCGCCTGGACAGCCCGGACCCTGACCCCGCCGGGCAGCTGGAAGAGGAGCCGTGGCAGCCGACCTGTGAAATCCGTGAGGCCCTTTCTCCTTCTCCTTCGCCTCCTGTCTGAGGGTCCAGCAGATCTGGGGGACACTTGCGGGCGGGAGCACGGGAGTGGCCGTGGGGCCCACAGCTGCTGGTGGGTGCAGATGGAGGCGGTGGGTGCAGACGGAGGCGGTGGGTGCAGATGGAGGCGGCGGCTGCATGGGTCTTAGCTCTGGACCCCTCCAAGGCCTCTCCCTTTACTGCTCGCTGTGGCGGGGGCCATGGTGGGGAGGGACCTGGCACAGGGGCCACACCAAGCTCTCAAGGTTGGCACTCACCACCAACCTTCCTGCCAGGAAGACCTTCCTTGGGGTTGGGAGGGGTGGGTGTCACTGTGGAAGGTGGGTGGGGGCCGAGTTGGGTGCTGGGCCCCGTCGCCCTTGCCGGGGGCCAGGGGCTCCAAGGCAGAGGCTGTGGGACCATTTCCTCCCCCTGCTTGTGCCTGTCCTGTCTCATGGACGGTGTCCAATGGCAGCTGCCCCAGACATGGACCCAGAGGCGGAGTGCAGCATGGACATCATCCTGGTGGGCTCCAGTGAGCGGTCGCCCACCCCTTCGCCCGAGCCCCGCAGAGGTGAGGGCTCCTTTGGGTGCCGGGCCCATCGCTTGGGATGCCAACCCCAGGCCTGGGCTCCAGGCTTCTCGAATATCCACACGTAGATCAGATGCTAGGGCAGGGGCAGGAGAGCCCCACGCAGGGGCTCTCCCCAACCTCAAGCTTGGGGGGGGGGTAACATTGCAGGAAAGGTAGGTAGAGGCCACAGGGTAGGGGTGGGAGGGGGTCCTCTGGCTCCTGTGGCTTCAGAAAATCAACGTGTGACCCTCACTTGTGGCTGTGTTTAAACGACAGGCAGGTAGAAGGAGCAAGGCCCCACTTAACTTTCTTTTCCAGATCTGATTGCATATGAAGTCAAGGTTAACCGGCGAGCCATAGAAGGTGAGTGGTCGCACACGTGCCCACACCCCCAGGTAAAGGGGATGTCGGCCAGCCCTGGACCTGCTGGCTGCAGCCTCACACAGGCCTCCATCCATGAAGGAGGCAGCGGGCGTAGCTGGTGCCCGGCTGCTCGTGTCCCTCCGAGGGCCCCAGCCCCCGTGGCTCCATTTAAGGTACGCAGTTCCGTGTCTTACATTCCCGGAGTTGTGCAACCATCACCACTATCTAATTTCAGGACATTTTATCACACACACACCCAAAAAACCCAGCCCCAAGTCATTCCCCATTCCTCCTCCCCTCCCCGCTGCACATTGGACAATCACAAATCTACTTGTTTTCTCTGCGGCGTTGCCTACTCTGGAGCCCTTGCGTTTCCGTATGCAGTTCAGGATCAGCTTGTGAACTTTTCTGCGCACACACAGAAGGCAGCTGGGATTTCGAGGGGACAGCGTAGATCAGTTTGGGCAGGCACATCCTTTTAACAATGTTCCGTCCCATCCATGCGTTAGGGTCACTGAAGGAGGAACGCAGGAGGCCAAAGGGGTGAGGGATTATGAATTCATTAGGTCCTCGGGACACCGGATGGGCCGGGCCCTACAATGGCGCCAGCGCCCAGGGACGGGCAGTCCGAGGTTTTCCCGAACCGAAGGCGGGCTTGTTCTGGGCGGAGAGTTCTCTGGGCGGGTCCAGATCCTAGGGAGGTCCTGGAGGGAAGAGATAATGGTCTTATTAGCAAGTGGAATGTGGTCTTAGCAAGTGGAATGTGGTCTAAGTAAAAAGGGAATGTCCTTGTGATGGGGCCTAAGGGTCAGGCCCCAGGGAGGGGGTGTCCCTTCAATGATTTGATCAGACATCACACCGTGACCTGGGACACGGCTTCCCAGCTATCCAGATTTTCCTTCCAACGGCGTTTTGTGGTTCCCGTGTAGGGGCCTTGCACCCCTTTTGTTAAATGTCTCCCCAAGTCTGTGGCTCTGCCCGGTGGTGTCGTGACCCTGTTGCCCCTTGGCTGTCCCCTCAGAGCTGTGCATCTGCTGTGGGAGCTTCCAGGTGCGCAGGCAGCACCCCCTGTTCGAGGGCGGGATGTGCTCCCCCTGCAAGGTGAGCTGGGGGCAGAGGGGCGGCTGGGCGGCCCCTGGGAGCAGAGGAGGCACTGGCTGCTTTGCTCTCTCCCAGGACAAGTTCCGGGACTACTTCTTCCTGTACGATGAGGACGGGTACCAGTCCTACTGCTGCATCTGCTGCGCCGGACAGACGCTGCTCATCTGCGAAAACCCTGACTGCACGCGGTGAGGCCAGGGGTGCCCGGTGGGGCCCGGTGAAGGCCCAGGACCCTGGGATAGTCCATCCTTCTCAGCCACGCACCTAAGAATGAGGGGGATACCCCCACAAAGGG
The DNA here is from genome assembly GCF_000327345.1 of Myotis davidii. NCBI lineage: Eukaryota > Metazoa > Chordata > Mammalia > Chiroptera > Vespertilionidae > Myotis > Myotis davidii. Next base: position 360,448 of record NW_006287253.1, on the reverse strand, counting down.
TGACTCTCTCCAAAGCTCCCAATTTCCATCTCACACATTTCATTTGATGTCGAGATGGGGAGGTGGGGCGTCAAAAGACTTGTGTTTCCAATTTTTCTTTTTATTATTGTTCTCGCCAAGACGTAGCTGCTCCCCCAATCATGACGGAGGGTGGACACCCTGCACCCTTGGAGGCTGCTGGTCAGGGCGGGAGGAAGGGGGAGACAGGCAGGGACATGTTCATGCCTCGTTACATGCCAGTTACATGCCAACATGAGCTCCATTCATAGTCCACTCCCCTTCTGTCCCCCGGAGCTATCCTTGCACTTGCCTCCCCCCCCCCCCCCCCTGTCCCCCCCACTACTGATGTTGGAAAAGCTTAACTGTGTCCCGGGCTCCAGGGTTGCGGAAGACAGGTGGCTTAGGAGGTTCTCTGAAATCTGTCCTTGCCCATAAACAGCCCACTGTCTTCTGCAGATGGCTTGGTTCCCATCCCTCTAGGTCCCTGAGAGGGACAGCCCCTCCCGCCTCTGGTCCACAGTGTCACCATCCCGCTGTGTGGGTGCAGACGAATGGGGCCAACTTTGTCTTTTCCAGGAGCCCGGGTGTGGCTCCGAGAGCTCACTCCAAAGCGAGGGCAGGCTCTCCTCGGCCTGCAGACGGCCCGTGGTGTCCGTCGGTGGCCAAAGCAAAGCCATCTCAGTCACTGGCTTTCTGTGTGGCTCTAGGTGCTACTGCTTCGAGTGCGTGGACACCCTGGTGGGGCCCGGGACCTCGGGGAAAGTTCAGGCCATGAGTAACTGGGTGTGCTTCCTGTGCCTGCCCTCCCCCCGCAACGGGCTGCTGCAGCGCAGGAGGAAGTGGCGGGAGCGGCTGAAGGCCTTCTATGACCAGGATCCGGTAAGGAGCCGCTCACCGGACAGGACGGACCGGTGCCAGGGGGCCCAGCTTTGCTGGCTTCCACTGGCCACTAGTTGCAGAATGCCCACCTGCTCTGCTACAAGGTGACACGAAAGGCGTTTAAGCAAATGTGCTTTCTCTCTGACAGCAGGTTCCGCAAGAGATGGTCTGCTTTCCTATTACGTTAGCAGGCGGTGCGGCTTGTGCGGAGCCTGGGAATCAGGTGTTTGTAGCGGGCAGGAGAGGGGCACAAACGCCTGGGCAGCCGGCTAGACCAGGGCCTCTCGAGGGCTGAAGTCACAGCCAGGAGCCAGGATCTAGGCAGCAGTGGGCTCATCACAGTGGGATGAACTGTGACCCCAAAAAACACATCCAAGTGCTGACCCTGGTGCCTGTGAAGGTGACTTGTTTTGCAAATAGGGTCCTTGCCAATGCAATGGAGTTAAGGATCTGTGTCTCCTGGATTAGGGTGGGTCTGGAATGCAGTGACCTGTCATAGAATGGAGAGGAGACTGGAGACAGACGCAGGGAGGGCGGCCGTGTGGCTCTGGGGAGAGAGGTTGGAGTGTGGTCTACACGGCCAGGCCCCAAGGACTGTCAGCCCCTCAAGATGCTGGGGAGAGGCCTGGGTCAGAGCCCCCCTCAGACTCCGAGCGGGGACCAGTGCTGCTGGCACGTTGATTAAAGACTTCGGCCTCCTGAGTAAATTCATGGCCACAGTTTATTCCCATTTGTTGTGGTTGTGCTGGAAAACTAAGACAGGAGGGCGAGGGCGGGTGCTTGGCGATGCAGCAGTGGACAGTAGGGGCCCACAGCCAGAACCGGTTCTGGGGACTTGCACACAGAATTGCCGGGTCCACCCACAGGGGGTACAGGAGGGCGTGCCGTCCTACCCTCTCCCTGACACGGGCCGGGGACATGTGTGCATTTACAACAACCTTTGCAGGTGTCTTTATGGTGCTTTTTGGAGAACAGGCAGTTGTACTCCTCATAGAACCTCCTTGGGGCCACCTAGTGGCAGAAACCGTCCAGCTTAGTGTGGGACGACGGGGCTTGCAAGTTGCAGGAGGACTTTCACTCTGCAAGAAAATGCCCACACTCCTCGGGGCGTGGGCACACCTGCCCTGCCCAGGCTCCCCTGCCCATTCACTCGCTGCCCGTGTGGGTGCTGTCCTGTCTGCTTGCGCCCAGGCAGACCCCTCCTCGTGTCGCTTGGGGTTCCCCTGCCAGCCTCCCACACAGGCAGACCCCCCACCCAGGCCTGGTCTCGACAGTGGGCGGCTTGATTCCTTGTTTGCAGGAGGCCAGGTCCCCCCCTCCCCCATGTGCACCTCCTGGGGGCAGGGGTCTCTGGGGGGGCTTGTTTGCCAAATGGATCAACAGTCTCCCCGGGTGTCCTGGGAGGGCAGGGAAGGGCAGGCATCATCCTTTGTCTCTGGTGTGGCTTCTGGCTTCGTGGCTGAGCACAGGGCAGAGGTCTCGGTCCGCGGCCTGGGAGGGCGTTCAGGGTGCTAGGTGGCTTGGGGCGGCACTCAGAGCCCACACAGGGAAGGAGGGGGATGGGGTGGAATAGGTTGCGTGTATTCAGAAGCCCCCGATGTGAGGCTCTCCCCAAGAAATGCACAGGAAGTGCCCCCCGTGGAACTGTCTTCCTCACACTCAGGAAGGCCACACCTGCCTTCCTTTGTAGCGATGGTCTGGGGAGGGTTCGGGGCAGGAGGCCCGGCCTCGGGGTGCGGCCTGGAGGTGCGCAGTG
>NW_006287253.1:344140-357482 GCF_000327345.1 Myotis davidii | reverse complement strand
GCCCGTGTGGAAGAGAGAGCCAGTCCGCGTGCTGTCCCTTTTTGGGGACATCAGGAAAGGTGAGTGTGGAGATCGCCTGCCTGTCCTAGGGGTGTGTGTGTGTGTGGGGATGATGTCATGCCTTGGAAAGGAAATGCAGACGTTGGCTCTCTGCCCACGGCCACCACACACAAAGTCCACTTCAGAGACCAGCACACCCCTGGCGACCTTGCAGGGCCGCCCTCCCCTCCTGGGGCTCCCAGCACCCTCACTCGCAGTGAGCCAGCCGGCCCAGCACTGCTGCGCTCCAGCCTCTCTGGACCCCCAGCTGACCGCCCCCTGCTGGTGCCGTTGGATAGCACAGATTCTTCTGGGCTCTGCAGCCACAAGAGTGAATGCATGGACATACATCCTAGTCCCAGGCCTAATGGCGTGGGAACCCGCCCCTCTTCTGGCCTGTGCCTTCCGCCCTGAGCAGTGGTCACTGAGCCTCAAGCACCGAGTCACAGGCCAGGGGCTGAGACTCAAAGCTGAAGGCACCCGGGAGCCAGGCCACGCCCCCTGCCTTCAGCATCCCCCAGCCCATTTTTGTAAGGTTCTTTCCGGGCTCTTTCTGTCCCCCGGCCACAGACTCTCCAGGGCCAGGCCGGGGCTCCAGCAGCCTATCTACTGCGTCACACAGCCTGGCCGGGTGCCATCTGGACTTCCTAACCCAGGGTGCGGCCGATATCGCACAATCCGCCTGACTTTCTCAAATCAGGAATCGGGGAGTTTGCTTGTTTCGCTTACGATGCAACACACCTTCATCCTTAGTCCCTCCTCAGTCCCCATCGAGTCGCTAGAAAGATAACGCTTGCTTTTCGGGTCATTTGTGGGTCTTTTGGTTCCGGTTCGGCTCAGAGTCAACGTGTTCTGTGCCCTTATTTTTCCCCACCCAGAGCTGACGAGTTTGGGGTTTTTGGAAAGTGTTTCTGGCTCAGGAAGACTGAAATATCTGGATGATGTTACCAACGTGGTGAGGAGGAACGTGAGTACAGCGTGTCCGCCCAAGCGCCAAGATGGAAGCGGGTGTGCACGCGGTCCCGGGTCGGGTGTGGGCAGGGGGGATGCGGACAGCCAGATGCTGCCCAGATGCTGCCCAGCTCTGGCCCCAGCCTGGCCGACGTGAGGGTCTCACAGGAATTGGCACCCATCCTCACAGTTGCTGGCGGTTCGCCCTGCAGTAGGAGAGATGAGAGGGGCATTTTCCTGGCCCCCACACTGGCCACAGCCCAGAGCAGAGCCATCGGCCAAGCCTCCTATTCAACTTGCTGAAATCCAAGGGGCCGGTCCCGCCACCTGTGATGGTGCTGCCCAGAGAAGGGACGAGTCCCCACCTCCCTCTACAATGAACCCGGGCCGATTGAAAACATCCCCCAGACATACATTTCCGCCATGAAATGTCTTGGCTCCTGGAAGGCCATCTCATGTCCTGGACTGAGGCCTCGGACCGAGTGCCTAACAGCATCCAGTGTGGCTGGAGCACTTCACAGCCCCTGAGTCCGGGGTCAGTGCACTGACGTTCCCGGGAGCGACCTGCAGGGTGACGCCTGCCACGGGCAGTCACTCGGGCTCCCAGTGACCGGGAGGGCCAGCCCCTCCTGCAGCGATGACAGGCAGCCCCGAATGTCCCGAGGCTGATGGTGACTGACAAGGTCACTGGTGGGTCTGACCCGGCGGCTTCACTGCCCGCCTGCGTGGTGCCACCGCTGGGCACACGGGAGCCTGCTGCTGGGACAGGCCGCCCACACTGCACGCGTCCCCCCGTGTTCCGTGTCCTGCAGGTGGAAGAGTGGGGCCCGTTCGACCTCGTGTACGGCTGCACACCTCCCCTCCGCCAGGCCTGTGACCACCCTCCGGGTAAGAGCACCCTTTGCCCCAATACCTGGGCCCTCATCCCAAACTGCCCCCGCCCCATGGCCCACCAACCCCCTCTGGGAGGACGGAAATTACAAACTGACAGCATTTTACAAAAACAGCTTCATTGAGGGATCTCTGATTGTATCCATGAAATGTCCACGTTCAGCAAGTACCATGTGATGTGCTCTGACATGGGTCCCCTGTGAGGCCATCGCCCATCCCAGGCCCCTCTGACCCTGTTCTGCCCCTTCCACCTGCAAGCCCTGCCTCGTTTTAACCGCCTCTGCGCCTTAAAGCGGGGCGCTGGGTGAGGCTGGGTCAGCACACTGGGTGACAGCCAGCCCTAGGGGCACAGAACTATCCTGGGCAGTAGTGGGCGCCGAGGGCCCAGACCAGCCACGGGGAACGGGTCCTTCCGCAGTCCCCACCCCTCCCTGCCCCTGCGCCTGTGCCCCGTGCCGGGCAGAGCCAGACGCACCCGATGTCCCCCAGGCTGGTACCTGTTCCAGTTCCACCGCGTCCTGCAGTACTCGCGGCCCCGGCCCAGCGCACAGCCCTTCTTCTGGATGTTTGTGGACAACCTGATGCTGACTGAGGACGACCGTGTCATCGCCACACGCTTCCTGGAGGTGCGTGCAGGGGGCGGCCTCTGGATGCCAGCCAGCCGGGCCTCCTCCAGAACACTCGGCCTGGGTCTCGGGGTGGCGGTTTAGGGTCTGACCCCTGAGGCCTCGGGTTTCAGAGTTCACAGGGACCCTGAGGGTCGTCTTGCCATTAGGGCATGACCCCTTCACAGTGGCCTCAGAGGGTGTCCCCTTCACGCTACACTCAGGATACACCACCGGCCTCTCCACCTGTGCACACGCGCACACGCACATACCACGTACACCACCATATGCGGTGCACAAACGACTGGCACACACTAACATATAATCCCACACACTCACACACACACCCTCTGACTGGCACACACTAACATATAATCCCACACACTCACACACACACCCTCCGACTGGCACACACTAACATATAATCCCACACACTACACACACACACCCTCCGACTGGCACACACTAACATATAATCCCACACACTCACACACACACACACACCCTCTGGGGCACCAATAACTGTGTTTTCTCTCCGTGTATCTGAATCCTGACCCTGAGGGCAGCCAGGACTCAGGGCCAACTCTGCCCAGGGCTGAGTCCCTCCCTGGTTGAGCCTGGTGTCCTCTCCTCACAGGGTGCGTGCTCCACATCCAAACGTAAGGCCAACAGTGTCCTTGCCGTCCTGACCCCCATCTGTCCAACCTCCAGCCTCTTGGTCACCTCCAGGGTTCTTTATGCAAATACAGCGGCTCTGCCCACGCTCCCCCTCCTCCGTGTCCTCCCTCTCCTCCTCCTCCTCCTCCTCCGTGTCCCGCTCATTTTCCCGGAACCAGATCCTCCCGTACAGAGGACCTCCTCTTTCCTTGTTTTAGTTTGTGTTTTGTTTCGTTTCACTTTCCTCCGTTTGACTCTGCATGGACATAACAAATGAATGAACCTGCTCCCACAAGCACGGCTGCGATGAAGGAGCGCATGCGCGTGCTTGTCACTTGGCCTCGGGGCGGCAGGGGCAGGGTTGTCCTGGCCCCTGCCCCCTCCCCCCTGCCTGCTTTCCTGGCCCTGCCCAGGTGGCACCAGCTCTCTGGTCAGCTCTTTTTCCTTTTGTCCAAGTGCCCTGTAGCAGCTGGGATCTTCGTCTCTCTTCTAACTGGTTTTGCCTTGCACATAGGAGGCTGTTGATTGCTGTGCCTTAATTTTGCTTCTGCTGCCTGATCGAATGACCTTCTAATTTATCGTAGTTTTCAGTAGGTTCCATTAGACTTTCTAGGTATTTGAGCAGATCACCTGCCACTTGAGACATTGTTTCCTTCGAGTTTTACACCTCGGGCACCTTTCTCTCATCTCCTGCTGTTGCCTCGGGGACCACATTGAATCACAGTGGTCTATCTTGTCCCTGACTTCCATGGAAACGCTGCCAGTGTTTCCGGCCAAGCTGATGCTGGCCTGAGGATGAGGTTGGTAGATTTCACTAGGCTAAGGAAGTTTCCATCGATTTCTATTTTGTGAATAATTTTATCAAAAATAGCTGTTGGATTTTGTCAAATGTTCTTTCTAATGTCATTGGAGATAATTAGATAATTTTTCTCTTTCAAGCTACTAATAAGATCCTATATAATAAAAGGATAATATGCCAATCGACTGAACAGCAGAACAACCAGTCGCTATGACACGCACTGACCACCAGAGGACAGACGCTCAATGGAGGAGCTGCTCCCTGGTGGTCAGTGTGCTCTCAGGGCTGGCGAGTGCAGCAGCAGTGGTGGGAGCCTCTCCCACCCCCACGGCAGCACTAAGGCTATCACTTGGACATCCTGAGTGCTCCCCAACTGTGAAAGGGCTCAGGCCAGGCTGAGGGACCCCCTCCCATACCCCACCACCAGTGAACGAATGTCATGCACTGGGCCTCTAGTATAATATATTAATAGATTTCCTAATAATGAACCGTGCTTGCATTCCTGGAAAAAAAAATCCACTTAGTGGTGCATGATGTATATTCTGCTAACATAACGTATTGCTGAATTTGGGGGGTTTTGCTGTGACCAGCATGAGAGAGAAGTACGTGGTTTTATTGTTTTGTGCCATCTTTGTTGGGTTTGGGTACCAATGTTAAGCTTGATTCATAAAGATTATTTGGAAAATTGACAGAATTCTCCTGTGAAATGGTCTGGCTTAGTTGTTCTTGCTGTTATTTTTAAATGGGAGTTAGCTCTTCTGTGGGAACAGAAATCTGTAAGGATTTTTTTGGAGATCAATTTGGCAAGTTCTGTTTTCCAGTTCTGTTTTCCTAGAACATAATCCGTTTCATTTTAATTTTAAAAAGCTTTTCATGGAGTTGAGCAAGGTGGCCTCGCAATTCTTGTACTTCCCTGTCTGTACTTATTTCTCCTTCTTAAGGACTCTGGGATTTTCAAAACACTAGCATGTTGCCACATAACAGCAGTCAGGTAAGCAAAAACCCTGATTTTTATTGTTTTTTTTAATATACATTTAATAGATCCAAATTGGTCCCAAATTAGAAGTAGCCAAAAAAGGGAACTTCTCTTATTTTACTTTTTTTAATGGACATTGTTGGCTTTGTGTGTTAGCTTTCCCCAAACCCTTCATCTCACTACTCTTGTCTCTTCATTCTTAATCAACTGAGGTGTGGAAATCAACCTCTTTTTTTTAAAATCCTCACCCAAGGATATTTTTCCATTGATTTTTTTTTTTTAGAGAGAGTGGAAGAGAGAGGGAAAGACAGAGAGAAACATTGATATGAGAGAAACACATCCGTAGGTTGTCTCCTGCACGTGCCCTGACCAGGGCCCGGGATCGGGAGGAGCCGGCAACCAAGGTATGCCCTTGACCGGAATCGAACTCCATGCCCTTCAGTCCACAGCTGATGCTCCACCCACTGAGCCAAACTGGCTACGGCTTCCCTCACTTGCTATAACTGCTCCATCTTGCTGTGGAACCTTGTTCCTGCTGGTGGCTGGGAACATCTTAACCTGCTAGCTGTAGGTACCGTTCCCGTGGGCTCTGGCCACTGACGGTGGTGCCGTCTCTCCTCCCAGGGTGGCGCTGATGCAGGAGGAGGCTGTGTGTCCAGGGTGGTGGGGCTCAGGAACGGTCCACATGGGCCTCTCTGGGGCCCCTGAGTCTGGGGAGGTAGAGTCAAGGCCACCTTCCGTTGTGTGTTGGGGGATGATGACCTCTTGCCTCAGTTTCTCCTTCATGCCCCTCTCCCTTCTGAGGCTCCTCCTCCCAATGGTGGAAGGTCTGTCCCTCCTGTTCTCTCTTCCCTTGTCCTTCCAGTGCCTTTTAGGGAGACAGTGACCCCAGGGCCAGGTGGCCACTTGCCTCATGAAGCAAAGGTCCTTTATGATAGCCTCCTCTGCTGGCACCATGCTCATGTCCCTGAGACACACACCCCTCAGCACAAAGACCCCAGACTCTTGATCTGCACGGCAGTCCACCTGGTGCCCGAGCTGGCAGGGTGTCCCTGGGTCACAAGACTCTGGGAACAAAACACCAACATCCAATTAAAAGTTTTAAAATAACATCTCAGTTTCCCCTCCCTCATTAGGGATTTATAAGGAAAACTAGAGGCCCACTGCATGAAATTCATGCATGGGTAGGGTCCCTAGGCCTGGGCAGCAATCAGGGCCGATCCCAGCCTTCTGGCTGCAGGCCAGGCCTTCCTGCGTTCTGCGTCACCCCCTGGTGGTCAGTGCACATCATAGCAAGTGATAGAACTCCCGGTTGAACTCCCAAGGGGACACTTTGCATATTAGCCTTTTATATATAAAGGTAAGATGTGATGTGCAGCCGTGTGGACTGGGGAACGTAGACAGTCTGGGAAGACTGTTGACCGAATTCTGAGGGCCACACATGGTTCCCACGGTGGCCAAGGCCTGTGGGCCACCCCAGGGGACAGAGGCTATTGTCCAGGTCACCTGTATCCACAGCCGATGTTTCCACCCCAGACAGACCCTGTGACCATCCTGGACACCTGCGGCAGAGCCATCCGGAACGCCGTGCATGTGTGGAGCAACATCCCAGCCGTGAAGAGGTATTTCCTGTTCACTCAAGCCCTTTGGGAGCAAGGAGGGACACTGGCCATCAAGGAGACAGGAGTCTGAGGGGACAGGGAGCCAGCCATGCCCAGCAGTCTCTCTGCCCAGGTCGGACCTATGTCTGGTGGGTCTCTGAGGCAACCCCAAAATTCTGGGCGTGCTCAAGGTCAGGGACACCCCTTCCACTTTGGGGACCTTCTCCCCAAAAGCTGTTGCATGAGCACTCCTGAGGTTCTCACCCCAGGACTTTGCAGGCTTCGGCAGCACAGCCCACCTCACACACTGGACACTCACCCTCACAGCCCCGCTCACTCTCTCACCCCCATTCATTGACACACAATCACTCACACAAGCTCCCGCACTCACACACCCCCACCCATTGACACACACTCACATAAGCTCATGCACACTCACCCCCCCACTCATTGACACACAATCACATAAGCTCACGCACACTCACCCCCCCACTCATTGACACACAAGCACAGGGAGCCAGCCATGCCCAGCAGTCTCTCTGCCCAGGTCGGACCTATGTCTGGTGGGTCTCTGAGGCAACCCCAAAATTCTGGGCGTGCTCAAGGTCAGGGACACCCCTTCCACTTTGGGGACCTTCTCCCCAAAAGCTGTTGCATGAGCACTCCTGAGGTTCTCACCCCAGGACTTTGCAGGCTTCGGCAGCACAGCCCACCTCACACACTGGACACTTCCCCTCACAGCCCCGCTCACTCTCTCACCCCCATTCATTGACACACAATCACTCACACAAGCTCCCGCACTCACACACCCCCACCCATTGACACACACTCACATAAGCTCACGCACACTCACCCCCCCACTCATTGACACACAATCACGTATCTCACGCACACTCACCCCCCCACTCATTGACACACAATCACACACTCACACAAGCCCACATACACCCCTCCGCACCCACCAGACACTCTCCTGACTATTCCTGCTCCTGGGCATTCTCTGTTCCACCTCCTCCCGCAACACCCGCTCCCCCTGGGCCCTGCGTCAGCCTGCTCCGGGACACCTGCCCGGGCTCCCGTCTCATCCCACACGGTCCGGCCCTGGAGGGAACAGCTGGCTCCTCCATGGCACACACCCCCCGGGCAGCCTCGTGTGAGTCACTGACGCATCTCCAGGGGCAGCGGGACCTGTCTCCTCCCCACAGTGGCTGCTGGAGCCTTTCCCACCCACCCCAGGCCCAGACGCTCCCCTCCCCAGGCCCACGTCCAGGATCAGTTTTAGGTGCGGCTCATGTGAGGCAGCTTTCCGGGCTGTGTTCTCCCTGAAGCCAGGGCAGTCATTCTGCGGGTGGTGCTTACGCCTGTTCTCCCTGCCCTGCCCACCAGCTGGCTCCCGCCCCAGCTGGTTCCCGGAAACGGGCTGGAAGCCCCTGCTTTGAAGGGCAGGTCCGCTCAGGCTCCTGCTGTCCTAACGGGAGGAGGGGCCCCTCACCGAAGGCAGACTTCATCCTGATGAGTGGGTGGGCGGCTGCCCTGGACAGCCATGTCACCCCTCTGCCAGTCAAGCTTCCCCGGGGGGTGGGGGGTGTTGGTGGGGGGAGGGGGTTGCCAGGAGGAGCCCTGCATGTTTCTGGCGCCTCATCCCTGGCCTTCCAGAGTGAACCAGGGAATGTGTCTGACGGCAGTGGGTGCCTGGGAGCATGAGACGCAAATGCTGGGCGCCATGTTCACGAAGCCTGGAGTCCCAGGGGTTGCATCACATTGCAAGTTGGGGTCCGGTGCTCTCCCCACCCACTTGCCCCTCATGCGGGGTCTGCAGCACGGGCTGCCATAGGACCCCGGACCTGCTCAGGTCTCTCGGTCTTGGGTAGATCAGGATTCCTTGGGAATGACATTCTTCTCTGTGGGGTCTCTCCATGATGGCTTCTCCCTGAAAGGGGGACTCCCCAGGTGGGCCAAAATCTGTCCTGGGGGACCCTCGGCCTTTAAGCAGCTTCTCACAGGACCGAGGGAGGTGGGAGGGGTGGGGCCATTTCGTCCCCTGAGGCCGAGGGCCCGGACGGGGTGTTTATGGGAGAGACTGAATAATCTGGAGAGACCAGCACCAGCCAGCCCCCCGCCCATCGCCGGCAGCCCTGCCCTGGGAGCGCGTGGGCTCCGTGGGTGAGGGGCTGCCCTCTCCCCCGCAGCAGGCATTCGGCCCAGGTGCCCCCCGAGGAGCTGTCCCAGCTGGCCCAGGACCAGCAGAGAGCACGGGCCGCTGCCCCCGGGCCGGCCTCGCTGGTGAAGAAGTGTTTCCTCCCCCTGAGAGAATATTTCAAGTATTTTCAACCAAACTCACTTCCTCTTTATAAGTGACTCATTATACCGCGAAAAAAAGAAAAAAGACTTTTCTTAGAACTAAGATAACTTTCCTGATACTGTCTCCATTGTCCTCTTCAAATGATTATTTTATTTGCTTGACCTTGGATTTCCCGTGGTGGCCCCAGACCCCTCCCCCTTTGGGTCTGGAGATGGAGCCGCCGCCCCTCCTCCCCACCCCCACCCTCCTTCCCGGGAGGGGGCGAAGTGCCCGTCGGCTCACCAGGGACAACATCCTGATGTCCCAGTGCATGTGTGTTGCTGAAAGTGTTTCTGTGTGCTGTGTGAGGAATTAAAAATACACTGATGACGCGGATTAGTGGTCATTTTTGGCGTTTTGATGTGTACGCACGGCCTTTATGCTGTAGGACACGGGCTGTGGGTGAGAAAGACCAGCAGGACACACTGCCCAGGCGCCTGTGGCAGGCGCTCCACAGGTGCAGGAGCAATGCTGTCACGTGACCACGCAGCCGGCTGACAGCCGCACAGCAGCCCAGGCCTCAGCAAAGTGCAGAACTCCGAGCTCGGTGAGCAAAGGGAGAAGGGATGAGGAGACAGCAGTGAGGTGGAGGCCAGATACCCTAACCCTAGCCCTAACCCGCTGTGCAGTGTGCAGCCTTCCCGTCCTCGCTGGGCTCCGGGGAGGGGAGACCCTTACAGAGCATTGGGTCGAGCTGGAACCTAAAGGGATCTTTCCAGGTTAGCCAGGAACCCCCAAAGGGACCTAGGCTGAGGTCACTGACCACTCAGCTTGTCCTGGGCATGACGGCCAGGGCTTGGTACTGTTCATGGGATGTAAGACACTTTGTGGAAGAAAGGTTGGGCTAAAACTGGATCTTTTGTTGAAGATTTTGAAAAACACATACATTGTTAAGGAGATTAGCTGTGTCGTGGCTCATGTTCTCTGTCAGCTTGGCTGGGCCAGGTGCCCAGACATGTGTTCGAACATTGCTCTGGGTGAGATGAACATTTAAATGGGGGGACTCCGAGTAAAGCAGACCACCCTCCATGCGGTGGGTGGGTGCCGTGGTCTGAACGTGGGTTCCCGAACCACATTCATACGTTGAGGTCCTAACCCCAACATGTAGGTGTGAGGCGGTGAGGCCTTTGGAGCTGACTCCAAACTGAGATCAGTGCCCGAATCAAAGAGGCACCAGCGAACCTTCCACCATGTAAGGACCCATGAGAAGGGCTCCTACCTGACTGTGCTGGCTCCCCGACCCCCCACTTCCAGCCTCCAGCGCCCTGTATATGGTGCTCTGTTCTAGCAGCCTGATGGGACCGAGACAATGGGCCTCATGCAAGCCACTGAAGGAACCAGGGCTGACCTGGGAGTTCTGCACCACCTGTGGGCTCCAGTGTCCTTGAAATAACCTCTCTCTCTCTCTCTCTCTCTCTCTCTCTCTCTCATATATAATGATACTGAGGGGAAGACCCAGATGCTCCCCTAAGGCCCCTGGGGGTGAAGCCTCCTTTTTTCCCTCCTCTTCCTGTCCCTCCTTTTCCTTCCTCTGGTTTAGAAGCTCTTGAACTAGATTATTTCCTAAAAACAATAAGATTTATTGGAAATTTTCCTGCTGTAATGTGCTCTGTGAGTCTAAAAACGTCTGTTCTTGCTCTTGATATCTTCCCGGTTTGTCACAAAAACACTCCTCCTGACGGTTTCCTGGAGGATCTCGGAACACTTCTCTAGCCAGGCATGATGCTAACATGAGGGGAAATGTTTTGATCTTCACGGCGGGTGGTAGAATTCTCAGGCAGGAAGCAGTCCTTGTTTGGGAAAATGTTTTGATAAGCTGAAGGCATCGGAGAAGGAGCCGGGAAACTGTGTGTCTGTCCGGCCATGCCCTCAAGATACGTGCAGACAGCTCTGCCTGAGACCAAGAGAGCGTCTGGCCTCTGAGAAGGAGGAGAGGAAATTCAGGGAAGCCAGGGGAAGAGTAGGAAGAGAAGAGAGAATTTATATATATATAGTCCTGTTGGTTTTTCTCTGAAGAGCCCTGAATACAGACATCTTCATTGGTCAATGTGAACCTCGACAGTGGACAGGACAGTCCTGGGCTCTGAGGCAGGTCCTATGTCCAGGGGCTAATTTAGCAAGATCTGCAACAAAACCGAGGGCAGTGCACGGCAGCCCCAGAAACGCAGAGGGGGCAAGGGGACGGGGCATCCAGGCACAGATAAGACCTCCCTGGGGGTCAAGCTCTGGATCCACGCTTGGGGCAGCAACAGCGCCAGGCGGTGGCTGTGCCCTGGAGGGCTGGCTCAGGATGCTTCCACTCCAGGAACTGATGCCACAGGGTCCACCCTATTACTGTCCACTTCCCATCAGAGTGCTCCCAGGAAGGCCAGAGCCCCCGGGACAGCTGTATGCATTCAGTCCGCTCACAGATACCTGGAGATCCCCCTCTAGCTATTTAAACCCCATCCACGGAGCCCCTTTCTGGGACGCTCTGAGTTTGGCTGAAAGTGGCCCCTCTGGCTTCCACATCTACACCCAGAGCTTCAAGTCCCCGCATGAGCACAGCTCCTACTTGGTCCCCAGGTCTACCCAGCTACTCCTCCAGGCCGGGTTCTCTCCCCACTGCCCCCCACTGTGGTCTTTTCCCATTTGTCTCAAAACTCTAATCCATGCACTAAGCTGCTTTATGAGGGACACCTTATCACTCTCCCCACTTCACAAGGGGACAATGCAGGCACAGAAGGTCATGTAACTTTCTGAGGTCACACAGCCCCTGAACGGCAGAGCTGGGAGAGGAAGCCAGCATGCACTTCTCCGGTGGGGGGTTCTGGGGCTGGCCTTGGCCCCACTCCTGGGGTGCCCCTCCCTCCATGGCCCTGCTGCACTCCCTGCCACTTCACTGCCTGCTCAGCGCACAGTCTTTTCCTCCATCCAGAGTCCCCCACTCCGGTGAGCCTGGCTTTCTGGGTCTGGGACTGCCTGGGAAGCAGAGCTTGGCTCCTCCCGCACCAGCCTCAGCTCCTGCCAGCTCTACCTTGTGGGCCCCTTAAAGGCCTCCCCGCCTGCCTCCCCCCTGCTTTGGGGCTGTGCCCAGGCTGCACTGAGGGCACTTTCCCTTCTTAGCTCCACAGGGGGGTTCTCCCTCCCCCAAGACCTGCTCCTCCTCAACAGCCCCTGAGATTGTACATGGGATCCACCCCTTCCCATTCAGCATCCCTGAGGGCAAAGCAGGGATTCGTCTGGGAGCGGGGAAGTAAAGTGACAGCCTGTCAGTGAAGTCTAACCAATCGGAAAGCTTCCCGGATTAGAGGGCGGGCTGATCGCGGCTAGGTGGGGGATCGCGGCCAGGTGGAGGAGGTGAGGCGCACCCAGCCCCGCCCTCCTGCCCCGTCTGCGGGCAAACCTGAGGCCGGGCCTCCCCAAACTCTGCCTTCCTTTGCCAGCTGCTGCCAACCCATGGGGAGAAGAACCGAAGCCACAGAAATCAGGTCTCTGCAGCTCCACTGGGACTGATGAGCTGTCCCCGTCCCTCGCCCCTGCCTGCATTTGCTCCAGCTGCGGCCCTGGGCAGATTGGTTTTCTGGCTCCAGGAATGGGGTGAGTCCGGTACTCACACCCGCGCGCCATTTGATGTATGCCCACGCCCTGCGCTCCTAGCCAAATCTTATATTTCCTTTCCTCCCCCCTCCCCCCAGTTCAGATGATATCTGCCCTTCCTGTCCCCCGTCCCTACTCCACTCGCCCGGCCGGGTGGAGCCCGGGTTTGAGAACCGCAAGTCCACCCGCTCCTGGCAGCCAGCCCTCTCGTCCAGGCCTGTCGTCTGCACCTTCGTCCCGTCTCCCAGCAGCTGTGCACTGAATCTGTGCGTGAGTGACACTTGCAGAAGGTGGCTGGGGCCAGGGGAGACCCCTTGGCTCCGCCCTCCCCTTACTCCTGGCCTCTCCCGCCCCCCAGAGGCGGGCCTCTACCTCCGAATCAGCCTGGGCGCCCAGACACACCCTCCTGCTGCTCCACCGGGACCTGGGCCCCAGACCTGAGCTGGGGGCCTTGGATCCCAGGCCCTTCCCGGGGCCTCTGCAGGGAGGGCACCCTGTTCCCTCGGGGCCCACCTCCCTCACCTCAGTGGCACACACCTGGCCCGTGAGGGCGGGAGTGGGGAGCACTGGCCCAGGGGGCCCAGAGGGGTGGGCGGGGAACCGAGCAAAAAACAAGAGGGCCAGGTCTCGCCAACGTGGAGGAGCCAAGACCAAGTGGTTTCCACGCGGCGGGCCTCTCAGAGCCTTCGATGTGCAAACGCGTTGCAGGACCGGAGAGCAAAGCTGGGGGGCAGGAGAGGTACACCCAGGGCCCCCCCTCTTTCCATCCATCCATTCATTCCAGGTGTGAGCTCACTTCACCTGAGAGCTGCAGGTACGGCTGACCAGGACCTGGGCCTGGGAGGAGCCTACAACCGAGATATGAGCCCTTGGCGGGAATCGAATCTGGGACCTTTGGTCCCC
>NW_006287253.1:320293-343720 GCF_000327345.1 Myotis davidii | reverse complement strand
GGGGGGAGGGCAGTGCGTGGGCGGAGGGCAGTGCGTGGGCTGAGGGCAGTGCGTGGGTGTGCTAGGAGGCGGGTCCCTGGGAAGGGAAGGGAAAGCGCTCGCTCCCCCCACCCCTGCCTCACTCCTTGCCCCTCCCTCCTGGCCCCAGAGGACTGCCGGGTGGAAGAATGAAGGATATGATACCTCTAGGCCAGCGGTGCCGCCCTGACTCCCAGAACCCATGGGGATTCCCCCTCCCCTATCAGCAGAGCCAAACTGGGAAGGTGGGCCTGGGTGGGGTGGGGGGCTAGACGGGTAGCTTTGTTCCTAGCTTTTTGCCACAACACCATCTTCAGGGCGGGTGGTACGGTTACCAGCCTTTGACTCCCTTGATAAACGGGTGAGGCACCTGGTCCCAGGTTCCCAGCCACACGGCCCACAAGCCTGCCCACACCCGGGTCCCGCAGCCCAGCCTCCCCAGTCAGACATGTGGGTAGCTTTACAGTGTTCTGTTTGCTCAGAAGAGAAAAAAATTGTACTAGACTGTCACAGCCACCGACCACCCTCACCTGGGAACTGTGCCCCTGTCTGTCTGACTCAAGGAGGGTGGGTTGGAGCAGGAGGCAGGGTGGTGACAGGGTGCAGGCAAGGGTGGTGGCCGTGGGGGGGTGGGTAGTGTTTGACAGCAGGGATCCGAGGACCAGGGGGAGGTACAGAGAGACTCGCATGCAGGCAGTACCCAGAACAGGGCTCACAGGAGCCCTGAGGCCCTGACAGGTGCACGCATGTGCCTTGGACCCTGAGCACAGACAGGGCGAGCCTCGTGAGCACCCATAGGTAGGCTCCATGGGAGAGAAATGGGGGCCACAGAGGCGTCCTCATAGCTCTGTATTTTAGAAGGCTGCTCTGGCTCAGGAAGACGGCTGGAGGGGTCAAGACTGGAGGTGGTCATCACAGCTGACCCCACAAACAGGAATGGCGGCCCCAACAGGGACAGTGAGAGGGGACAGCCCCACCTGCAGGCTGTGGCCTCCGCGGGGCATGGGGAGCCCCTGGTGGCAAGGGACATGCCTCTACAGAGTCAGAGGACAGCTGTCAGGGGTGGGGCAGGGGTCTCTGCCCAGAGCTCAGGGCTCACTGCATCCTGGGAGGCCGGTAGGAGGGGGTGGCTGGGTTGAGGGCACCAGGAGCCTGGGAGTCGGGGAGCTTTCACCCCCGCAGCCCAGCTGCCCACCGGCTGGGAGGAGCCTCCCTCCCGTTTGGTTTCAGAATGAGTTCCTTCCTCAGAGCGTTGTCCTGCAGCTCCCCGACTGCCACTGGGCATCTTAGCTCTTCTCTTTCTCCCCCAGACTAAATGCAGCTCTTGCCATGAATGCTGTGGAAGTGTTCTTTTTCTGATTTCATACAATTTCTTGGACTCTGTCCCTGTATGGCTAGGTCACCAGGGTGTCCTAGCTGTGGCCTTGGGAGTGTCTTTCACTACCTTTATTGCACTTTCATCATCGTGTTGGGGGTTAACATGAGGGCTGGCTGGTTGTGGGGGATGCTGGCCCCTCGGGACTTGCTGCGCTGGGCAGGGAGGGGGTGCCTCCTGCCGCCGGGGCCTGGCTGATGGGCTGGTTGTCAGTGGGTGTGTGACCCGCTCCTGCAGTGGGCAGGCGTCTTCACCTTCTGGCAGAAGGGGCCTCACCTGGCTTTCTGGTTCCTTTCCAGTGCTGGCCTGCTCCTCCTGCTGCTCAGCGGCCTGCAAGCCGGTAAGTCCAACAGCCCGCATCGTCCGGAGGCCAGTTCCCAGCCCTTCGGTGTGGGGAGTGGGGCCACGGGGTGCAGGTGTCAGCGGGGGCCTTGCCACAGCCCTTCTTGTTTTTCCAGGGACTCCTGTGAGGTCGGTGGGCCCCAAGCCTGGGTCACGGGTGGGATTGAAAGCCACAAAGGGGTTGCTTGTCTAGACCCTGTAGCTCTTGTTTTATCTTGCGTTAGTTAGGTGTAGGCGGAATGCACCTCTTCCCGCGTGTTTCAGTCCTCTGCTCTCCCGAGGAGCTGGGAGCAAGGACCAGGGATGCACCCAGCTCAGGGCGAGGTAGGGCAGAGCACGGCCACTTCTCGGCCCTCCAAGTGTTGGCACGGATGGGAAAGCCAGTCTGGACACATCGCGTGGGCCTGCCTTGGCGCAGTGCGAGCAGCTTTATAAGTCTGTTGTTGAGAAACTGATGTTTTCTTTGAAATGTCTACATTTTTACAAAACCCTTTCAGTTGAATTAAATATAAGCTCCCAAGAAGCAGCAGGCAGAGCGCAGCCTGGTCCCAGGGGCCACCCCTGCTTCTCCCATCACTGGCCTCGTCCATAGTGACAGGAAGTCAATGTTAGGCAATACATCGCAGGAGCTTTCCGCAAATTCCGAATTTTTAAAATACTGCATTCCTATGTGGCTCTCAGGAATACATTCCTTTTCTACTGAAATGAGTCAGAATTGGTGTGAGAGAGAGTTCCCCCAAACTTCCCCCTCCAGAGTAACTTCGCAGGCGAGGTAAGAGCCAACCTCATAAAATAAATGTGTTTTTTGATTCACTGCAGATAGTCAAGGAAACGAAGTCAGAGCGATGGTGGGCAGCGACGTTGAGCTCAGCTGCATTTACACCAAAGAAAAGAGTTTAGATTTAAATGGACTTTATGTTTATTGGCAAATCACTGATGCTAGCGGCAAGCCAGAACCTGTGACTTACTACCTGGCCGGGAACAGCTCCACCGGCCATGACAACAACCGGTACAAGGACCGGGCCCACATGTCCCTGGACAGCATGAAGCAGGGCAACTTCTCTCTGCGTCTGTACAACATCACCCCGCAAGACGAGCAGAAGTATGACTGCCTGGTGTTTAGGAAGACGACAGAGCGAATTTTGAATGTTACGGTCACGTTGCACGTGGCAGGTAAGGGCGTTGACGCTGACAGCTGACTTCATCCCAGCCCCTGGCCTGGAGTAAGCATTAAGGAGACCCATTTTCTGGCTCGTTCACCTAATTCTTTCTATGAAGGAAATCCCAGTCTCAATGAGCAGCCTTCTGCTTCACTGCATGAAGCTGAGCTGGTTGAAGCATCAACCCGTAAGAAAGTTTTTCATAACCGGAGGCTCCCTGGTCTCACAGAAATACTCCTAATCTTGCTGTCTTTGCCTTGAATGAGCCAACTCAACTCAGACTAAACTTTTAAAAAATATATATATTTATTGATTTGAGAGAGGGAGAGAGAGATAGAAACATCAATGATGAGAGAGAATCATTGATCGGCTCCCTTCCCCACACCCCATTCTGGGGACCAAGCCTGAAACCCAGGCATGTGCCCTTGTCCGGAATCGAAACCAGAATCGAACCTGGGACCCTTCAGGCTGATGCTCTACCCACTGAGCCAAACCGGGCAGGGCTCAAATTAGATTTTTGAAATAAAATTAGGAAGGAGTTTTGAGATCAGAATTTAGGGAGAAAATGAAAGCCAATCAAGATGCTTAGGGCTCCGCTAGTTCAGAGATGGGTGGTTCCTTTCAGCTGACAGCAAGCTCTCCTTGTCACTAGATGCAAGTGGCTGGCCTCTTTGGAATGGGGAGTGGATGACAGCCCCTGCCCGCAGGCTCAGTAACTCCCCTCTTGGAGCGGGAGGGGGTGACCCTTGGGCAGAACAGGGCCAGTGTCCGCTGCCCAGACCAGACTCCTGGTCCTGTTTCTTTACCGGGGCCAGGGGCACGGCGGGCCGCCTTCCCTCTAACCTGGCCCTGGGCCCTGACTCTGGGTACCCCTCCATTTCTGACCTTCAGAACCTGGCACCCCTCACCTCTGTTTCTCCCCCTGCAGCAAACTACAGCATGCCCGTGGTCAGCGCCCCCACGGCCGCCCCCCAGGACGAGGAGCTCACCTTCACGTGCACGTCCAAGGATGGCTACCCCCGGCCAAACGTGTACTGGATCAACAAGACGGACAACAGCCTGCTGGATGAGGCCCTGCAGAACAGCACCGTCTCCCTGAACGCGCAGGGCTTGTACGACGTGGTCAGCGTCCTGAGGATCCGGCGCACGCCCCACGTGAACGTCGGCTGCTGCATTGAGAATGTGCTGCTGCACCAGAACCTGACTGTCAGCAGCCAGAAAGGGAGCGGTAAGGCCCCCCAGGATCTGCATGCCCGCCCCGATCACGGTCTGGGCCCGGGGTGCTGGGAGATCCTCTCAGGCAGAAGATAAAGCCCCTTTGAGGTGACCCGGCAGCGGCATCAGAAAGGGGTTGGAAGGGAGAGGGGGGAAGAGTCAGGTGCGTGGTGACGGGATCACCACGTCTGTGGCGATGGGCACGGGGCTGGGTGCTCAATGCACACGGCTTGACTTCATCTTCACTCATGGGGCCAGTTTGGTGACCCATTTCACAGAGGAGGGACTGAGGCTCTGAAAGGCTGTTACAGATCAGAAATACCAGGGCGAGGCAGCAACAGCGTTAGGATTGAGGCCCACCCACCTGCACTGCCCCCACCCAGCGTTTTGCTTTTGGGTGTGTGCCCCCTGAGAAGACTACCCTCCGCTCCACCCCCGTTCCCCCCGGCTCCCTTCGTGCTAGGGGTTTAGCTGGGCCTGGCTGCTGGCCTGAGGCCTCCCCGTGGAAGGGGCACAGATATGTGACTCCTTTGTAGAGGCCCGGGTCTCTCTCCATCTCTATCCCTGTCACCGCGTTGAGATGAGAGGTGGAAGGCGAGATGTGCCTGTGGGCCGTGCCTGCTGCGGGACCTGTGGGGCTCGGTGCTGGGGGGGAAGCACAGGGCTCCTCGTTCGGGACTTACAAGAACCCGCGATGGTGACCGCAGAGCACTGCCCCAAGCACAGGCCCTCTGGTGCGGCCCCGGGAGTTTGCAGGGGCTCAGGCCTTGACGCTGGCCCTGACCTACAGTGTGGGTGAAGCCTGTCCCCCGACCATCTTCCTTCTGTTCTTGCTTTCCTTTCTCTGTTTTCTTGAGGTCTTCTCCTCATACAGGCCATGTCTTGCAAGTCTGTTTGGGTTCGTTTTTCTTTGGGTAATCCCAGGATTCAGATCACGCCAAAGCCAGTGGCCTTGCCACCACCAAAGGGGGTTCCGAATCCACACACAAAGATGGCGTCAGGGGTGGTCTTACACACGGTGGCTAGTTTTCCCCGGGTTTCTGTCTTGGGGACTGTTGCCTTCCCAGGGTGAAGGACGTCAATGACCATTTGCTTCCACTGAAGTAGCCTGTTGGCCATGAACTTCCTGGTTCAGATAGTTACCGTGCTGTCATGGTTGATCTTCAAGCAGTGAGGGAGGAAAGAGCCACTTGGATTTTTTTTTAAGTCATCAATAAAGCCGGACAAAGAGTAAATTACGTCAAATGTGAAAAGCCAGGAAGAACCTGTGCTTCCTGCCACCACCCAGGGCTAGGCTTCCACATCCGGGGCAGGGGGGGAGAGTGGCACCTGGGAGGGAAAGCCCTTCGGCCACCAGCTTCATGTCTGAAAGGCAGGGACGTGCTTCGGAAGGAGGGCTCCGGCGTGCCTTCTTCCTCTGAAAGTCTGGGCTGCTTCCCTCTTTCTTGCAGAACCAACCCCGGGAACCACAGCCAGCAACACAGACATCCCAGGCGACGCCGAGGCGGGGAGGTCCAGGACCATGGTCGCCGCCATCGCGCTGCTGCTGACCATGGTCGTGGCGGCGGCTGCAGGCTGGTGGTGCAGGAGCCGGTGTCCTGGCCGCCGGGGCCACTACACAGGTACCAGGCGGGGCGCACGTGTAGCTGCTGGCGTTAGTTTATTTGGTGGGAATCGGTGCTTTGCCTTTCTCAAGATGTTTATAAACTCTGCAAGGAGGTGGTTTCGTCTCAAGTGCAGTTTTAGTGGCGTTAGCATCCCGAGCGAGCACAGCTCCGCCAAAGCTCCAGCGCGTGGATTTGAAGCCGAGTCTGGGCCCCACGTTCCTGACGCCGCCTCCCAGGGGTGGGGTGCGGGAGAGGATGGGCTCCGAATCTAGAGGTCAGGATGGAGTTCATTTCTGCGGGAGCCGAGCTGCCCGTCGGCCAGGCCGCAGAGGGCACCCTGAGTCCGGGCACAAAGCATCTCAGTGCTTCCCACGCTTCCCCCCTACAGAGCAGAGCGTCTGCCCTGAAAGCGGGGTGCCCCCTGGGAGTCTGTTCTCGGCCCAAGCACTTGAGCCATGGGGGGGTCTTTAGACCGCCCCCCACCCCCCTCCAGGGCCTGCCCTGAGCATTCCTGGTTTGTTCCAACAGGTGCCCAGGCTGCGAGGCCAGAGCGGGGCTTCACAGGTGAGTCTGCCAGAGGCTCGGGGAGGAAGCGGGCAGGTTCCGTGGGCCTGGGCGGCCTGGCAGCCGCTCCCTCCACATTCGCCACTCAGCACGAGCGTTCCTTGGTGACTGGGGCAGGCACAGGGCCTCTGTGTTCAGACACTGAACCCCAGTGCAGGCACTTTCCCCCGGCCCTGCCGCCAAGTCCTGCCCGCGGAGCCACTTGCTGACGCTGGGACGTTTCACATGCGCACACACACACACAGGGCAGGGAGAGCCAGCAGGATGAGGGCCCCGCACCTCCACCAGCCTCCATTCTCCTTCCTCACTGCCCTCCCCTCCCACCCCACCCCTACGGGGGGCTTAAGTGGGTTCAGACACTGAGTTCTTCCTAATAGAACAGTATCTGATGTTTCCCGGGGAACCGAGCACCCCACAGTCCTGGGAGCAAAGGTCGGCGTGACTCCCACCCCAAGTCGGGAATGGTCTTCACCCACAGTCTCTAATTCCCAGCAGCTGCCCTGGGCTGCGTGTGGCTTTGCAGTCAGACCAGCCCTCACTCGACACCGTAGGCAAACCACTGCACTGCCTGAGCCCCTCCCTCTACCCGGGGAGCCTGGGGAGCCTGGGCCCGTGGCCCACTGCGGCTGCAGGAGGGGCGCTCCGGCCCGCAAGCCAGTTGTGGATGACACAGCCCTCAGATAGCGGGGCGGCCTGACCCGAGGCCCGTGGAGCAGCAGCTGCAGGCGAGTGTTCACATCCCTCTCCCTTCTCTTCCCTCCAAGTCCTTCACGTTTGACAAGAACTCACCACCCAGGACGGACCGGGCTCCGGAGAGACGCCGCCCGGAGGGACCGCGGAAGGCTGCTGGGGAACGGCCTCCGCAGGCTGGTGGCCAAGGGCAGCTCAGCCTGCGCCCTCAGCAAGGAGCTTCATGGACACGGAGCCTCTCTGGCCTGGGGGCCCTTCCCCTGGAAAGACCGCACTTAACCCCAGGGGAGCGGGCGCCCCAGCTTCGCTGCCAAGCACAGCAGAGAGGGACCCCGAGACGCTCCTTCCCGCCTCCAGCCCTTCTCCGGTCCCGACGCCCGCTGTGGGGCGAGGGGTCTGAGTGACAGGAGGACAGGCCCCGTGTGGACGGAGGAGGGACGGCGCCCGCTCTCCCCCGGGGGCCCTGCAGGGTGAGGTGCGGAGGGTGTTTGCGGCCCCGTGGTTGCCTGTGCACGTGTGCGCGTCCCGTCTGCAGGGAACGGTCAATATGGAGACCCCGCGTTCGCCTTTCTCTGGGACCCTCCCCGGGAGAAGCAGCCTCAGTGTTTGGGTGAAAAGCTCGGCTTCCCTCCTGCAGAAGCACAGCCGAGTCCACGCGAAGAAGGTTGCTGCAGGCGCCCACGTGCTGGGCCCGCAGCAGGAGGCCGTGCCCTGGAGAGACTGAGGACGCGCGGCCCACGGACACGGGCATGTGGCCGCCAGTCCTTGGGGGCGCGGCGGCATGGAGAGGGCTCCCCACTCGGCAGCCTTCAGAACAGGAATTTCCTCCGAGTGTGGTCTGGGCAGCTCCCTGCACTGCTGCCACGGCCTCTCGCCCGGCCGCCCCTGAGGACCCGCAGCGGGTGATGGAGACCCCGACTCAAACACCGGTTCCTCCGAGCCCACGGCCCCCCAGGGATGCGAGTGGGCAGCGTCTGGCCTCCCCGGGCAGTGCCCACGCTGTGGCCTGGAATGAACCTTGCAGTTTGATGTCTCCAGGACGTTCTGCGAAGGAGGCTGCCAGGTGACCCAGGTGTGAACCCCCCGAAGATGGAGCCTGAGGTCCGCCATGGCCTTCAGCACGATGGGCCCCAGACCCAGACTTGGGGCAGCAGTGAGGACCGGGCTCCGGGGTGAAGCCGCGTCCCACGCTTGTCACAAGAAATCCTTGGTGTGTCCTTGTGGCAAAAAGCCCTCGTGTGGCTTTTACGTGAGGGCCCTAAGGGCCCACCAGACTTTTCACATGGAAGCATTAGAAGACACGTGTCATCCCTGAAACAGTGACAGAAGGGCCACTAACTGACATTTGGAACAAAGGACTGGGTGTGGCGCCCACCTTCCGTCCCAGGCCCTGGGGGCCCGGGAGGTGCTGGGGCCAGTGTCCCCCATGGATGGGGCAGCTGGAAGAGAAGCCGGTGTCCTTCTCGGAGGCAGTGGCAGAGGGGGCCTCCCTCAGGCTTCTCCCAGCACGTGCGGACCTGGGCCTGGGCTCCCGAGGCCACGAGCACGCTCTCCAGCTCCGTGCCGATCCCTCATCTCGCCGCTGGTCCCGATAACCCTCAGCCACAGCCCGGCAGCGCCCTGCCCCGCCCCGGCCCAGGGAAGGCGACTGGCCTTGGGACCCAGTGCACTTCTGAGTCCTCCAGGCTTGCACTGTACCCCACCCCCCCCCATTGCCACTTGCTGCCTGTGCTGTAGACCCACTGAGTCCCCGTGCTCGACACCTGTTCCCACAAACCCAGTTGGAGAGAAAGAAGAGAAGCTGTGCCGTGGCTTGGTCAGCTCAGCTCATCCTCACAACTCATCGGCTCTCGCTCTGGGGGTTCCTGCCCTCTCCCCCCCAGGGGACCCTGGGCAAGGTCCGGAGACATTTTAGTTATCTCACGGGGAGATTGCTACTGGCCTCAGGTGTGGAAGGCAGGGACGCTGTTTAAAGTCCAAAAACATACAGACGGCCCATCTCAGAGCAGTGTCCCCCCTGAAGGCCGGTGCATGGGTGAGTCCCTGCCCTCGGAGGGCACTTCCCCGTCCACACTGGGGCTCGGAGGAGGCATATGGCTAGCAGGGTTTGGCCTGGGGGGTCCAGGTCAGGGCTGTCAGCCTCCCCCCCACCCCCAGTACCAGTTGACACCGGGCCCTCTGCCTCATCCTGACCAGGGCGGCCTCCCCTTGGTCTCCAGTATCCCAGATCCCCAGCTGTGAGTCTCCTTGGGGATGGCTAATGCTTAAATCCATCCTGGTCCTGCTTAATCAGGGAGAAGTGACAAGCAGGGGACTTCTGTGAGGGGAGGGTGGGGCCAGGCAGCTCCCCACTGTGCAGGGCCCACCCGGGTCCGAGGATCCAGTG
Organism: Myotis davidii; assembly: GCF_000327345.1. Taxonomy (NCBI): domain Eukaryota; kingdom Metazoa; phylum Chordata; class Mammalia; order Chiroptera; family Vespertilionidae; genus Myotis; species Myotis davidii. The sequence goes on along the minus strand of NW_006287253.1, from coordinate 334,363 downwards.
GTTTTTAATTAAATGCAAATGGAGTAAGTGCTCCCATCAGAAGACAGGCTGTGGCTGAACAGATAAAAAACAATCTCCTTCCATAGTCTGTCAGAGACTCACTTCAGATCAAAAGACACTCAGACTAAAAGTACAAGGACGGGAAAAGATAGAAAAGTAAAAACAAAAAAGCTGGTAGCCATCCTCATGCTGGACAAAACAGACTTTAAAACAAAGGCTGTAACAGGAGACAAAGTCCCAGCAATTCCACTTCTGGGTATTTACCTAAAAAGCCCGAAGCCTAAATGAAAAGACATGTACAACCATATGTTCATTGCAGCATTATTTACAAGAGCCAAGATATGGAGATGACCTAAGCCCATCAATAGGTGAATGGATAAAGATGGCTCAGTGGATAGAGGGCCGGTCTGCGGACTGAAGGGCCCTGGGTTTGATTCCAGTCGGGGGCACAATTGTGGGCTCAATCCGCGGTGGGGGATCTGCAGGAGGCAGCCAATCTCTGATTCTCATCATTGATGCTTCTCTCTCCCTCTCCCTCTGTGAAATCAATAAAAATATATATTTTTTAAAAAGACGTGGTGCATATACACAATGGAATACGACTCGGCCTTAAAGAAGAATGAAATCTTATCATTTGCAGCCACACGGATGGACCTAAAAGGCATTGCGCTGAGTGAAATAAGACAGGAATTTCACTGACACGTGCATCTGAAAAACAACAAACCAGCAGACCAGAAGCAGACTCAGACACAGAGAACATTCTGACAGTTGCCAGGTGGGAGGGGGGTTGAGGGGGGAGAAAAAAGGTGAAGGGATTAAGCAGTACAAATTGGTGGTTACAGAATAGTCCTGGGCAGCGTAGGGAATATGGTCAATAATACTGGGGCAACTGTGTATGGTGCCAGGTGGGCATGAGACTTACCACTTTGTAAGCTACATAAATGTCTAATCACTAGGCTGCACATCTGAGATGAACATAATATTGTACATCAACTGTAACTGAAAAGTAAAACATTAAAATTATAAAAGTCATTTTCTAAAAAGAAGGTGGGAGGGGTGTGGGTACAGTGTAGAGGCTCGAACCTGTGAGTGATGCACAGCATCCAAGGGGCCCGGCGTCTCCAAACAGGCCTGGCCATGAAGCGGGCACGTGAGGTCTGGTGTGTCCAGACCTCGAAGATACAGCAATTCCTGCCGTGAAAGTGGTGTGGTCTGTGGAGGGGACCCCGGGCCCTGGCAACCACTGGGAAAGGCTGGAGGCGCCCCTAGGGGGGCGGGCACGGCAGGCGAGGGCGAGGCACAGGCCGGAGGGCAGCACTGCCGTCACCGGGGACGTGGGGGTCTCCGGTTCTGCTCAGCTGCCCGGGAACCTGGCTCCTGAGGCCGCCAGGGACTTTCCATGCTGCCCTCAGCGCTGAACGTGCAGGGCCTTTGCAAAAAGGTGTCCAGCATCTCGCACGTCTGGAAACGTTCCATTTGTCCCCGTGTCTGTGTCATAAACCCGACTTTTGTTTTTATAACTGATTGGGTTCTCTGTTCATCCTCCAATACACCCTCCAAATGTGAAAAAGAAAAAACTTACTGTGAGACTAAGCAGACCCATTTGGGAAGGACGAGAGCTCACGTCACCCTCTATATTTAATGTGTCCCCACGGGGTCAGGCGGGGGTGGGATGTCAGAGGGGAAGGGCCCGAGCCAGTGGGGTCAGTGGCTGGGGGTCAGGGACTGTGGGAGAGCCTGCAATCTGTGCTTCGAAGGACCGTGAAATCTCACAACTGGGAGGGGTTGTGCATAAACATTACGTCTCCGTGGGACACATCCAGGAGTCCCTTACCCTCTACAAGCTACAAGCACCAAGTAAAAACTAGTGGTAACAGGCAGCGGTCAAGGACACCGAAAGAACTGTGAATTTGAGGGCCCAGGCCTGAGCAGGCTACTGGCTGTAGACAAGAGACCCACGAACAGAAGGGGCCCCACAGTCACAGGGAGACCCCACACACAGCAGGAGGGACCCATAGAGGGGGCACCATGTTCAGAAGGAGACCCACAGTCAGAGGGTGAGCTGCGGTGCATCGAGGGGAGATGGTCCTGGAATCGCTCCATCGAGAAGGGTCATGGCCCGAGTCAGCATTCGTGAACCGGCTCCTGGGCGTCGGCACAGGTTTCCCGGAGGCCCCTGCCAGCTGGTGTCCTGGCCCCAGAGTGGCCCCCTCGTCCTGGGGAGACCTGGGCTGCCCCCGGGGCAGTGAGTTCTGTGTGAGCGGTCGCTTCCGGGAGGGTTCTGGGTTTTGGGGACCACTGTCTGAGCCCCAGGACAGATGTGGGGGGTCATGGGGGTTGCTCCACAACAGGCTTTAAGCATCATGCACCTTCTGCGTGGCCAGGGCATGGGCGACGCCACTGAGGGTGGGGCAGCAGCGCCAGGTCCCTCCTGGGCCCCGCTGTGGTCCTGCAGAGGAAGTGTGCCTGCCCGAGGGGGGCCCCCAGGGCCACCAGCAGGTCAGGACGGGCAGCCAAGCTCCAGGGCCGGTCTCCATCAGGCCACAGGGGCATCTGAGCCCTGCCCATGTCAGCAGGTGAGGTTTAGCAGGGTGAGTGAGGGAGGGACGAAGCAGCCATGTAAGTTAAGTTTTACACAGGAAATCATGGTGAACCAAAGAGTATGATGAGGTAATACGAGTTAGTTTTAAAACTCTTTGCATTAAATTCCAAAAATCCCGCAATATTTTTTCTGGAAAAACTCCAGACTCACTGCTCTAGACTCTCTGGCCCATCTCCATGAAGTGGAGGTTGGGCTTCTAACCCTGACAAGAACAGCTTAGGGCAGTGATGGCGAACCTTCTGAGCTCGGTGCGTCAGCATTTTGAAAAACCCTCACTTAACTCTGGTGCCGTGTCACAGATAGAAACTTTTTGATATTTGCAACGATAGTAAAACAAAGACTTATGTTTTTGATATTTGTTTTATATATTTAAATGCCATTTAACAAAGAAAAATCAACCAAAAAAATGAGTTCGTGTGTCACCTCTGACACGTGTGTCATAGGTTCACCATCACTAGCTTAGGGGTTGCACCCCAACCAGGGCCGCAGTCCCGGGGCCACACCCAGCCCTGTCCTTCCCTAGTGGTTGGGACGGGCAGAGCGGACGGGTCTCCCCCAGCTCCCTCGCGAGAGGTCAGGCTGTGCCCGGTGAAGGTCTCCATCAACAAAGTGGCCGCTCTGCGGGCGCTCACCACTGAGCCCGTCACGCTCTGTCACTGGTGGGCCCAACACCCTCGGCCTTGAAAACAAACCCCTGCATTTAGCCTGTGTGTCTTCCTACAGCCCAGCGTGAATGGCCTGCATTTGCACAACGCAGCAGAAGTCGCGGCTCACTGGGCGTCCACAGTAACATTGTCATGCCATTGCCCCTTCCCGGGGCCTGGAAGCTGAGCAGCACCTACCAGCCCACCCTCTGTGGACGGCAGCATCTCCTGACCCCATACATGGGCTTCCTTTCACGGCAACAGAATGAGGTCCCTGTGATTTACTGAGAGGAGACAGGCTCAGGGGCTTGTGACCAGGGCGAACCCGGCTGAGCCAAGCAGGGCACCCAGGGCGCAAAGCCTAGGGCAACGCTCCCTCCAGGGCCGAGTCTGCACTCGAACCTGCCAGTGTGGTCCTCCCTCAGCTGGCTCTCGGAGGGCGCACCACACTCCCTTCACCTTTGGTCTGGCCCTGCCTGCCCGAGGCCGTGGGAAACAGTGCCTACGTATTTAGGAATTGTGCATAATACCCTGTAGGTTCATCCGTGTTGTGACAACGGCAAGATTTCACTTTTTATGGCTGAGTAATATTCCATGGTGTATTGATCCCACATCTTTGTCCGTTCGTCTACCAGTGGGTACCTAGGTTGTTGCCATATCTTGGCTATTGTAAATAACGCTGCAATGAACACGGGGGTCCATTTATGTTTTCACATGCGTTTTCCTTTCCTTTGGATATGTACCCAGACGGGGGGCTGCTGAGTGGTATGGCAGCTCTCGTTTCAACTCTCTGAGGAGCCTCCATGCTGTTTCCCATGGCAGCTGCGCCAATTACAGGAGGGCTGCCCTTCTCCGCCCTCCCCAGGGCTTAGCATTTGTTGACATTCTGATGACAGTCAGGCCGACAGGGGCAGGCTGGCACCTCACTGTGGTTGTGATTTGCATCCCCCTGAGGGTGAGTGCCGTGGAGCATCTTTGCCTGCCGTCTCTACGTCCTCTTTGGAGACATGTGTCGTGTTACGTGAAATAAGTCAGAGAAAGACAAATCCTGTACGATCTTACTTATGTGTGGGCTCAAAGGAACGGAAGAAAATAGGAGCAAACTCAGAGATACAGAGAACAATCGACGGTTGTCAGACGGAGGGGTTGAGGGGGTTGAGTGAAATGGGAAGGGACTGAGAATTACCAATCGCCAGCTATAAGCAGTCACGGGAGGCAACGTGTCAGCACAGGGAACACAGCCAGTGACATGTAATCACTATGTGTGGTGCCAGGTGGGCACTAGGCATCGGGTGACCCCTTTGTAAGGCATATAAATGTCCAATCACTATGTTGTACACCTGAAACGAACGGATATTATATGTCAACTATAATGAAAAGCCAACTGTTTAAAAATCTGGGAATTTTGCAGGCAGTTGTGGAAGGGCCGGTCGCTTGCGCAGGCTGTGGGGGGAGTCAGGGGCATCCACCCGACAGGAGTTGGCACGCAGGTGGGCGGGCTGGGCGCTCGGCTCAGTCCCGTCCCGGAGAACCAAGGTACCAGCCACACTCCACCATGGTCTCTGACACCCAACTCTTAGCCCAGGACGCTCCCCAAATTATTGACCTGGACCTGTGCATTTCCTGTCCAAATCTACCTGCTGAAGGGCCGTTCGGTCCGAAAAGTCCTCAGACCAAGTTGGCCAGTGGCCTTTTCCCCAAATAACAACCCTTTCCATGGGGCAGCCTTTACCTGCAAACTTGTCAGGAAGGCACTGGCAGTGTCTGCTCTTAAGTGACGGTTGAATGACTAATTTCAATAGGACGGCCCCTGAACGCAGACCCCTGGGTGGGGTGGGGACCTCTCCTCTCACACACTCTCCCCAGGGAAGCCGACTGTGCCCACCCCCCCCCCGAACATTATTTGCTCAAGAAACAGTTCTCGGCTCCTGGACATAGCGTTTTTGTGGCTTGATTTATAGCAGTTCCTTTGACAGAGGGAATTTCCATCAGTTCGTTTAGAAAATTTTTGTTAACGGCTTCTATTTTTAACACTCTCAGCTGAGGTCCCAGCTTGCCTTTGTGAGGTCCAAGGTCCAAGAGATGCCCCTTCTCACGAATCGGTTCTGTCACAGCACTCGGCGCTGCGCCGTGGTGGCTTCCTGTTCAGTCATTCATTCCTCCATCCAGCATGCCTCCATCCGACACTCACCCAGCACTCATCTGACACTCATTCATTCCTCCAGCGTTCACTCAGTCATTCATTCCTCCATCCAGCATGCCTCCATCCGACACTCACCCAGCACTCATCTGACACTCATTCATTCCTCCAGCGTTCACTCAGTCATTCATTCCTCCATCCAGCATGCCTCCATCCGACACTCACCCAGCACTCATCTGACACTCATTCATTCCTCCAGCGTTCACTCAGTCATTCATTCCTCCATCCAGCATGCCTCCATCCGACACTCACCCAGCACTCATCTGACACTCATTCATTCCTCCAGCGTTCACTCAGTCATTCATTCCTTCATCCAACATGCGCCTCCAGGAGGGCAGGATTGTTCCCCGAATGCCAAGTGCTTGGGCCATGGCAGGAACTATTGGTGTTGGCACCGGGATGTTGGTGAACTTCACAGAAGACAGGGAAACGAGACACTGTCAGAGTGGCCAGGGTTCTGGAAGAGGATGAAAGGGGTGAGCTTCCTGAGGAGGTGACATGCGTCCACATCTATTCCCCGCACCTTTCGTTCATTCATTCATTCACTCATTCACTCTGGGCACAGGACGTTCAGGCCTCCCACTGCACAGCAGTGACCGACTGAAGACTCGACACCAGCTTAGTCATCGCTGGGTCCCAGGGTAGACTTGGGCTGACAGCCGGCTGACGGAGAAACCAGATCGCTCTCCCACGGTGGATGGGCAGGCCTGCGGAGGGGGGCCGTCGGGGGCTGGTCTTGCCCAGAGGAGACAAGGACTGCAGGCCCCCGGCCCATTCCCCACGATGGAGGACGGTAGGGTGGTCTCGGGGTTGGGGGTTTCTTTGAAAAGTTAGGACGTATTGTGGGTCAGTAAGGACGCCCACTCACTACCGGCGAATGCTCCCTGCTCCCCTCCTCGCCCCCCCCCCCATGTGTTATTGTGCCCAGATCCTCAGCTGCTCTCCAAGGAGGCTCTTCCTGCCACAGGGTCCTGGGCGGGGCCTCATCCCTGCCTCCCTGGTCCAGCCTCATGCTCATGAATCTTCCAGCCACGTGGGGTGTTATGGGCCCCCAAACTTGCAGGGTTCCATGCCTCCTGCAAGACAAGACTTGCCTTTGAACCCCACATGGCCACCAGTGCCCATGCTCCCTCCACCCCACTCCACGGGCGTGAGCCATCCCGGGCCCTCCGAGGAGCCTGATCTCACCCACCACGACCTCCCACCAAGGTGTCCTCTTGCTGCCCTGCCTCTCCCTCCTGCAGCCACCCAGCCCCCAGGTGCCTCAGGATCCCAGAAGCCCCATCTCCCCAACAAAGCCTTCTCCGTGGCTCCACAGCAATGGTATGACAGGACCTCCCTACCCGCCCCCTCACAGGAGTCAGAGAGTGACAATCTGGGCCCAGGGGTCACCCAGCACTGCCGGCCTTCAGGCGGTGGGGTGTGAGGAGCAGATGAGGTACTGACCTAGTTCTGCCCGCACCAGTGACATGGGCGTCGCCGTCCTTACCCTCTGAGGTTCACTCTGACACGTCGTGTGTCCCAGGAGAGAGGTCGGAAGGACACCAGAGCGGCCAGCAAGATGGGGTCGGGCCAAGAGCAGCTTCTCAGGGCGGGGGGGTGGGGAGATGCGGATGTGGACGGAGGACCCACTGTGCCGGGCTAAAGGGAGAAAGGTGGGTTCGTGGGGGCCTGCTAGAGAGAGTGGGCCACAGACGGTGGGAGATGGGGGTCACTTCACAGACAGGCAGCGACACCAGCGCAGTCCGCCCACAAGCCTAACGCAGGCTCCGACCGCAGCCGGAGCGGCCTAAGCAGGGCTTCTCCCCAGCACACGGACAGCTGTCCACTTCCTCTGCCCTGGGCTGCAGTGTGCTGCCTCCGCTCTCTACGGGCCGGCAGCACCTGCCCCGCAGTGACAACCCAAATGTCTCCAGACTTTGCAGATCAAAATCATCCCAGGTGGGAGCCTGGTGCAGACCCAGCTGCGTCCCCAGAGAACGACTGTGTCCGCTCCGCCTGCCCCTGAGGGTCTGAGTCACCGGCCAGGCCACTGGTCGTGGTTCTGGTGGTTCTTGACCCTGAGACAGTATCAGGGACGAGCACAGTGAATGAACAAATGAAGGAAAGGATGAACGAACCAACCAGCACACGGACAAACGACCGAGGGAGGCAGGGAGCGCTCTGCGGGCGGCAAGGCTGCGCCTGGGAGCTGTCCTTCACCACAGAGGCCCGTCCGAGCCCAGGAGCTGAAGTCACTTTGGAAAACCCCTTCAGAAACGTCTAGAAGAAGGGCAGGTGTGCAGTTTGAGGGCAGGAAATAGCAAACAGGTGCTACATGAGTGGCCGGCAGGCAGCCACCTGCAGGCCCTGTGAAACAGGATCCCTCTGCACAGACGGGGGCCGAGGTGGTGGTGGCGGGTCCCCCGTGACCCTGTGCACCTGCTGGGCCTCCGTGTCCCACGGACTCAGTGACTCTGCTACTGGCCTCAGGTGACCGTCTGTGCAGTGAGCATGCACCCCCAGGCCTGCAGCTGGGGGTGAGTGGGAAGGGACAGGACAGAGGGCACATGTGACTTCCCGGGGTCTCCCTGAGGCCCACAGAGCGATTCTGAGCCCAGCTCCACCGACACCCTGTAGAATTACTATCATTGCCTTTGCTGTTGTTGTCAGGGCCGTTACTGATTTCAGCAGCTCAGGGCTGGGGCGCTGGCAGCTGAGTGTGGGGAGAGGGAAGGAGCCAGGAGGGAGGCAGGAGGGGAGGTGGCTGGTGGCTGTGCTGGGACAGGGCTGCAGGCTGCTCGCCTCCGGCTGCCTGGAGAGGGCCCAGCCGGCAGGCCCAGGCCCAGGGCCCCAGCTGACGTCCCTGCACTAGGGGGTCCCAGGGGAGCAGCAGAACCACCCCACCGTGTTCAGGCCGGGATGCAGACTGGCCATCGGGGCCGCATCGCCCGGGTGTGGAGGTCCTGGGTGGGCCCGGGCCCTGCCCTGTGACCTCACTGGTGGGCTGTCACATCAGGAAAGCCCCCATCTCCTGCCACCGGCACCCCGGACGCTCTGGTCCCCGGGGCTTCCTGAGGCTCCCGTGCGTGTCTCCTCCTCGCGGCCACATCCGGGGCCTCGCCAGACCTGAGCAGACTGCTCGCAGGGTCCACTTCCGTCCGGTTTCAGGCTGGTGCGTCTCATGGGGTTAAAACCATTTCCCCACGAGCATCTGAACTTATTATTTCCTTAAGTCACGAGTGAATCACATCTGCCACAAGCACCTGGATCAGCCCAGAGAGACTGACTACCCAGAAGTTTCTATTCGTAATCCCTAAACTTCACGTGCAAAGATAACCTTCACCAGGAAGAAATCAGGACTCGGACGGACGTGAAGTGAATTCATGCACATGAGCGTGCCAGCTCGTCCCGGCCGGTTCACAGGCGCAGAGAAGAGAGCACAGATGCACACGCGTGAAGGAGCAGGGACTCGGATTCAAACACGGTGGGAGCTGGCTTCCCGGGGCGGGGTCGGGGGCTGACGGCCCCCACGGACAGGATGAATCTGTAGGTTCTAGTCCTTTCCTGGCGCTGCTGGGACCAAGTTCACAGATGGACAGAGCAGCTTAAAATAAGAGACAGGGAGCTCTCCCTGCCCTGAGACTGAGTGCCGGCTGGTGCCATCGGAGGCACTGGGGGGCCTGCCTGCCTCTTCCCAGCGCCCCGTGCTGCTAGCTTCCGTCCCCCAACCTCTGCCTCCACCTCCACGGCTTTTCCTCTGTCCTGTACTCACATCTCCTTCCTCTTTAAGTGCACAAGGAACTGAACTTCAGCCCCACCCTCAATCCAGAACAATTTCATGCCGAGGTCCTCAAATGAATGACATCTGCAAAGACCTTGATTTCCAAAGGAGGTCACACCCATGGGGAGGAGGGTGAGGGCGTGGACATATCCTCTTGGGGGCCACTCTTCAGCCCACTGTCTGTAAGTGAGTAACAGCTGTATTGCTGTCAGTGATCCATGACATGCAGAGCAAGAAGTGTTCACAGGCAATCAAGGCTAGGACCGGAAACCCTAGGAGGCAGGGCAGGGAAGACACCCTGTCATCCTGGGACCTTGCTTCTTACTCCGAATTTCCGTGCACTGAGGTCTCAGAAATCATCTCCAGACTCTGGGTGACAGCCGGTCTTTTACCCTCACTGGCCTGAGAGCTGCAGGCACGGGACGGGGGGGACCTGGTGCGCTGTGTAATGACAGGGCTTCTGAGGTCTGTGGGACACCAAGGAGGTGTCCACAGCACCCACAGGCCTGGGGCTGAGTGGGGGGCTGGGATTTGGGCGGCCTCGGTGTGTGGGGTGGGGTGGGGGGATGGGATGGAACCTTGGGAAGGACCTGCACTGAGAGCCCAGGCCTCTCTGGTTACTCCTCTCCCAGCCTTCGCCCTGCTCCCCCAAATATGCACATCAAGTTCTGCATCTGTCCCCCAACACCTAAGACTGCAGGCATCACCCACCTGCAAAGGCCAAACCACCACCAGGAAACCCCAATCTCTGCCCTCCCCTCCTCCCCTTTCACACGCCTTCACTTGCAGAGAGTCTGAGGCCCCAGGGCCTTTGCACTTGCCTATCCCTCTCCCAACACTCCTCCTCAGGTACCTGAGGGCACACCCTCCTCCCTCTAGTTGGTCTCTGCTCTGAGAGGCCCCTACTCCCTCACAGTGGGACACACACACACACACACACACACACACACACACACACAGCTTGTGTTTGCCTCAGGCCTCGAGCTCCACACAGGACCCTGTCTTCTCCACCCTGCGTCCCCAGTGCCTGTCCACAGCCATCACCATCAACACCATAAGCTCAGCCAAGGACACCTGTCGATGGATGAGGGGTGAGCCCTCGCTCCTCCCGCCTGGGGGAGAAGTGGCTCCTCCTTGTGCCCCATCCCGGGCCCATTTCAAGGGCAGACCTGCTAACCTCACTCCCTATGGGTGGGCCCTGGGGCGAGTGATGTCTGGGTCCCCTCTCCCTGGGGACACAGCAGCAGGGGCTGGGAGGGAACAAGGCTGGGTAGGGGTGCTGGGTGGGGTGGGGCAGGACCAGCGGAGGGTCCACAGGAGAGGGCAGTGGTTTCAGGGTGCTGGGACCTGCTCTGATGGCCATGACCTAGCGGGTGCCCACTGGGCTCACCCTGGTCCTGGGGCACCTTCCGTCCTGTAGGTGCTCTGGAGCCAGAAACCCACCTTTCACACAAAATAACCAGCTGCCCAGACTTGGGCTGGGAGCGCGCTCTTTCTCACGTCTATGAAATCTTCCTGTCTGCTTCATAGGCCGTGGTGGGAAGGTTTGTTTTCTTGTAAGAAGCAGCAGGGATGCTAACAGTTACACCCCAGTTGCCACAATAACCAGCATTCCTAGGGAATTTCGCATTCTGGGGGCGGGGGAGGGGGCGGTGGGACTTGGCTTCACCCCCACAAACAAGCACAGCTGTTGTGCTGACTGCGGTATCACTCCCGGCTCTGCAAGGGTATTGGTGGCTTTGGGGAGCACCTTGGAAGTTGGGGAGCTTCCCTGAGGTGTCAAGGGCTCCCCAACAGCTCCCTGTGGCCACGCACCCTGCACTGTGGTAGCTACATTTTCTGGGGCTCCAGGAACCCAGCGATGTGGGGGCAGATGGGAAGGAAAGGGGCTCTCCCCGCCCCCACCCGTGCAAACGCCTTCCTGGCTCAAGTCCCAAGGTCTGTCTCTCGCTGGAGTGGCCACGCCACCGCAGGGGAAGTCGGCTGGAGCCGGTTTCTTGGACACGGGGAAGCCAGCTCTCTGGGCTCGGACGGGTGTGTTTACGGTGCGGCTGCCAGCAAGAGACAATGTTGGAACATGCTTCTTAATGCAGCTGCCATGCAAGTTATCGGAGGTGGTGAGACAAATACCCCGTCAAGTTCTGGACGGAGGCCACACTCCATTTGCTAAGATGGATGGGCAGCTGTTTACTGGGACGCAACTTAAAGGATAATGAGTTCTTGTTTTCATTCGGCTTTTTTCTTGTCATCTTGTTTCTCAAGTGTTCCCGTTCCCATGCTGCTCTGGCATATTTTATGGAAATTTTTATAATAGTTTGTGCATTCTCTTCCTGCAGCGGCTGGAATAAATCACCACAGTTTAGAGGCTTACAACAACACAAGTTTATTACCCATGGCTCTGGAGGTCGGAAGTTCAGTCGGTCCCCACGGGCTCCTTCTGGAGGGCGGGGGAGGGGAGCCATGTCCTGCCTCTTCCGGGTTCTGGAGGCGCCCACCTTCCTTGGCTACTGGCCTCTCCCTTGGTCTTCAGAGCAACAGGGAACCATTTCCTCCCTCTCTGGCCTCTGCTCCCGTCACTGCATCTTCTCTCTCTGACCTTCCTGCCCCTTTCTCTGCGGATCACCTCCCATCTCAGGACCCTTAAACTCATCCCATGTGCAAAGTCCCTTAACCTGTAAGGTCACATTTTCACAGGTTCTGGGGTTAGAACTCAGACCCCTGGGGGGCCATCGTGCAGCCTTGTTCAACTAGGTTCCACAGCAAAGTTCTTCCGTTAAATAGGAGAGTAATCGACGATGGGAGAGATAAAGGACAGCAGCAGCAAACCTCGGGAAAGAGCTGGCAGTGGTCATCACTGGGGGACACAGACAGCTTTTCTCAATGAGCTCTTCAGATTTCAATTTTCTTTTCTTTTTGTTTAAACTAAGTGCAATTACTACTTAGTGACATTTCTTCAATTAAAAAAGAAAAAAGAATGTTACGTCCATCCCCAGATGTTGGCAGTGGGTGGAGGAGTTGTGCCAAGGGTCAGGAGAACCTGGGGCCAGGACAGAGGGGTTCTGGGCTGTGGCCTTCACACAGGGGAGCGGGGATGCTCTGTCGGACTGTGGGCTGTCCAAGGGAGTGTGTCTCTCTCTTCCCCACATCAGCGCTGCAGGAGCCCAGTGGGGCCAAGGAGTCAGGTTCGCTGGCAGAGGCCAGAGAGGCAGACCCAGGTGGCGGGTGGGGGTGGGGGTGGGGGAGCCCCTGAGTCACAGCACAGAGAACAAGGCACAAACCCCAACTCCACCGCGCAGAGCCCGACCTCCTCAGCTGCTCTCAACACCCCTCTGGGGGGATGACAGCGGGCCAGCCGAACGCTGCGGGCCAGTGCTCCTGACGCCGCAAGCGTGGGTGTGCTGACTTCCTGCCGGGCCACGGCGTCACGCCGCCTGGACACAGATCACGGTGTACACACTCTGCCGGCCGAGGGAAGGCGCCCTCCCTCTCTGGGCGCAGCGTCCTGAGGATGCTGCTAAATGCCCAGGGCGCTGGGCTCGGTGGTGAATGGACAGCATGTTAACCTGGATGACACTCAATTCTGATGTAATAGCTCCCAAAGCTGGACGTGGAGTCAACTCCCCTCAGCACGTGTACACTCACGCTCACACTCACCCTCATGCACTGCTGCACACAGTTCACCGAGGAGTTCCAGCCCAATGGCTCCCTCCCTTCCCAGAGCGCATTCTTGCAGCCACGCCTCCCCCACCCCCTGCTCCCTCCACCCCCCCTAACCCCCCAGGGAGGAAGCACACTGACTTGGCTTCTGTTTAGATTTCTCCTGAGCGCTTAGCGGGTTACACGGGACGATCATCACTCCTGCCTCGGCTGCTGCTGGGCTCGGACAGCACACCCCGCAGGTTCTAGAACCTTCTCTGAAGCTCATGTTAGCCCATGTCCATAAATTCACAGATGAAACCAGCTGGTTTCTCGGACAGAAAGCTCCATTTTTCAACTGGTGTGCAAGAGGGAAGTGACGGGAGGATGTTTTCCCTCCTGGGGCACAAAATCTGCAGCTCCGTGTGTGTTTTTGGCGAGAATACATTTGAGGCACAAAAAATGCAAAAATACTGAGCAGAGAAATGAATAAAACTTTTTAAAAATGTTTTGCCCGACCTTTGTGAACAGGCGAGGTCACAGCCGGCGCCCCCACGTGAGCGTCAGACTGGCCTGGGAACAGCAGCCGCCTCCCAAGCTCAGCAAAGCCTGTGGCTTCGGGGGTTAAGACAGCAGGTCCGATCCGGGGCCTTGTACACAGGGGTCCCCCACGGACAAGGGAGGGGCCCGCACCGCGCCGGCACCTGGCGGGACCGCACACATCACGCAGCCCATGACCTTGGGCACTTTTCTAGGAAAGAATTCATAGACTCAATTTTAAATTTTTGCTGCTACAAAGCCCTCAACCCCCCGCCCCCTCCCCCCCTTGGAGAAATGAAGGAGGGACAGAGTTGTGCTGAGCTCTGGGTGGGTGGTTGCAGCACCTGGAGAACTCATCGCTGGAAACGTGAGCTCAACATGAGAAGACGGGGCGCCAGCACCTCACAGGGAGAGGCTGCCCTAGAAGCTCTGGCTCTCACGTGTAACAGTAACTTGTCTACATGGGAACAAGTTGGCTGTTTTCGCCAAATGCATAATCATTATTGTAAAATGCTCACAACCCAGAGAAAAAATTTAGCACCTACAGCCTCATTGGTCACAGTCAATAAAAGTGACTTTCATTTTCCATTGATTTGCATATTTAGCTGCAGAAAAGTAAGAAGGAAATCGAGACTGTTAAGCATAAAATTATGTTAGGAGAAGTTCACTGGGAAGAGACGAATGA
>NW_006287253.1:319444-320090 GCF_000327345.1 Myotis davidii | reverse complement strand
TCTTAGTCTCAAGGAGTGTCCAGCCCAGGAGGGGGAACAAGGGCCTGACACGGGACTGAGCGGGAGCTGCCTGGCCTGGAGGGAGAGAAAACGGGAGCACGGCTGAGCACTGGCTGCGCCCCGAGTCCACACACGTGGGCTCACCCAGCCACAGACACCCTCACGCACGTGAGTACTGGGTTAAGCACGGCCTGGGTCAGTCACAGGGGCAGGGGGCACACAAGCCACGTCCCAAAGTTAACAGTTCTCTCTCCGAGATGGTGACCATGGGGAGAGGACAGGACTGTGGACAGGCGGGCGGAGGTCGGCAGGAGGGGCCACGAGACAGCCTCGAGGCTCAGGTGGGTAACTCCACAATGATAACAAGACCAGAGCCCATGCATCACCCACTTTCACACGGCCACTGAGCACCCGAGGAGCTGAGCAACGGCGGCCGGCCGCGACGTAACGTTTACATTGTCAAATTTCTGTCTGTGTGGGTTTTTATTGCTTCAGCTGGGATTCATTGTGTGGTTTTTAGATGCCTGTCTCTAAGTGGACTCACAAACCTAAGCCAAGTTTAAACAAATGGCCTTAATTAAACATTCACTCTGCCCCAGTTCCGTAGCCTGTGAGGGATGCAGCCAGATGCAAGGCGAAAAGAGCG
>NW_006287253.1:312072-319426 GCF_000327345.1 Myotis davidii | reverse complement strand
ATCTCCAGAGGAAAACATGGCGAACTCTTCCTGAAAAAGCCCCACCGTGTCCACGGGCAGAAACGTGAGGTTGGAGCCTCAGCTCACACCACGGACAAACACGAACTCAAACTGTTCCCAAGCCCTAAGTGAGAGCTAAGACTACAAAACTGTTAAACAAAAACACAGGGGGAAAGCTTCATGACACTGGGCTGGGCAATGACTTCTCGGATATGATACCAAAAGCACAAGCAATGGGAGAAAAAATAAATAAACTAGATTGCATCAAAATTAAAAACTCCTGTGCACTGAGGAACACAATCAACAGAGGGAAAAGGCAATCCACACAGTATTTGCAAGGGATGTGCCTGATCGAAGGCTAATATCTAGAATATACAAAGAACTCCCAAAATTCCAAAACAACAACAAAAAAGAAAAACAAACAACCTTCATTTTAAAATGGGCAAAGAACTCGAATATAAATTTCTGCAAAGAAGTTATAAAAATAGGCAATAAGCACATGAAAAGATGCTCAACTTCACTAACCATGAGTGAAATGAAAATCAAAACCTTAATGAAACATGACTTCACACCCATTAAAACAACCAGAGGCCTGGTGCACGAAATTCGTGCATGGGTAAGGTCCCTGGCCCTCGATCATGGCTGATCAGGGCCTGCCGGCTGCCAGCCAGTGCCTCCCTTCCCCCGCTGCTGGCAGGGCCTTCCTCCGCTCCGCGCTGCCCACTGGTGGTCAGTACAGGTCATAGTGAGTGATCAACTCCTGGTCTCCAGGTCAAACTCCCGAGGGGACACTTTGCATATTAGCCTTTTATATATAGACATAACAATAAAAAACAAAACAGGACAACAACACAGACAGTGTTGGCAAGGATGTGGAAAAGCTGGAACCCTTGTGCACTGTTGGTGCGAATGTAAGATGGTGTACCACTGTGGAAGACAGAATGGTGGTTCTTCAAAAAATTAAACACAGAGCTGCCACGTGACCCAGCAATCACAGGGTATACAGCCCAAAGAAGTGAAAGCAGGGACTTAAATAGATATCTGTACACCCATGTTCATAGCAGCACCATTCACAACAGCCAAAAACTGAAAGGAAACAACCCAAATGTCCATCCACAGGTGACTATGATACCATTATAATCAGTTATTAATAACAGGAGAGGAGCAAAACGGAGGCCAGACATTATAACCTGGCCATTTGGGCAGCTTCACCAGGAAGCTGCAATTTCACACTCCCCAGGGAACCACTGGCCTGTTTCCTGAAAATTATGGGGAAAGGACTGGACAAAGGGGAAGCTGGGTGCATATGCACTGAGTCAGGGTGACCTAAGGGAAGGTGCTTGTCAATCAAACCTGGGAACAGAGATAACTGTCAATCAAACCGTGGAACAGAGAGTAGGCAGGACCACTGCAAGCCCACGAAAATTTGGAGATACATAATCTGCTAAACAGAGGAGCTCACTCTCTTGGCTCTGAGCTCACTCTTGGCTCTCTAGATTCTTTGGCTTTGCTCCTGCCCGTGTTTCTACCACAGCCATGGCCAAGCGGAGCCCGTATGGAATGGACTGGTGGACTGCAGCTGGGAACCCACGCTCAGCTAGCCTGATGCCCCCACGTGGAGCGGGAGCTCTGGGCTCGGGCTCTGACACTAGCTAAGTGAAGCAACAGCTCTGCTCCTTCCTTGCGGGGACAAAGGGAGATGGGCACCTTGGAAACTCAGGGGTTTGGTAGCTCTCATCCACTTATGGGGGCTCCAGAAGTTCTTACTCCAGCAGTACCCCCCAAAACCCCACTTCCACCAATAATAACTGGATAAGTAAAATGTGGTCCATCCATACAGTGGAATACTATTCAGCCTTAAAAAGGAGATGCGGGAAGAGATTGGACAAAAATCGTGCACCTATGGATGAGGACAGGGGGTGGGGAGGGAGGGCGGGGGTGGCGCGGGAACTGGGAGGAGGGGAGTTATGGGGGGGAAAAAGAGGAACAAATGTAATAATCTGAACAATAAAGATTTAAATAAAAAATAATAAAAATAAAATAAAAAGGGAAAAAAAATAAAATAAAAAGGAAGGATGTTATGCTAAGTGAAATAAGCCAGACACAAAAAGACAAATACGGCATGATTCTACTTAGATGAGGTACCTAAGATGGTGAGATTTATGGAGACAATAAGTAGAATGGTGTTTGCCAGGCAGTGAGAGAAAGGGAAATTACTTAGTGGGTACAGTTTTAGTTACAGAAGATGAAAAAGTTCTGTAGGTAGACGGTGGTGATGGTTACACAATAATGTGAATGAGCTTAATAACATTTAATTATACACTTAAAAAATGGCTAAAATGATAAATTATGTGATATATCTATGTATATAAAACAACTATTTTAAAAATTAAGTGCCTAAACATAACAACATATATATTTTCATGATAAAAATGTTAAGCTTTATAGCTCACTAAATTCTTTATAGTTACATCAAGTTAGCATTAAACTATACTTCACTGAAACAAAAAAATTAATAGAAATAATGCACTATGTCAACCTCTTTGTATTAGATATCTGTAAAGTGAAGTTTAGGAATAACCTAAATGTCTATTTCTATTAGAGTTGAGATTTTAAGCTGAGATGTTAAATAATTTAAGTGTGAAAAACAGCATTAGGATGTGTGAGTGGACTTTATTTGTTATAAGTTTAATATACAAGCTAAATAAGGGTAATTTACCTGTTGGAGACGTTTGGCTTGTGTTGTACATACCTTGCCAGGTACTTAAAATGCGGACAAAGAAAAATGCACATGTTAAATTATAACTGAACTTAAAATGTTAGAGGAAATTACCTGTAATTAAGAGCTGATCAACAACCGTCAACCTGGGGCTAGGGAATCTCCCAGCTCGCCACCCTGAGCTTGACTAACCAGCTGAACTTGTTTCCAAACAGTAAGGTGATATCTGGTGAGGGATGGGTGAGGTAGGACTCGCATGTGCTGATCAGGAGGCAGTCCTGGGAGTAAAACGTGTTTGAAATCTAAATGCCTCACGGGTATCCACCCTAAGGGTCTCTTACCGGCACTGCCAAGAGAACACACCCCCTTCACTGCGTGCTTCCTTCCGGAGTGAGGGGCCGCTCAGTGAGCACAGCCGTGTGACAACCCAGACGCGGGCTAAGGGAGCCCCGCCGGTCCTGCCCGGGCCTGTGCCTGAGGTGGGGAGAGAGCCTGTGCCAGGACTCGTGAGACTGTGAGGAAGGAAGTCAGGCCCATCCCATGAAAACAGGGAGGAAATGGCTGCTCTTCAAGCAAAACAGAAATTACCAAAATCACTCCGGGAAGAACTGGAACATTTGAATTGTTCAACTTCCATATTAGAAATTAAAAAGCTGATTAAAGACCTACCTTTGGGAAAATTCAGTCCAATTGAATTTTATTTACTTGTTAAATAGATATTTCAATTTTTTTGTAAACATTTTTAGACAAAGGAAAAGGTGGAAAGCATTCTTTAATTTATGAAAACATAACTTCATAAATTAGCATATGAAAATGATGCTACTTTGCCCAGCTCAGTGGTTGAACATCGGATACCCATGAACCAGGAGGTCATGGTGAGATGCTTGGGTTGCGGGCTGGATCCCAGTGTGGGGTGTGCAAAAGGCAGCTGATCAGTGATTCTCTCATCACTGATGTTTCTATCTTTCTCTCCCTCTCCCTTCCTCTCTGAAATCAATAAAAATATTTTAAAAAAGAAAATGATGCTACTTCAAGTAAGCCTATAGATGCAAACACAGTGGATAAAATAGTAGCAAAATGACTCTACCAACGTAGCAAATGTGTGTCCATGTATCCAGTCACCTACACCACCACCAACCAGGGTCTGCTTAGCAGTGCAAGGATGGTTCAAGAGCAGGACGCTGATCAGCATTAAGAAGAAAAATTAGCAAAAGAAGAAAGATGCAGAGAGCCTACACTAAGCAATCAGAGAACAAATGCCCTTTATCTACTCAGTCTGCTTCTGGAGTCTGAGCTGGGGTGAACAGTGGGGGCTAGTGCCAGGAGCATGGGGACGGCTTGCTGAGGTGTCAGACCCGTCGTGCGATAGGCTGGGAAACTTCAGGGCCACAGAGAACATTGTGTTGGTGGAGGGACTGAAAGGTGGGGAAGGTCTTGCTCTTGGTTGTGACGGTTTGACTGCAGGTCACAGACACCCAACTCAAACTGTCAGATGTGAACAGGGAACTTACTAGAAGGGTGAGTATGGGCAGCTCAGGGACATCTGCCACCAGACTCCAGTCTCAGCCCTCCCCTCTGCTCCTCTCCGGGACTGGATGGCACCCTCCTGTGCCCCTTCCGGCCACTGTTCTAGTCCATGGGCAGGGACCTGGGCCGTCTCTGAAAACGTCTCATCCTCCCGCCCAGGCGCATGGCAGGTGCTGCAGCCACAGATCCACACCCCCGAGGAAGGCCTGAAGGGCCTGTCTGGGCCCCGCACCCATCCTGGTCAGAGGTCAGAGCCAGGCTGTCCCAGGGACAGGAGTTGAATAGCTCAGTTCAGCCCTCTCCCCATCCTCTGATCCTCTCCTGGCCCCTCAGAGGAGGTGGCAAACAGCATCCAGGCACACTGGGCTGAGGTCGCGTCAGCCAAGGTTATGCCGGGGCCTCGAGGAGATGGGATGTTTTATGTCTGTATTTGAGGGTCACAAAAAAATTAACAAAATAGCTGAGGCTCGTGGGTGTTTACAATGATTTTAATACTCCTGCCCACTTGGTGGGGGAAGTGCTGTGACAGCCTCTATTTCACAGATGGGGAAACTGAGGCAGAATTTTCCCACAGACAACTAGCCACCCAGGTAAGCATGCTCTGGGGGGCTCCTAACCCCTCACCTGTGACAGGTAAGGACAGTGCAGTGTGTTTGGGAGAGGCTCGCTGTCCCCAGGCCCCGCCTCCTCACCACCATATTCTTCTGGGTGTGTCTGTGAGAGCGGGGCTGTGCAGGCCCCTGGGCACAGCAGGAGGAGGAGCAGGGGAGCTGGATCCTAGGTGGGCGGGGGTCTTGGGTCTGCAGGCCTCGGGCCCTCTCCCAGGTCTTCAGGCCTCAAAATACTGGGACAAGGGGCCAGGCCTGGAGGCAAACTGGTGCCGGCCACAGGGGGCATTTCTAGGTGGGGGGTTCGGGGGACATGCTGACAGTGACCCCTGCTCTGGTTCCACTCAGACTCACCTGTTTGCTGGAACACTTCCTCCAAAGGCCCCCAAAGCACAACCACACCCCACGGCCTGTGAGCCCCCGTGTCCCCAAGCCCACCCGTGCCTGAAAGCCAGGCGAGGTGGGCCTGGAGTGAAGGGCTCCTGGACGTGGGTGTCCAGGGGTTGTTTGAAGGAAGATGACAGCACCAAGGAGGGGGCGGAGCCCAGGACCTGAGCCCTGGTGTGGAGGCTCAGCCCCGAAGGCATCAGGGCTGGACAGAGAACTGCAGCACCTGTGGCCCAGGTGGCACAGGTGGCACGGGGGCACAGGGGGCACGGGGGCACGGGGCTGGGCAGGAGGCCTCTCCTGAGCAGCAGAGTTCTCCCTGATCCATGCCTGGAGCAGCTGGCGGGTCTGGGAGAGCGTGGGCTGCCCAGGGAAGCAGGGCCCAGGCGGGTGGGGGGCGGGGTCTGCTGCAGGCCCAGCCCACACTGGGTTTCACTCCACAGGAGAGAAAGCCACGGAGACGTGAAGTCCCCCCAGTGGAATCCCCCTGCCCCGGAGCAGCTGAAAACCAAGCACCAAACACCACCCACCGAAGGAAGAGCAGGAACCGGACCCCCAGATGGAAGGGAGGGGAGCGGGAAGAACCATCCCCCCAGCAGGGGAACGCCAGCCTCCGCAAAACTCCGAGATGACCGGGAGGAGTAAAGAGAAAAATAAAACCACAGGGAACCATTCAACGGTCTTTTTCACAAACCCAGGAAAACATAGCACCTACTTGTGAAAACAATTTTTTGAAAGAAAAAGAATACATTCAGGCTACTCGTTTCACGCAGTAAAACTTAAGAAACCCTTACCCGTAGGGAACAAGGACTGAGGAGGAGATGAGACAGATGGCAGGTGAATGGGAAGGTAGGCAGGTGGGAATGAGCACGGATGGAAATAGCAAATAATGTGGAATGAAGATGTGATGATGATTTTAGGGACATTTGGAGACAAAAACTAGAGACCCACCAGGTGGATAACTGATTTTCCAGCTGAATAAACAAAACAGAGACAATAATCAAAGAAATAATAGAAGAAACTTTCTTGGGCTGGAGATAGATCTCAATCTATTTAACAAAAGAACTTGTTGGGTATCAAACAAAATTAATAAATATTTTATATTCAAGTATAAAATATCAGCAGAAAAGGCACAGAAAGACAGAGTGGCCCAAGAGAGTTCTGGGCAAACACCAGGAGACAATGCAAATGGCCAGTGTCCCGGCTGCAAACCCAGGCTTCTGTGCACAGCCAGGTCATCGCAGGGTGACCTGCTGCATGTCAGCGACATGGGGGACCAGAAACTGTACTAAGAACATTTCCTCCCTGAAAAACCAACTCACACAATTATCCAGCATTCAGGGGTGACACAAAATAAAGACCCACACACAAGGGATGGTTGGAAGGGGAAAGAGGTGAAACTAGAGTTAAGTCCAAGTAGATTTTGTGAATAAAATCTGAAAACTGCAAAAGAATTATCCTTGCCCTGGCTGGTTTTAAAGGCTGATGCTCTGGCTCTAGCTGGTGTGCTCAGTGGTTAGAGTGCCAGCCCACAGACTGAGGGGTCCCTGGTTTGATTCCAGTCAAGGGCACATACCTTGGTTGCAGGCTCGATCCCTGGCCCCAGTCAGGGCACATGAACCTCATGTGCCTCGGTTGTCGGCTCGATCCTCGGCCCTGGTCGGGAGCGTGTGGCAACTAATTGATGAGTCTCTCTCATATTGATGTTTCTCTCTCTCCCCCTGCCCTTCCACTCTTTCTAAAAAACTCAATGGAGAAATATCTCAGGTGAGGATTAACAACAACAAAAAGAACTATCCTCAATGCTAAAACCTTCTCCACCTGTTAGAAACGATGGTTCTTTGGGGGTCTCACTGCAAAGGAGACAAAGATGCACACAGGAGGCAGCACCCGGGAGAGGTGTGGTGCTGGGAGCCGATCCATCCTTGCTGTTTCAAGGGACCTGGCATATATGGCATACTGTTCTTACTATGTTTGCTCACCTTCTTGGCACTATGTGTTTTAACCAAGGTCACCTCTCCGAGAAAGGTTGTTTCCCCAGATAGGGATTTTCCCCTGAAGTTAGGGAGGGAATAAAACCCCTTAACTAAGTGCCAGGTGGGTAGTTAATTAC
>NW_006287253.1:287594-311850 GCF_000327345.1 Myotis davidii | reverse complement strand
TCAACTGAATGTTGTCTCCATGTCATTCCTTCTTCGCCGACTCCGTCCACACCTTTGGGGACCCCTGGACCTGCTGGGGTTGGACCCCAGCAGTGTGGATGCCATCATGCCCATAGCCAGCACCAGAGTCTCAGTGCCCCCTGCCCACCCCAGGGCCCTTCTGACCTGGCTCACATAAGCAGGAACACCAGTCCCCATTCTACCCTACACCCTGCACCCTGGGCTCAGCCAACTACCTCCTGCCAGGCCCTCCACACCTTCTCGTGCTTTGTAGCTTCGTAACATTCACTCTACCCACTTCCCTTGTGTAGTAGTCAGGGTTCTCCAGAGAAACAGACCAATGGTGATATACCTCCATCTCCATCCATCTCCATCTCCTCTCCATCTCCATCATCATCTCCATCTCCATCATCCCCATCCCCATCCCCATCTCCATCCATCTCCATCTCCATATTTAGAGACAGATTTAGTTTGAGGAATCACCTCATGTGATTGTGGTGCCAGGCAAGTCCAAATTCAGAAGGGTAGACCAGAGACCCAGGGAAGAGCTGATGGTGTGGAGGGAGAATTCTTTCTTCCTCAAGCAATCCCAGTATGTTTTCTCTTAAAACACACCCACATCTGGAGAGCTTTACCTAAACACTACTGATTCCATGCTAATCTTGTCTAAAAAATATCTTCCAGGCAACATCCAGATGTGTTGGACCAAATATCTGAGTACCATGGCCCAGCCAAGTTGACATAAGATTAACCACCAGGTCTTGTTGTTCCTTTAAAAATTAAGGTTTCAAGAAGCTATAAGGACAGGCAAACATTTCCCTTTCCAAGGAATAAACGATCTAATCTTACCTCGCACAACATGGGTTATTTCTACCATTTATGTGTATAGTTATTATTATGTTTCATAAATATAATTTCATTCTGAATTACATAGTCAGGGCAGGGGGAAGGGACCACTAAAGGCGTTAATCTCCCCCTTAATATTGGCATATCTCCTTTCTACTTACTTTTTAAAAAATCCTTACCCGAGGGTATGTTTTTATTGATTTGAGAGAGAGGAAGAGAAAGAGAGAGAGAGAGAGAAACATTGACCAGTTGCCTCCTGTACACGCTTCAACTAGGGATTGAACCTGCAACCTGGGTATGTGCCTTGACCCGGGATCAAACCCACCGCCTTTTGGTGACAACACTCAACCAACGGAGCCACCCGGCCGGGGCTCTGTGTATTTTTTCAAAGCTGAGGAATGTGACAGCAAATCACAGGCATCGGGCATGCCTTCCGGAAGTATTTGTGTGCATCTCTAAAAAAATACAAATATTTCCCCCCCGACCAAATAACATCCTCACACTTAACAAAACCAAGACGGGTTCTTTCATACTAATGTCCTCAGACTGGAAAGAATATCGTCCACAGCTGGCCTCTGCCGAAGAGGATCTGCCGGGCCTCCTTGTGGGTGAACGTCCCCGGGGTCAGGCCCGGAGCACACGTTGTTTCCACGGCACTGACAGGCAGGAGACGGGCCAGCTGTCCCGTGAACGCGGAAACTCAGATCGAAAGGCTTTCAGATTCCAGTGAAATGCTTTTGGCCAGAGCGCCTTGTGGCCGACGTTCGTTCGTCTGCAGAGCCGTTTCACAGTAAGAAACACAAAATCCAGTTGCTGCCCTGTGTGGGGCCAAGACTGCCTTCAGGGTCAGGCCTGTGGTTTCAAATCAGGACACTGAAATTGGCTGGATGAGCTAAAAAAAAAAAACCAACCAGCCTCATTTACAAAGGAAAATGTGTATAACCCATAACCAGCCACTTGAATCTACAATAACGCCTGTCGGCAGCCCTCATAAATTTACTTCCATTGCCCGGCCGCTCTGGGAAAAACTCAGTCTGGGTGTCACCCGAGAACACCCGTGGGAGACTTCATTCTGTGGCTGGGCCGGGTGCTGCCACGTCGAAGCTGAGGAGCCTTCCCACACGGCCCAGAGCCCAGCGGCCTCTGCTCTGCCTCACCTCCACTCGGATAACTGCCCTGCCTGGGGTCCCTCCCTCACTCCTGGGGCCACAGATCTGAAGCCTCTGGACTGCCATGTTCCGCTCCAGCCCCACAGCCCCGGGCTGGCCGGGCCTGCGCCTGTCACAAAAGGTGGCTCACAGCTGTTGGTAAAGAGGCCCAAGTGCCGGCACGGATTGGCAAGACAGGCACGTGTGGGCGCTGGCGGGGCTGCTGTCACCGGCGCCCTCAGCAGCGTCATCAGCGTCATCACCATGGCCTCCTGAGCCGGCTGCCCCATCTCCTGCTAATTCTGTCCACTGCAGCCGCCCCGCCCAGGCAGCTCCCGCAACACTGCCCTCCGCCCACCCCAGGGATCCCCCCACCCCAGGGATCCCCACCCATCCTGGGCCATCCCATCCTCAGGCTCCTGCCAGGACCCGAGCACCCTCACAGTGAGGCCAGCACAGGTCCCGTCACCGATTTTTTTTTAGCCGATAACAGAGCGGGGATGGCGCTGGTCAAAGTGTCAGTCCCTCCTCTCTCTTTTCCACATTATGTCTTCATGTCCCCCCATAACCCCCCCAGCTCATGAGCCAGCAGCACAAGGTGAGGCAGCACCTGGGCCAGCCCAGCTCATCCTCGTCCACCAGGCCGTGGGGGAGGGTGAGCAGAGACAGCCCAGACCCATCCCGGAGATGGCCAGAGAGAGATGGACGGCTCCAACAGAGACCCACCGGCTCTCCCGGGAGAAAGCCCCGGTTTGTGGCATTTGCCCATTTCCACGGCATAAATCCACTCACGTGGCTGATGTCAAACTGCCAACGTGACGACATCACTGCGCGTGGGCTGGGAGAGTTGCCCACCTTGGGCTCTCATGAGCCACACACGCGGGGTCCAGCTGGCCCTGCGGCTGCACCTGGAGGGTGGGGTGGCAGGTCTGACCAGCGTCCACAGGCCCAGGGCCCCGGGAGTCTGTGAGTTTCTAGAGGATAAAAGCAAAGGCCGGAGCCAAGGAGATGGAGGCCCGACCCTGAAACCCGACCTTCCATCTTCCTGAGTTTGCCTTTCGGCTGCATTCTGCTCACCTATAGATTTGAAACAAACACCCCCGACGTAGTGGCTCTAACAATCACATTAGCAGCTCAATAGCTGTGATTCGGCTCCATAAGGCCAGCTCCTCCGTGGGGCCACAGCCGGAGTGACTCAGGGGCTGGCCAGACCCCTCTGCAGGCCAAACTCAAACCTGGGAAGAAGGACGGGCACGCTGCAGGCCTCCCTGGGGACCCTACATGCAAGCCTGCGCCCGGCCCTGCGAGCCAGGGCTTAGACCTCAGGACCCCTTTCCTCGTCAGGCGTGCACCAGGCACAGAGCCCCACGTGCCCTCGGGGACACAGGGTCCTTGGTCTTTCTGTCCACACCCATGTGCTACCAAACAACTACAGGGTGTGT
Organism: Myotis davidii; assembly: GCF_000327345.1. Classification (NCBI taxonomy): domain Eukaryota; kingdom Metazoa; phylum Chordata; class Mammalia; order Chiroptera; family Vespertilionidae; genus Myotis; species Myotis davidii. Next base: position 308,414 of record NW_006287253.1, on the reverse strand, counting down.
AGTTGTTTGGGCGGATCCATTGCTGCCCGAAAGGGAACTGCTGGCACCCTGCAGACGCAGCTCGAGGGGTCACTGAAAAGGGCTACTGTGTGCCCAGACCGGGGCCTGAGTTTGGCCTCAGATGCTCCTGTGCAGGACTCAGGGGTCTGGAGCAAGCGAGCCCCAAGCAGGACAGGCTGGGCAGGGCTGTGCTGAGTCCAGCGGGCAGTGCCAACTGTGGCTCTTCACCAGTCCCCCCTTGGCCTCCCTGGACCCAAGGCAGTTCGTGAGAGAATGCATGAGCTACAGCACATACGCGTGCACACACACAAAGATGCACGCAGACATACACACGCGGACACATACACACACGTGGCATCTGAGCACAGCAGTGGTGGGGGGCTTTATTCTGATGGGGTTGACATTAAGTACAGCCTAGGACAGGAGAGGGGACCTGTGGGCCCCCAGGTCAGGTGGAGGGTGAGCGAGTGCTCATTGGAGGAGGGGTGGTGTGGGGCATGAGCTCTAGACACGATGCTCACAGTGTGGGCCCCGGACAGCAGCCCAGACCGCGGAGCCAGCACCACTTTTGGGGGACCCCTGGTGACTCCGTGCAGTCACTTCCAAAAAGCCCAGGAGTGGCCGGGACTCTGAAGGGACAACAAGCCTCAGTAACTGGGTCACCAAGGAGGCTGGGGCAGACCTCCAGGCGTGGCTCCTGCCCCATGCTGCCCGTGAGCCTGGGTCAGGAAGGTGTGGTTAAGTACTGACCAGCTGCCCTGCCACGAGGAAAGCCAGCGTGGACCGTGGGGCTGGCTTGAAGGTGGAGGGGCCCCTCGGCCAGGACCCAGGGCAGTGTCTGGGAGCTGAGAGCAGTCCCTGCCCGACCAGCAGCAGGAAACAGGGCCCTGCCCCGCCCCCCAGGAACTGAACTCTGCCACAGCCTGAGTGCCCCCGTGGCACCGCGTTGGTTTCAGCAGGTGAACCTTGAGCAGGGGCCCGGCCATGCCGCACTGACTGTGGACCTACAGGCGAAGCTGACAAACGGGGCTGGGTTCTTCCCACTCACTCATTCCTTGCTGCTGTGGTCACGTACACCCAACATCACATCTACCATTTTCCCGCTTTTAAAGTACGCGGTCAGCGCCGTGAGCACATTCACAGTATTGTGCAGCCATCACCTCTATGTAGGTCCAGAACCTTCTACCCACCTGGACTCTGAGTGAACCCTGAATTCAGGTCACTGAGGACACAGCTGGAGAAAGTGGTTGTGGGTCTCTGCCTGAGGCCACTGGAGCCTCGGGAAGCCCCTGGGGGACGTTCACCAACGACCTGGCCACAGGGGCCACTTCCTCCAGACACGCCCGACCTGCTCACTTTCTCCTCCTGCCCAGGGGAACTCCACGCCCGGAGGGAGGCTGGCTCCCAGGAGAACATTGTGCCCAGGACCAACCTCAGACACAGCGAGGAAGTGGCATGACCTTTCTCCAAGCAGATCATCCCGAAGATCCCCGTGCAGCTCAGGCTACCTGGCGGGAAGAGGAAGGAGTCTGCCCTGCTCTTGACTTGGGGCATCTGGAGTCAGCGGGTCACCTCCCCTGGGCCTTTCCGGACATCCTGGCTGGCATCTGTACCCTGGAACTCCTCCGGGGGAGGGGCTGGGCACCAGGCTGTGAGAGGGGGGCTGGTCAGCATGTGGCCTGTCTTTGGAGTGGGTGGGGGTCTGGCAGGACCCCCGGCACCACCTCGGGCAAGAACTGCTGGTTCCCAGCAGGAAGGCTGCAGTCCCTGACCTTCCCAGCACCGTCACCACGGGCACTTCTGATCTGCTGGCCCATGACAGGGTCCTGACACAGGCGCCCCCTGGAGAGGAGGTCCAGCAAAGCGCCTCTCTCTGGCCAGGAGTGAATCCGTCCATCCATGTGAAAGCTTGCGCATATAATGGATATTCACACGTGGCCCCAGTGGTCTGAGAAGTGGGCGAGTGTGGGCCAACACATACGGTGGCCACCTGCCTGTCCCCTCCCACAACCAGACGGGACTAGGGTTAGGGTCTGGTGGGGGCATTCTGGGCCTTCTTTTGACCACACCAAGACCCTGGTCCTAGAACAGTGGTTCTCAACCTTCCTAATGCCGTGACCCTTTCATACAGTTCCTCATGTTGTGACCCAACCATAAAATTATTTTCATTGCTACTTCATCACTGTAATGTTGCTACTGTTATGAATCATAATGTAAATATCTGATCTGCAGGATGTATTTTCATTGTTACAAATTGAACATAATTAAAGCATAGTGATTAATCACAAAAACAAGATGTAATTACGTATGTGTTTTCCAATGGTCTTAGGTGACCCCTGTGAAAGGGTCGTTCGACCCCACAGGTTGAGAACCACTGTCCTAGAATCTTCTTTCTGCCCATCAAAATAACTGGGAATGCAACGAACCCAGTCCTAACATTCCCCACCCCCTCAGGTCTGTCAGCCTCAGCTTTCTTAGTTAACACCTTCTCCATTTTTGCAGGAGACCCAAATGAAGGCCGAGGCACCCATGGGGTTATGGGCGTGGCTTAGTGCCAGCTGCTGGCTCAGCAGGGCCCTCATCTGTTGGAAAGGCCCATTTGCTTGTCACGTGGGTGAGATGGCGCTCGCTGTGCAAGGTTGAAGAGTAGCCAGTGTCTGGCAATTCTGAGGGGCTCAGGAAACCTCACCTGCCAACCTCACCCCTGCTGGAGCGGACCTGCGCGTCCCTGGCGGGCGGCGCTGGGGAGAGGATGTGAGCTCTCCCGCAGGACCCAGTGTCCTGTAGGAAATGTTAGTTACAGAGATGAGAGCGCAAATACCTGCCACACGTGTGAGGCTTCCACGCTCCCCTCTCCACCGTGGCAACAGGAAACAGTGTTCTCCCTGATTGTGTCTTGGTCTGTGCACATCCTGGGGAATTTGGAAAGTACAGAAGAACACGGAGAATAATCTAAAAACCACCCAGTTTGTGGCCAGCAACTGCCAGTGTGTGTATTTCTTCCCAGAAAGACTTGTAGAGAGAACAAACGGACGGTTCCCAGATGGGCAGGCGCTTGGGGGCTGGGTGAAAAAGGGGAAGGGCTTGCCCTGGCCAGTGGGCTCAGTCATCCCATACACCAAGAGGTGGCGGGTTCAAGTCCTGGTCAGGGCACATACCCAGGCTAGGGGTGGGTTTCATCCCCGGTTGGGGAAGGTGTGGGAGGCAACCAATCAATGTTTCTTTCTCACATTGATGTTTCTCTCCCTCTCTCCCTCTCTCTAAAAATCAATAAAAATTTAAATCAAAATAGAAAGGTGAAGGGATTAAGGAGTACAAACTGGTAGTTACAAAATAGTCACAGGGATGTGAGTACAGCATCGGGAATACACTCTACAATCCTGTAATGACAACGTACAGTGCCAGGTGGGTGCGAGACTTACCGAGGGATCACTTCGTGTAAGCTGCATACATGTGAAATCACTATGTTGTACACCTGAAATTGTACATGATATTGAAGGTCAACCATAACTGAAATATAAATTTAAGTTTTTAAAAATAAAATTTAAAAATTAAAAACAGAAAGAAGTTACCTGGCTGGATTTGGTAATGTGTGAATTCTGTCTCTAAGTGAAGCGGGTGATGGCTTCAGGTCGCTGAGGTGTGCAGCTCTCTGCAGAAAGCGTGTGTAAGCGTGTGTGTGTGGGGGGTGTTTTCGCACAGCGAAAGGCAAGCCCGTGAATGTCACACCCGACATTGGTTCGTTCACCAGGGACAGCAAGATGCACGGAAGAACATCACAGAAGATGACCCGCAGGACCAAGTCCATGCCTTCTGTCGACGCGTAAGTCAAAGTGACTCCGTGTACCTCTGTCCTGAATCCTGACTTTCCTGGAAGATCGAGGTAAAATCACATGACCCCATCCCGAAAAGGGATGGATAGAGCTGTGTGTACGTGACCCAGGACAGAGCAGCCAGAGCGCTAACAGCGAGGTGCCATGGAGACCAGGGCTGGGCAGGTGGACGCCGGGGAGAACCGGACCTTGAGCAGCTCCTCTGAGCCACCCTCCGAGCTCACGGGCCGCCCAGATCGGTCCAGGTTCACGGAATGTCATCTGCCCAAATTCTCCGGGCGGGTTATTCTATAAAATCAGACAGGTGTTGCCTGATCATGGCAGGGCCCTCTCCTGGCCCAGCGGACGGCTGCCTGGCAGAGGCCAGTAGACCCATTGGATTCGGGACGGACACGAGTAGGGACGCCTTCCCCACTGAGATCCGAGGCCGCTGAGGGACGGTGCCATCTTCCCAGCTGCCTCTTCCAGGAGCTTGGCCCTCTTACCCACAGGGCCAGAGCATGCACCCCGCTAGCAGATTCACCTCCTACCTTGTCCAGGTGCAGGACGCCATGCACCGTGGGCACCCTGCAGCTGGGGTGTGCACACAGCAGCCAGCACACTGCAGTGAGAAAGGCCCGGGACCTCAGGGCAGGAGCCACAGTGGCCATTGTGAATGGAAAACCACAGACTAGCTGACCACCTAACCACCCGTCCAAGTGACCCGAGGTTGCAGGTTACACTGGGAAACGGAGGCTTGGTCAAGTGAAGAGTCATGTCCCCACTCCAGGGGGGAAACCTGGGCTGCCAGGTCCATATTCTGAGCTCTTCAGCCCAGCAACAAGCCACCTTCCAACCTCCCAAACCAGCAGCTAAGGGGGCCCCCCAAGCCTGCCCAGACCCACACCCACACCCTCTGCTCTCGGAGGCCAGGAGCTGAGAGCCAGTGCAGGACGTGGGGCTGCGAGTCGGCCTCCTTGAGTGTGGCTGTTCCTCGCCCAGTGCTCCGCTGGCAGGGACACTTCCCCGCACCCAGCGGCGTGCCAGCCGGAAGCCTGTGAGAACAGCTCACTTCCTCCGCCGGGCTGTGGGCCAGGTTCCCACGTGGAGAAATGAAAGTCAGGGCAAGTCCCAGGCTGCTTCCCAGGAAAGCCCCTGCAAAGCCCCACGGAGGCAGGCTCACCGGCTCATGTTAGCCCAAGTAGGACAGGGGATTTCTCTCTCCCAGAGTCTGCAGGCATCACCTGCCTGTCGCATGTCCCAGTCCAGCCCTGACGCTGGCCGTCTCCGGTGTGTCCTACAGCGTCCAGGGAGAGGGGATGAGGAGCCACTCCACCAGGGCCAGTGCCCGCCATACCCCCTGACTGGGGGGCACTAGAACACGCCAGCCTGCACCACACCTTTCTGGGCCTTTCTCAGGGCGCAGGTGTCTGCACATTGAATTCTGCACTTACTCGGGCAGGGCCTCTGCTTCCCTGTGGGGCCTTGTAAGGCCCCCTGGCCTCAGCCCCCAATTCCAGCCTTCCCCGCCCCATAGTCATCCATCTCTCTCTCATCTGGGATGTTTCTCTTTGGTCTCTGATCTCTTTAAGTCCCAACTAGTCTGTATGGACAACATTCACTGACCTTCATCCAACAAGCCTGTAATGAGCATCCACTCTGTGCCAGACCCTGGGAGTGGAAACAAACCTCTAGGCAGGGGAACAGCCCGTGCAAAGGCCCTGGGGCAGAGGTGCTTGGACAGGGCAGAGTGGCTGAGCTCAGTGAAGTCTAGGGTCAAGGCTGGGAGAGTGTGGCCTGACCAGACTGGCACTGTGAGGGTGTGAGCTGGGAGAGTGAAATCTGACCCAGGTTTTGGGCGGTGCCCTCCCAGCTCCTGGGACATGGGTGGGTCCTTCCCAGGGGTGTTGGCCCAGCCTGTGCTCTCCCTGGCCTCTGGCTGTGGGTGACTCCACTTTCACACGGGGTTTCCCCGGGAGCGGTCTCTGTGGCAAGCAGCCTGACCAGGAAAGTCCCGGACCACAGTCAGTGAGGAGAGGCTGCTCCAGGCCAGGCCAGCAGTTGCCTGCAGAGGCTCCTGAGGGCACGGGCTCTGACACCACAGGGGCTGCGGTCCGGAGCCTCCATCGGGCCCTCTCCTGTGGGATAGCAGGACACCTTTGCGTCAGGCTGGTGTCCCTGCCTTGGTCCGGCCTGGCCTCAGTTATGCAGGGACACTCAGGGAGGCGGGTGTGGCCCACTGTCCTGAGGGGGGCAGCTTCCCCCTCGCCTGGTGGACGGCTGTGTCTACAGAGGGAAATCGAACCCAGGTTTTGGGAGGTCCCCTCCCAGCTCCTCTGCACGGCATCGTCCAGGGGACAGACTGGGCCAGCAGAGAGCTCGGAGGGACACGCTTTCCACAGAGACGGGAATGGCCTGGGGGACAGGCGACCAGCTGACTGATGGCCGGTGTAGGCGTTAACTACGCCCTGCTGTCGGGGGTGACAGTGAGCCCCTTCCTTCCCAGGCAGGACCCCTGCTCTCCCCCAGAGCTCGCTGCTCTCACCGCCCTTGGTCCACGAAGAGGAAGTTGGGTGCCCTGTACCCTCTCTGTGCCCTTCGGGCCCCAGTCTCCCTCTCTCCTCCTCGGACCTTGAGCTCCCTTCACGACCGTGACCTCTGCCCCAGACAGCTGGGTCACAGTGACAAGAACAGGACAGGGAAGGTGAGTGGGAGGCCCCGGAACACGTGCTCCTGTGCCTGTGCCCCACCCAGGACACCGACTGGCCACGTTCTCCGGAGCCCTCGGGGCAATGCCAGGTGCAGGGACACATGCTGCCAGTGTTTAGAGCATGACCTTCACTGCCCCTCTGGATGCCCGAGTACCGCCTCCCAGCCCCTGCTCTGTCCACCAAGGCACCCCATCCAAGACCTACGACCTCCTGCATCCCAACCCACAGACTCTAGCGCTGCCCTCACTGGCCCCTCCTGCCCCTGACCTTCATTCCATCGCACACAGCAGGCTTGCCCTTGGCAGGGGCTGGCATCCTCTTGGGAGCAGTAGCGATGGACACCTGCCAGTCAGACATGAGCAAATCCAATCCCATTCTACGGAGTCCACTCCGACAGCCTGGTCATGTCCGCATGTGCCAGGGTCCATAGCCCAACGCCTCCATGCCCTCGCCTGTGGTACTCACTCACCCACCTCAGCCCCATGCACCCAGCCAGTAGCCTCATTTTCCCATTTCACAGGTGAGGAAGTTGAGGCCCAGAGAGCTGGGCAGGCTGCTTCAGGCCACAGAGCACAGAGGGTGGTGCTCAGTTAGAGTGTAGATCAGCCCTGCCCCCTCTTCAGCCCCCCTGTGTTCTTTGGGCCCCTTTCTCTCCAGCCAGGCACCTGCTCTCCCCGCTAACCAGAGGGGACACCTCCAAAGGGAGGCATGCAGTTTGGGAGGAGAAGGCCTGAGCGACTGCGTGTTCCTGCTGCCACAAGACTGGAAGATCGGGCGCCCAGACACAGGCGGCTGGCACTGGACGGCAGCTGGGATCCAGGCCGCGCCCTGCTGTGGCCCGCCAGCCCAGGCAGCAGGGAGCTAGAGAAGGACCGGGAAAGCCCAGGGCAGCCCCAGCCTGACACTGTGGGCTAGTCCTGCAAGATGGAGGTGCCACTGATTGCTCCCAGGTGGCTGGGCCTGGATGCAGGCACCGGACAGCCCCTGGCCGGCAGCAGGCGGGGACTCCAGGGCGGCCTGGCCACTGGCAGTGTGGGACACAGGGTGCCGGGAGGGCAGAGGTGCTGGCCTCAGGTTCTGGGGTGAGGCCAGGTGTGGCATGTCTTCAAAATATTTCCAAGATTTGAAAGACAAGTGGCTGTGTGAAAGGCATTATTTTTGGTAATTTGAGGGAACCGATAACAGCCACTCTGGGAAGAGTGACCGCTGAGGCGGTTCTGGCTGCCGCCCTCGGCTGATAACTCGGGGAAATCTTCGCCTCGAAGGGCCAGGGCCCAGACGCGCTGAGCTGTGGGCGCGGCTGAGTAATAAGGTGACGTTCTTAGAAACCGAGGGTTTCGGTGTAAGCAGAGGGTGACGTAGACACACAACACGAGAGGTGAGACGCCCTCACGCTCCTTTACGTCGGGATGTGATACGTGCTTTGCGTTCTGTGTACATTTATTTCCTATTCTAGCTCTGCCCAGGCTAGTCCCGTGGGAAGCCCGAGAACTGTGCCACCAGCAGCCCTCCCTCCTGCCCCCGGTGGGGGGGGGGGGGGGGGGGTTGCCGGGATCAGGTGTGTGTGTGTGTGTGTGTGTGTGTGTGTGCAGGAGGCAGCTGATCAATGGTGGGGGGGGGGGGGGGTGTTTCGCAATTCCATTCCCACCTGAAAGGCAGCAGGAGCAGCGAGGCCCGGCCCGAGGGCACGGGCGAGCCTGGCACCTCAGCCACAGGAGGGCGTGCCAGGGGCTAAGTTTTGGACAATTTGAACTTCAAACAGAATAATGACTGTAACTCACGGAAGGAGTGAAAGTCCACAAGTTCAGAGAAACACTGTCTACAAGTCTAAAACGGAAACAAATAAAACAGCAGAGACGGGGAGAAGAGGGGAAGGGAGGCTCTTTAAGGCGCCGAGTCAGCCAGTGGACGCAGAGGTGCCGATGAGGCCGAGCATCCCCTCGGCAGCCCCTGCGTCACGGCTGACCGGGACCAGGGTGCCTGCGGGGCTGCAGCAGAGCTCCTGTGACGTGGTAGCTGCCAAGGCGGGACACACCTGCACAGTGGAGGCCCAGACGGGGGCCCGGGGTCAGCTCCCGGGCAAGCACTCGGGACACACTGAGGGTCTGCCCAGCGCTGACGGCCAGCCAAGACGTTTGGGGTGGGGATCTCTGTGGGGTCTGGGCTGCACTACACGTTGTGGGTGTTGAACAGCACCCTCGCCAGGGTGACAGCCCCAAACTCCCCCAGATGTTGGCAAACATCTCCTGGGGGGAAAAGTTAAGGTTAAAAATGGCGTCTCCAGGATCCAACCTCCAGGTTACAGGAAGCCAGGGAGGGGACAGCAGACACGTTAAAGACCCCAGGATGGGCAGGGAGACAGATCCAGAAGGTGCGACGCAGTCCACAGCCAGGTCATCAGGAAGAGTCTAGACAGATGGATGGAGAGGCTGGGGACCCAGCGTGGAACCCGGCAGGTGGGGACGAGCGGAGACCCGTGGACGGGGACTGGAGTGGGCACTGCTACAGGACGTTCTGAGGGCGGGAGGTGGCGCGCCCATGTTCTCCGCACCCCAGAGGTGTGCTAGCACCGGTGTGCAGTGTCTACACCTGCTTCCAGGACGGCTCACTGGAACACATGCACCATCAGCGCTGAGGGGGGATGCATGTGCCATCTTCCTGGGGAGGGGGAGGCCGTTCACACTCCTATTCTTTAAACTTTTTATATCAGTTTTCACAACACCGCCCCCCCCATTAGAATGGTTATTACATAAACACAAAAATGAAAGATGAGAAATTAAAACCCTCATGCACTGTGGGTGGGAATGTAAAATGATGTAGCCACCTAGAAAATATTATGGTGGTTCCTCAAAAAATTAAAAATAGAATTATCAAATGACACGGCAATTCTACTTTTGAATGTACACTCAAAAGTGAAAGCGGGGTCTTGAAGAGACAGTTGCACATCCATGTTCACAGCAGCATTCATCACAGGAGGCAAAGGCAGAAGCAACCCGTGCCCACCATGAATGACGGATCAGCATGTGGTCCAGCCGCACAGTGGAATATTATTCAGCCTCGAAGAGGAAGGAAATGCTACACATGCCACAGCATGGATGAACCTCAGGACACCACGCTCAGGGAAATAAGCCAGACAAGAAAAGACAAATACTGTGCGATCCACTCATGCGAGGTCCCTGGAGTTGTCAGATTCATGCAGAGAGTAGAATGGTGGGTGCCAGGGTCTGGGGCAGGGGGATGGAGAATTCGTGTTTCATAGAGACAGAGTTTCAGTTTGGGAAGATGGAAAATTCTAGAAATGGGTGGTCTCAATGCCACTGAACTGTGCACTTAAAATTGTTAAGATGGTAAATGTTATGTGATGTGTGTTCTCCCACAATTTTTGAAAAGGTAACGTGGGTTCCAAAAGGTGGGAGGGTGCTGCAGTCAGGCCCCCAGACCCCGGCCTCTCGCCTGGCCCTGGTCCTGGCCCTTCACTGGGAAGCACCCATTAAGGACCAGCTCACACTGCGAGAACCTTCCTACGTGGGGACGTGGCTGCAAAACTCTCCCAAATTTGAGTCTGCAGCCCCGTTTCTGGGAAAATGCCCCAAGGAAAAGGTCCCTGAGGACAAAATGTTCTTCCCAGCATGATTTTAATCAGGGGAAGCTGCCAACAACGGAGCGTCCACGGGGGCGAGGGGTGGGCTGCATGTAAGCGGCCTGAGAGACAGGCCTGGCCATTTGGGGCCGTTGGAGGGCAGGGAGGCACAGCGGTTTTTAACATGCTAACCTGTGCTCACCGAGGAAGGACTGAGCTAGAAGACGCACGGGCCTGGCAGCTTCAGGCTGTAGGGTGGGAGGCTGGCTTATTTTCTTTCCTCAATCTGCAGCAGTTGGGCTGCGGTCACTTTCACAGTAACGTAATTATCAAAACTGGGAGCAGCGTGGCCCTAGGGCGGCCCCTGGACATTCCTGCCGTTGGTTTTCCCACGCTGGCATCATCACTGGGCTCTTCCCTGTCGGAAGGGAGAACCATCCTGGGGCAATTAAGGGCTTTTCCATGGGGAAGGGCTGTCTCATGTCTTCCGGGGCACCCACCCTCAGCTCAGCCTCACAGAGGTGGGCCTTGGGCTAAGGCTCTGGTGGCAGCAGCCCTGCGGCCCTTGCAGTTGGCCAGCGAGGCCGCCAGAGCCAGGTCTGGGGCCCACATCCGTGCTCCTCGCAGACCCCCAATGACAGGTCTTGCCTGGCTCCCCAGGATTTGTTTGTTTGGGTTTCCTATCACCTGGTGTTGCTGAAATGGCCGGGGAAGAGGGTGGAGAGTCCGTCCAATCAAGCGCTTATCTTGTCAGGAAATGCCCGCAGACACACCCCGAACAATGTTTAATCTGGGCCTTAAAGGGCAGTTACGCTGACATTAACCATGACAGCAGAGGCCCCGCAGATGAAGGGCTAGGGGTGGGGGGTGAGGGGTGGCGGCCTTGCAGTGCCTTGTGCCAGAGGGAGCCTGGCACCCCCGCCCCAGCGCTCATTTGATAAGTGACTGACCTTTCAGAGCCACTTAGCACCATCAATAAAAGCTGGTCTCCAGCTGGAAATCCCCCCCAGAATCCCCACAGGCCTCCCGAGAACAACTTCCTCCCAGAGAGAGCAGGGCTGGGACACCCATGTCACCTGCAGCAACAGCTGGGCAGGTGAGGGGCCTGGAGGGGCAACACTCTCGATCCCCTCCAACCTTTTCGTGCCCCACTCCACTGCAGGGCACTCTGGGTCTAGTCTGGGGGCACCTGGGACCCTGTCTGTGTCCCAGGGCTGCTGGACAGGATGGGGGCAAGGAAGTCTCACCCACCTGTCCTGCAGGGAATCTGTGGCTGGGTCACCCTGAGAGCCCCACAACCCAGCAGCCTGCCCTGCTTGCTGCCCCATCCATTCTCCCGTGTCCCCTCTTGTCTCCCTGCCTGCCTACCTCACCTGGGCGTCCCTCCTCACGTGGCTCTGGAGAACCAGCCCAGGACAGCCAGCTGGGCACCAGGGCTCGGCAGCCAGACCCCTGTGGGCACTGTGGGGTCAGGTCCCAGGCCTGGCAGGACAGCTGTGAGAGGAAGGTCTGGGAGGGCTCTGGGAGAGTTCGGCCATCACCAGTGTGTCCAGAACGCTAGGTTCCATTGCGTGCTCATGGACAGATGGGCAGACAGGCAGCACACGCTGCGGGCACAGGCCCGGGTCCCACTGCGTGCTCATAGGCAGACGGGCAGACAGGCAGAGCATGCTGCCAGCACAGGCCCAGGTCCCACTGCGTGCTCATGGACAGACAGACAGACAGGCAGCACACACTGCGGGCACAGGCCTGGGTCCCACGGCACTCAGGGCAGAGCTGGGATCTGAGATCCAGGCATCTGCTTTCTACATTTTTTCTCTGAGGACCAACTCAGTTTCCAGGATCTAAAACCCATGTCCACCCCAAATGGATGAGCCCTCAAAGCAGGCAGGATGGTGGGCAGTGACAGGGTACCAGGGGCCTGGACTGTGGGGCCGCACAGCACTGACTGCCCTTGCTGCCACAGAGCTGCACTCTGACCCGCCTACGATGGTAACTCCTATGTTATGTGTATTTCACAGTTAACCATCCTTGTGCCTCTGAAAACCTCTAGACTTGGGGAGCAGTCTTCACACATGCACGTCCTGGGCTGTGCTGGGCCAGGTTTGGGCAAGGGGCCCATGAGGCTGTCAAGGGGGCTTTGGGCTCTGCTTCCTTCAGAGTCCCACGTGGAGTGAGCTCTGTGCGGTCAAAGGCACACCCGCCCTTTAACCCGAGGTGGTCAGCAACTTCACCGTCAGCCTCTGCATCGACTTACAAACTCCCAAAGACAGGCCCCCAGGTTCCAGTGTGCTCACGGACAGATGGGCAGCCTGGGCCGTGTGGCTCAGTTGGTTAGGCGTCGTCCCATGCACCAAGAGGCTGAGGGTTCAATTCCTGGTCACAGCACATGCCCAGGTCGTAGGCTTGATCCCCAGTCGAGGGCATGCAGGAGGCAGCCATCAAAGTTTCACTTTCACCTCTCTCTCTCTCTGTCTCTCTCTCTCTCTCACACACACACACACACACACACACACACACACACACACAAAGATGAACTGTGTCCCCCCAAAGCCGATATGTTGAAGCCCTGACCCCAGGACTTCAAACTGACTGTGTTTGGAGATGGGTCTTTGAAGAGGCGATTAAGGTGAAATGAGGTCATTACAGTGAGACCTGACCCAATCTTTCTGTGTCCTTCTGAGAAGAGACCAGGACAGACACCCAGAGGCACAGGCATATGAGGACACAGAGAGAAGACGGCTATTTGCAAACCAAGGAGAGGCCTCAGGAGAAAACAGCCCTGCTTGCACCTGGATCTCGACTCCCAGCCTCCAGGACTGTGAGAAAAGGAGTCTGTTGTTTAAGCCGCCGGGTCGGCGGTGCCATCACGGCCCCCTGACACTAACAGAGCTGGGTTCTGAGTTTCTCCCAAACCATCCTTTAACCCCAGGGAGCAAACCAGGTCTTCCCCAGGCTGGGAACGGCCCCCCAGGGGGAGAGTCCCGTGGCCCTGCAGGACCCAAAGTGGGGGCTGGGCCGCAGGTCGAGTGCACAGAGCCCGTGATGAACGCACTTCCGGCGGCATGTCTCATAGAACTTCCTGTTTCAGGTCAGATCAGAAGCTCCATGAGACACTAATGAAAACTATTTCAGTACTTCTGCTATTTGACCTTAGCCCAAACCAGGAAGTGCAGGGAGGCATGAAAACGAGACAGAAAATATTAAAGAGAACATTTAAAACTGATGGATTATGCAATTTTAAGACAACCCCATAAATTCCCCCCAAGGCGCCGTGGTCCTCCCTACACTGCTCCCCCCCCAGGCATAGCCGTTCCTTTGGAGGCCAGAACTGAGGCCACACTCGGGACACACAGGGTCCATGGGCGCTGGAGAGCAAAACAGAACAGCTGGGGTTGGTGGCTGGTGGGAGTGGCGTCTCCACTCGGAGAAACGGCCGGAAGTTTCGTAGCCACAGGTCCCAGCTGGGTCAAGCATAGGGTACCCCACTGTGCACACCCACAACCCCTTGTTCTTGGTGGCAAATGCATGAGGCTGGGCCTGCACCACTGAGGGGCTGCCAGGGGGTTCTGGAAGACCCTAAATGGGGCACAGTCCAACACAAGGTGGGCGTTCTCCAAGGCCTGTGAGGACAGAGGTGGGTGTCTGCCAGGGTGGCCCTGACCGTCTGTCCTCAGACAGCAGCCCAGCCTGAAGCCACAGCAGAGTAACTCCCAACACAGTGGACCCCTGATGGTCCGCCTAATCGTGGACTCACCCAGCAACTTGGCTCCCCGACCCAGTGATCCCCTTTGCTCTCTCTCCTCCCAACCCTGAGTTCTAACCTTTTTGGAGCCAAAAACAAAACCCACAACAAAGACAAAAAACTGGGGGGGGGGGGGGGGGGGGGGAGACACACACATGGCCTAGCCAGGGGCCAGGGCTCTGTAGTGCAGGACTAGCCGCCCAGCGCAGGACAGGCCCAAGCCCCACCTGGCAGGATGCTCACCTGAAGTTACAGAGCACCCGTCCATTTGTGGACCAGGACTGGGGCTTTTCTGCACCACAGCCACCCATGTCGCTTCCTTCCTTCCTACCACCTGCCTGGATGTGCAGGTATCTGGGAGACCTGCTGCCATGGCAGGGACCTCTGGGGTGTTCATGTCTCCTGTTCACTCTAAGCACTGAATCAATGTGTCTCTCGCCTCAGGCCCCGAGCTGGGGGCTCGGATGGATATGAACAAGATGCGCCCTGTCCAGCCCCGCCTTGAGCACCCCGTCTGTGGAGGTCAGCCAGATGCTCAGTTCCTTGATGCAGGGCAGCCCACTGGACAGGCCCCTGGCTCAGCCTGGGGCAGGGAGTGTATCATTACCTCCTGCTGCATAACAAACTACCCCAAAACGTAATGGGTTAAAACAACCATCACTTTATTTGCTCACAGTTCTGAATCAGCAATTCGAGCCGTTCTCCCCAGGCCTTCACCACAGCCATTCAGCCACTGGTGTGGCCGTCAGCCCACTGTCGGAAAAGGAGTGTGCGGACACACGGGCTTGCCACCAGAGTGGCACCGTTGGGATGCCTGCTCCTGTCTCTAAGGAAGCACCAGGCTGTGAGCTCAGGGCTGAAGGACACGGCACAGACAGCACCTGTCCTCCACCCACCCACCAACACAGCCAGCCTGGCCCCTTCATGCCCACCCACTCCTTTCTCACAAGGCCCGCTGCCTTCAGGAGAGCAGCAGACATGAGGGGGGAGCTTCCAAAGCCACATCCCTTTCCTGTGAAAGTGCAGCGGGATCAGTCTCGCAGCACTGCTGGGCGAAGGCCAGGGCCCCACTCATGGAACATCTGCCCTACTGTGTGCAGGGCCCAGAGGCTGAATCATGCCTTCAATGCGGAGCACGCCAAAAACTAGAACTAGGCTTGTCATAGTCAAACTACAGAAAACCAAGATAAAATCTTGAAGGAAGCCACAGGCTGACTGGTGTGGTTCAATGGTCGCATGTCCACCTATGAACTAGGAGGTCACAGTTCAATTCCCTGTCAGGGCACATGCCCAGGTTGCGGGCTCGATCCCCTGTGGGGGAAGCGTGCAGAGACAGCCAACCAATGATTCTCTTTCATCGCTGATGCTTCTCTCTCTCTCTCTCTCTCTCTCTCTCTCTCTCCCTCCCTCCCTCTTTGAGATCAATAAAAATATATTTTAAAAAAAGTCACAGAATTAACCACCTGACCAAAGAGAAGCAAAGGTAAGAATTACATCTGACATCTCCTAGAAATCATGAAGCAAGACAGGGAGTGAAATTTTGAAGTTGAGCCCTAACCGGTTTGGCTCAGTGGATAGAGCATCAGCCTGCGGACTGAAAGGTCCCAGGTTCGATTCCGGTCAAGGGCATGTACCTTGGTTGCGGGCACATCCCCAGTAGGGGGTGTGCAAGAGGCAGCTGGTCGATGTTTCTAACTCTCTATCCCTCTCCCTTCCTCTCTGTAAAAAATCAATAAAATACATTTTTAAAAAAGGAAGAAATATTTGAAGTTGAGAAAAAGCCCACCAACACACAGAAGTCTATACCCTGAAAAATGATCATTCAAAAGTGAAGGAGAAAAACTATTTCAGACAAACAAAACCTGAGGGGTTTGCTGCCAGTAGACCCACCTTGCAAGAAATGTTAACAGAAGTTCTACAGAGAGAAGGGAAGGATATAGGTCGGAAACTCAGGCCCACATAGAGGAAAGGATTGGAGAAGGGAAAAGTGAAGGAAAAACAAAGCACCTTTCTTATTCCTAATCTATACAGCAGACAGCAGTTTGTTAAAAATAGTAACAGCAACAATGGAGTCAATGATTAGTTTTCATAGAAGAGGAATGAATATAAGAGAGGGAGGGATCTGCAGTACTTTGTAATTAAATGTTACTGCCTGGCCAGCATGGCTCAGTGGTTGAGCCTTGACCTATGAACCATGAGGTCATGGTTCGATTACAGGTTAGGGCACATGCCTGGGTTGTGGGTTCAATCCCCAGTGTGGGACGTGCAGGAGGCAGTCAATCCATGATTCTCTCTCATCACTGATGTTTCTATTTCTCTCTCTCTCTCCCTTCCTCTCTGATATAATTTTTAAAAAGTTACTAGCATTTGAAAGCAGTCTTAGTTATATATATGTATTGCAAACTGTACACAATCACTAAAAAAAGTAAAAAAAATATAATTGATATGCTATCGGAGAGAAAATGGAACCATATAAAATGCTCAGTTAAAACCACAAAAAGCAGAGTGGAAGGCAAAAATAGGAACAAAGACCGCGGGCAATGAATAGCAAATAGGAACAATATGGTAGACATTAACTGACAGTGTCAATAATCACTTTGAATGTCACTGGTCTAAACATACCAATTAAAAGACACACTGTCAGGCCCAACTACATACTGTCTACAAGAAACCCACTTTAAATACAGGATGGGCAGAAGCAGGTTTACAGTTGTTGGCACAGGAAAATAATACAATAACTAATAAATAATAAAAAAAGATAAATTCTGCCCTGGCAGGTGGCTCAGTTGGTTAGAGCATCTTCCCATTCACCAAAAGATTGCGGGTTTGATCCCCAGTTGCGGCCTGTATGGGAGGCAACCAATCAATATATTTCTCTCTAAAAATCAATAAAAACATATCCTTGGGTAACAAGAAGAAAAAAAGAGAAGCGTCTGTGTTTCCCACACTCACAATTGTGAACCTACTTTTGCCCTGTCCTGTACACAGATACATTTAGGTTACAAGTGCGCAGACAGGCAAGGAAATACACCGCTAACACTGATGAAAAGGAAGTGGAAACAGCAATGTTAATTTTAGACATGGCGACCTAGGACAGCGGCATCAGGGATAAAGGGCGGCCTTACATGATGATAAGGGGCCAATTCTCTGGTCAAACCTGTAGAGAAGCTTTATGAGATTATTTGAGCCAAACTGACAATTGCCAGGAAGCAAAATTTTAATGGATTGAGAAAATGTTCTGGAGAATGGCAGTTTTGCACCTTATTTTATCCATCAGAGTCAAAGGGGTTCCCTAAGGAGAGTTAGGGGAAATCTCTCAGATTGGGTAAAAAGTAAAATGGACACATCCTTCTTTCACACTGGCGGGAACAGGATAGTTAACAGCACGTAGCGATGGCATGCGGGAGAATGAGGTAACAATGAGGGGTTCGGTGGTCTTATGTTCTGGGGGGAGGCTGTGCCCTGAAGCGTCTGGAGAAAGGGGACCTCTCTGACACTCCACAGCTGTGCTCCTGTAGATGTGAAACAGTGACGGGAAAGGCTGACCTTTGTCAAGGAAGATTCCGGCCTAGGACATGAACATCCGCCATGACTCGCTCTTAGTTAGAAAGTTTCCATTTCAGACCACCTGTGTGGGTACTGCAGTTCGCTGAGTTTGTAAGGCTTGCCATGCTGGCCTCCCAAGAGCTTGTCAGGTTTAGTATATGGCCCCATTTTTGTCCACATCTCCAAGAAGACATAACAAATCCTAACACACATGCACCTACAGAGAGGGTCAAACTACATGGGGCAAAAAGTGATAGAAGAAAGGAGAAAACCCACTATTATCGTTAGAGACTGATTCAGAAATGGACAGACCCAGCGGATGGAAAAGCAGTGTGGAGACAGCTGAACTCGACAACACCAGCAGCCAGCTGGGTTTAACTGACCTCTAAGGACCACTTTATACAAGGACAGCAGGACACGCATTCTTCTCAGGCTCACAGGGGACATTCATCAAGAGAGGCCACATTCTAGCCCCAGCCTGTTTGGCTCAGTGGCTAGAGCTTCGGCCTGTGGACCAATGGATCCCAGGTTCGATTCCAGTCAAGGGCACTTATCATGGTTGCAGGCTCCTCCCTAACTGGCCCTGGTCGGGGCATGTGGAGGCAACCAATCGATGTTTCTCTCGCATCAATGTTTCTCTCTGTCATTCCCTCTCTCTTCTACTCTCTCTAAAAATCAATGGAAAAATACCCTCAGGTGAGGATTAACAAACAAACAAACAAAAAAGAGGCCACATTCTGGGTTAAGGACACACCTTAACACATTCAAGAGAACAGAAATCATATAACCCTTCAGGAAACTTGAAGAGAAAATTATAAGTTCTAAGGAAGCAGAAGAAAAGAAATAAAAAGTAGAGCAGAAGTAAATGAAACTGAACACGAGAAATAGAGAAAAATCAATGAGACCAATAGCTGGTTCTTCTTTGAAAGATCAGTAATATTGATAAGCCTCTGGCCAGTCTAAGAAAAAAAACCAGTGAAGACACAAATTACTAATATCAGAAATGAAAGAGGAAACCTTATTACAGATCCCATAGACATTAGAAAGATAGTAAGAAATACTCTGACCAACTTTACGCCCACAGATTAACCTGGATGAAATGGACCAATTAATTCCTGGAAAGACATTTGCCAAAATACACAAGGTACAGATGGTCTGAATTGGCCTATATGTGAAATAGAAATTGAAGCAATAATTAGATAATTTTCCCAAATAGAAGGCACCAGACCCAGACGGGTTCAGAGGTGAATTTTGCCAAGCTTTAAGGAGGGCATTATACCCGTTCTCTACAATCCCTTTCAGAGGAAAGGAGCTGGGAGAATACTCCCCAACTCATCCCATGAGGTCAGCATCACCCTGGTACCAAACTAAAGGCACTAGAAGAAAACTGCAGACCAGTATCTCTCATAAACAAAGATGCAAAAATCCTCAACAAAATATTAGCAAGTCAAAGCCACAATGTTTAAAAAGAATTAAATACCACAACCAAGTGATTTATTCCAGCCATGCCAGGCTGGTTCAACATCTGAAAATCAACTATTGTCATCCATCACGTCAACAGACTAAACAAGGAAAATCACAAGTTCCCATCAATAGACACAGAAAAAACATTTGACAAATTTTAACACCAATTTATGATAATTTAAGAAACCCCTCTTTGGGAACTTAGAAATAGAGAAAAACTTCCTCAACTCAACAAAGAAAATCTATAATTAACCTACAGCTAACATCACACTTGAGAAATTCAAAAACTTTCTTAAGGTGCTCTGCCCCTGGCAGAGGCGACAGGGGAGACTCAGGAAGGCCACCCACCCAGGCTGTCCACCAGGGAGCCCGCAGCCAGACCCCAGGACAGCTCTGTGGTGCCCCTGGTGGCAGGGCCTGAACCACAGGCACGCTCCATGGCCCGACCTTCTGGTCAAGGAACCTCCAGGGACCCGGCACACAGAGCACACCACTCATGGCCCTACTGCCCCACGCCGTGCTGTCCTTGACCTTGCTGGTGCTCCCACTGAGCCTCTGCACCGGCCACTCCTGTCTGGAACGTTCTTCACACATAGCCACCTGCTCACTCCACTTCATTCTCAGAGGTGCCTCGTCCCCTCCCGTCCCTGACCACCCGGGCCCCACTGGCCCTCCTTCCCAGTGTGTCCAGGCGTCCTCCACGGTCTGTTGGCTCCATGGCTCATCTGCCTATGTACCAGTCATGCCCCCAGCCTGGAAAATCACAAGCTCCGTGAGTGCTGGGGTCACATCTGCCCGTTTCCTCTGGCTCTGGGCATGCAGTAGGCACTCAATCGTCCAACAAATAACTGACTGAACTCAGGTTCGGACTGCTGGGGCCTCTTCAACATTTCAGATTTGAGCAGCAGTCTTTGCCTGACCCAAGTCCCAGCTTAGCCTTATGACAGGACAGTCAGGAACCCACTGCCCAGGCCTCTGCTCGGGTTATGTGGGCAGATGCAAGTGGGACGGGCGCGGGACGTGGAGCCATGTGTGTTGGCGGTGACCCTATTGCCCCAGCACAGTGGGGTCTCAGGAAGGGCAGGGAAGTGCCATCTGACCCGGGCCATTAGCACCTCAAGGAAAAGCCATGAGATGCAGAGTAGCCAAGTACACAAGGGAAGTGTCTGACGACTGAGGGACATACAATCGCTTTCTGGGGTTTCCTTGTAAGTTCTCCCTTCCCTTTTGGTCACCTGCCCTTTGGCCAGGTCACCGCAGGTGAAGCAGAAGTGAGAGGAGGTGAAACCCGGCCAGCCTGTTGTTCCCCGAGCGCAGGCTCCATTTCTTGGGCACCCTGTCCACAGCACCTCTGATCGCCAAGCCCTGGGGGTGAGCCTGGAGTGGGCAGAGGTAGGGGGGTGGTGCTGCCCCCGCCCAGGGCTCCATTCCGAGGGCCCATCCCCTGGCATTTCCAGAAGAGACAAACCACACTGCAGAGCAGATGGAGTCACAAACTTTGATTCTAGATGAACCACTGATCTGAATGAAGGTGAAACAACAGGTAACAGACGACAACTGCGCGTCATGATGGGGGGCGGAGAGGAATAACAGAGAAACACAAGTGTGAAGGGTGATCAATGGGCCACATAAAATGAGGACTGCCCTATCTGTTTGGCTCAGGGGGTAGAGTGTCGGCCTGTGGACTGAAGAGTCCCAGGTTTGATTCTGGTCAAGGGCACATGGGCTCGATCCCAAGTAGGGGGCGTGCAGGAGGCAGCCGATCAATGATTCTCTCTCATCATTGATGCTCCTATCTCTCTCTCTTCCTCTTCCTTCCTCTCTGAAACCAATAAAAAAATATTTTTAAAAATATATTTTATTGATTTTTTACAGAGAGGAAGGGAGAGGGATAGAGAGTCAGAAACATCGATGAGAGAGAAATATCGATCAGCTGCCTCCTGCACACTCACCACTTGGGAT
>NW_006287253.1:264984-267573 GCF_000327345.1 Myotis davidii | reverse complement strand
GTATATGCCCTTGACCGGAGTCGAACCTGGGGCCCTTGAGTCCGCAGGCCGACGCTCTACCCACTGAGCCAAACCAGTTAGGGCAATAAAAAAATATTTTAAAAACATGAGGAATATCTGCTCACCAAGACACCCTTGAGAACGAAGACAGTGGGGAAACAATATGGGTGACCCACTTAACTGACAAAGGCCTTCTAGGTAGAACACATATGCAGTCCCAATGACAAGACAGACAACCACCAGAGCCGGACAGGTCCTTCACAAAAGAGGATTGCCAAAAGGCTGAAAAATACATAAAAAGGTCATCAGCCTCAGTGGACATCAGGGAGACACCACCCACCCACCCACCAGGATGCGGGAATGAGACCGATGGCCAACCGCACCAGCAGGCGGGAGAGCGGGACACGTGTGCTGGTGGCACACAGCATGGATACGCAGGAGCGCTGCCGACTTCCCACTAAAGCTCTGCCCCACAGCCTGGCAGCCGCCCGAGACAGTGCAGGGAACACGACGAGACGTTGGTGGAGGCGCGGAACGTGAGCAACACCCAGTGGAGACACCTGTTTGTAGATTCTCCCATAGGGGGAGCCACACGGCCAAGACTCCCCTGTGCTCGAGCCGAGACGCACCGGCACCTGTGGGCTCGGGTCTGGGGCTGAGGTCTCTGGGTCCGAGTGGAGGTTCCTGAGTGCGTCACTGTGAGAACTCGCCGAGGCGCACCCTTGGGACCTGTGCGCGCATGCACACACACGAGCAGTGCTTCAATCAACAACCTTCTTAGGGAGGAGACTTCAACCTGTTACCTGCCCTCCAGCGAGGTTCCCTTTAGCAGCACAAGCAAGGACAGGCCTGGTCCTATGGCTGGTGCTGGCAGGTGCACTGAGGGGGCTCTTGCCCACGGGCCCAGCTTCAGTGGGAAAGAAGCTGGCCGCCAAACAATGGGGTTTCCGTGGAGAAAGGGCTGGAATGTCAGGGGCTGAGAAAGGCGCAGGTGAGCCAGAGGGCCGGGGCGAGCGTGGTGCCAGGAATCACACCCCAGAAAACCAGCAGAGGGGCGTCCATCACCTCACCCTCCCTGGCAGGGGTCGGGGAGGAGCGGAGTGGCAGGCCCTGTCTCTGCACCCGCTCCCAGGCCGCCTCCGACACAGTGCAGTGTGAACTGGACCAAATGAAACAATCCAGCTGCTTCCACCCAAGAGCTTTCTCAAAACCAAACAAAGCACAAACACGGTGGCGTCCGTGTGTCCAGAGTGCCCCCCAGGGGCACAGCAGACAGACCGAAAGGGGAAAGGCGCTCCACACTTGGGTGGTCACCCCGAAAGCCTCTCCCCGTAACAGAAACCACACTCGCAAGAGGAACACAACAGAATGTACTGTACCGTCTGGATACATCTGTGCAGCTGACGCTTGTGCCTGGGACCACCTGACAGTCACTACCCAGCAGGCCCACCACCCAGGCTGAGGATTGCAATTTCTTCCTGAAATTTAAGAGAACTGAGACTAATTAAGAAACCTCATTTACATTCCTCATTTGCCCATTTCAGAAGACCTGACACGCGGCTGCCTGCCACAGAAATCCCAACAACATTTCAATGAGTCCATGTTTACTCCAGATTAGAGAATCTTTAATTGTTAATAACCATGTTTCAGGTTTTCTGATTATTACATTTATAAACTTAAAATTATTTTCCTTTCCAAACACTAAGTATTCTGAAGCCAGGCAAACCTGAGGTTAGACAATACCTCTACCTGACTGGCTTCGTGAGAAAGCTGACTGTCATTCTGGGAGGCACTAGGTGTCCAGTCGCTACTCCTACAGGCGGGGGACTCCAGCCACCTCTCCAGGGCGTGGGCTCTGCCTCGCTCCGCTCTTGGAAGGAAGGTGAGCTGAGCAGAGCTGATGACGACTCTCACCCCAATTATCCGACCCCGTGTGTCATATTCCAAGCTGGACAGGACAACAGGCCGCCAGCTCCGCCTGGTGGAAGAGGCGAAGCCAGAGCCGGCGGCTCACTTCTTGGCAAGCTCCAGCACCTTTGTCACCATGGCCCCGATCCCGTCGTGGATGTGGTGGAGCGCCGTCTCACACATGAAGGCTGGGGTCGTGACCACCTTGTTTTTCTGGTCCACGTGAGCTTCGTGGACAGAAGTTAGGGAAACACTATCCAGTAAGGATGAGGGGAAGTTTTAGGCGCAAAGCACGTCCCGGCCACTGCTCCCAGCTGCCCTCAGAACAAGTGTCCCGTCCTTCCCAAGGTGACTGGGGTGTGGGGGGACATTCTTCCCAGAGGAATCTGCTGGCAGGGCCACTTCTGCACAATCTGTGCGGCTGAACTACACGAGAACGTGACCAGCACGCTCCCAAGAGGAAGAAGGCAGCTTGCACCTCAGCGACCATGTCGGCCTCATGACGCTGTACAGCAGAGTGCCCCTTGGTACCCACAACCCTGAAGGCGGCAGTAGCACCTCCGCTTTTCAGATCAAGAAGACTAAGAGCGCTCACCTGCGTGCCAGCAACAGCAGAGCAGAGGCCAATTCCACCTGGGACCCACCTCCCCACCCAGCTCACGCAGACCCTGGAGGAGACAG
>NW_006287253.1:256146-262287 GCF_000327345.1 Myotis davidii | reverse complement strand
TAATTAAAAACCCTCATTTACATTCCTCATTTGCCCATTTCAGAAGACCTGACACGCGGCTGCCTGCCACAGAAATCCCAACAACATTTCAATGAGTCCATGTTTACTCCAGATTAGAGAATCTTTAATTGTTAATAACCATGTTTCAGGTTTTCTGATTATTACATTTATAAACTTAAAATTATTTTCCTTTCCAAACACTAAGTATTCTGAAGCCAGGCAAACCTGAGGTTAGACAATACCTCTACCTGACTGGCTTCGTGAGAAAGCTGACTGTCATTCTGGGAGGCACTAGGTGTCCAGTTGCTACTCCTACAGGCGGGGGACTCCAGCCACCTCTCCAGGGCGTGGGCTCTGCCTCGCTCCGCTCTTGGAAGGAAGGTGAGCTGAGCAGAGCTGATGACGACTCTCACCCCAATTATCCGACCCCGTGTGTCATATTCCAAGCTGGACAGGACAACAGGCCGCCAGCTCCGCCTGGTGGAAGAGGCGAAGCCAGAGCTGGCGGCTCACTTCCTGGCAAGCTCCAGCACCTTCGTCACCATGGCCCCGATCCCGTCGTGGATGTGGTGGAGCGCCGTCTCACACATGAAGGCTGGGGTCGTGACCACCTTGTTTTTCTGGTCCACGTGAGCTTCGTGGACAGAAGTTAGGGAAACACTATCCAGTAAGGATGAGGGGAAGTTTTAGGCGCAAAGCACGTCCCGGCCACTGCTCCCAGCTGCCCTCAGAACAAGTGTCCCGTCCTTCCCAAGGTGACTGGGGTGTGGGGGGACATTCTTCCCAGAGGAATCTGCTGGCAGGGCCACTTCTGCACAATCTGTGCGGCTGAACTACACGAGAACGTGACCAGCACGCTCCCAAGAGGAAGAAGGCAGCTTGCACCTCAGCGACCATGTCGGCCTCATGACTCTGTACAGCAGAGTGCCCCTTGGTACCCACAACCCTGAAGGCGGCAGTAGCACCTCCGCTTTTCAGATCAAGAAGACTAAGAGCACTCACCTGCGTGCCAGCAACAGCAGAGCAGAGGCCAATTCCACCTGGGACCCACCTCCCCACCCAGCTCACGCAGACCCTGGAGGTGACAGAACTGGCCTCGCCCCATCTGCCCTGGACTACACAGAACCCCGGGCCAGCCGGGCTCCTTCCGACCGGCCACGGGTCTGCTGGCTGCTCTGCGCTGGGGGATGGGGGCGGGGGACACCTGAAACTCACTGCTCATAAAGACACTAAGGATGAAGCCACCTTCAGCACAGGCAGGCGCCCAGAGGTGACGTGGTCATCTCCAGGACATCCTCCAGGTCCAGGTGCAGACCCGGGGCGGGACCCGCCTTTGCCCGAGGCTCTCTACGCCCACGGTGCTCGGCACAGTTTCTGGCTGGAGACATCGCTTGCCCAGCCACAGAAGAGGGAGACCCCTCGCCACATGGGTCCCCAGCTGCTGGAAAGGATATGGTCACTCCCTTCACACAGTGCTTGGCACCCATGGCTTTGATGGCTTCCGCGGTCCCGGCATAAGGCCACTTGCCACCTTCCTCCTGCTCGTGGCCCACGGTGACCTCGACGCCAGGGAGCACTTTGGCCGCGAGGACAGGAGCGATGCAGCACAAGCTGAAAGGCGAAGGAGACAGAGTCAGGGAGGCGGAGCCTCTGCAGCTGAGGGGAGATGTGCAGCGTGGATGGCATCAGCCTGCTCACAGGTCCAGTCTAGGAGGTGGGCAGGCGGCACATGCAGACCGCCCCCAGGCTTGCACCCTAGGCTGGCACTGGTGGTGCTGCAGGGCTGCGGGACGGCCGCTGTCGGCGGGGACTCTCCTGAGCAGCCTGTCTCCCACTGGGATGAAGGGGTAACATAAGCTGCTCTTTTTAGGTTCACCAGTAACGCGGTAGCAAGCAGCACCCATGGGAGCCAGGAGCGGCCTCAGGTTTGCATCCCGCGAATTTGTTCGTAGTGTGTGCACTGTGCTCCTGCCAAGCCGTCTCCCAGTGGCCGGCTCCAAAGGCGGGAGATGCTCGCGCTCCGGCTCACTGACGCGGACAAACCACGCAGCAGGAGTGAGAAGCAGCCACTGGGACACTGTGGACACGAAAGTCTGATGAAATCAGGTCTTATAACTGGGTCGCCATCACACGTTTCGGCGCCCCTCCTGGTTGCAGGTATGGCCAGCCTCACCTGCCGTCAAGACCAAGGACCAGGGGCTGTGACATGAGCCATAGTTGTGCTGATGAGTTTCGGGGTGCAGAGAAGGGGACCCTAGTGTGCGGCCGGCCTCGGGATTTAGGCTCCACAAGGAAGAGGGCAGTTGAGGATGACATGGTGGCAGGAACAGTGCGCACAGCAGCAGTGAGAGTGGAAGACAAGGGCTAACTAGCTGAGCAAGGACAGGAGGGCGGATGGCGGCCAGGCAAGGGGCAGGGATGCTGGGAAAGGATGGTGGTCAGGGAAGGACTGACGGGGGAACATTCTGGAACCTGACAATCACCCCTTCTCCTTCCTGTTAAGTCATCAGGAGAAACTAATGTAACCACAAGACTACAGAATTTTCAGAGCTGGAAGGCACCTGTGAAATCCCTCAGATAAAACGAGGAAACGGGCCAAGTTTTCAAGACCATGCAGCTCAGAGTGGCAGCGCCCAGTTACGAGCCCCCGGTCCAGGCCCCCTGCCCTCCCCACCACCGCCAGGCACCAGAGGCCCTCCTGCCCCCAGGCCTGCTCCTGGGCCAGCAGAACCTACCCGATGGGCTTCCCCGCCTTGTGGAAGTCCTTCAGGACGCGCTCCACGTCTTTGTTGACTTTGCAGTCTTTGCCGTCCACGGCGAATGTGCTCCTGCAGTGAGAACAGGCTGCCTTACATCTCAGAGCCCCTGGCTATTTGCCGCACTGAGATCCGACACGTGGTTCCATGGATTCCTCAGCAATGGAAATGATTAGCCTGTGAGTGTGCACATGTACACACGTGACCTCTCATTATCACTGTATATTTTTGTTTGTTTTGTTTTTAAAGAGAAAACAGTATGGAAAGTGGAAGGAGGGAAGTGGGGCAGCAGAGGTGAGGTGGGAAAAGCAGACCCAGAGCTAGCTGAAGCCTCGGACTGCGAGCCACACCACCTGGTGCTCGGAGGTCTGCACTGGCCTAAAGCCAGTGACAGGTGCTCCACCTGACTAGCAAGGGAAAGGAATGCAAATTAAACAAGACACCGTCTTTTTCTGCAGAGCAGGAGTGGGTCAGGGTCTGGAATAGGCTGCCCTCCCAGGTGGTGGGTGTGCCCTGCCTGTGCCATCTCTATGGAAGGCAACCAGGAGAGACCTGTCGAATTTCAAAGTGCACCCTCTTTGCCAAGAGCCACACGCTGGGCTTCCCTGTGTTCCGTCTGTGGGTCCCACTCCTCCATCCTACACACCTGCATGGCGTTGGCACAAAGGACTGACGGGTGGTCACTCTCCTGACACGTCAAAATGCATCATTTAAAATATGCATGTCACCTGTGCCGCCAAAACACTGTTAGAAGAAAAGAGGACTGGACATCATGAGCACCTACCAAAGTCGGGTCATCCACCCAGTGGGATGTTTGCAGCTGTTAGACTATTAACGGACCAATAAGCCACACAGTTACGAGGCTACCATCTGGTTAGAATTTTAACACAACCACATATGTGAACATCTCAGGAAATACACACAAAAGCTAGTAACAGTGCCAGGGAGGGGGCCGGGGTCCCACCAGGAGGAACCGAGTGACTTCTGTCACCACTGAACTCGCCTGCTGCCACGTGCTGCACCCAAATGACCACAGCAGCCACCGCGTAGGAAACCGCTGATGTAGGAGTGGCCTTTCTTCTGGGAAGGCAGGAAAGCATGGGGCCACCGCCAGAAGTGCATGCTGGCCCAAGGTACCCCAAAACCCCCTTAACACCGAGACACAGACACACCAAGAACCAGGTGCACCTCCTGTCTGAGCTCCTAAGCCAACCAGGTATGGTGTCAGCCGTGCTGGGGACACGCCCAGGGGTGGTGCTAACGGTCAGAGGGAAGGCCAGTGGTTTGTGAAGCCAGCTCACATTCCTGAGAAGGAAATCCTGGTCCTGTCGCAGTGACAAGCCTTGCTGATCCAGACAGTTCTCTGCCATCTCCTACCAGGAAGCTCGTGAAGAGGGCGACATGGGGAAGCCACTTGAATGGCTGGTTCTGGGGACAGGGAGTGGGTGTGGGGCAGGGACAGGGCTTCCTCCCGGCAGAAAAGCAGCCTTGCAGGGGCTGGATCTGGAGGCATCAGGAGTGGCCTTGAGCAGAGTCAGACTTTAGGGGACATACCACCTCTGCCCATCACTTCTGGGTGCAGTACGCCCAGACGGACAGAGCCAGCATAGGGGTCAACTGTCCCAACAGCGTGGTGGGGGATAATGAGCAAGGACCCTGGCTGAGGCTTGAAGGTTCCCCTGCCCCATCTCCCCTCTCGCTGACTCTGATGACAGGTGAGTACAGGTGAGGGAGTCAGCTCTCAAGATCAGCAAGATGTTCCCACAGGACTCTGGGACAGGCAGCCGGGAATGTGGGCCGGTAGGGGGAGGTTTGCAGTCCAAACATGACGGCAGCGAGGCAACATGTGAATGCAATTCATGGGGAGAATGGGAAGGGGCCGCAGGAGGGAGGCGGAGACTCCATGAAGGAGTACACAAAGGACCACTGGGCCCAGCGATCAGGCCAGACCCAACAGCACCCAGAAAGTCACATAGGAGGGAGCACCTAGGAGGGAGCACCTAGGTAGACACCTGCAAAAGGAGGTGTGAACAGCACGGCGAGGACCCAAAGGGGTGGGCCTGGAAGGGCTGTGGGAGAGCAGCACCCACTCAGTCCAGGAGCTAAGGGGACGAGGAGAGAGCAACCAGAGGAAGTGGTGATTCCTGGAGCGCTACACGGGCAAGCGCTGTCAGCCGAGGGTGGGGAGCAAGGCAGCTGCAGAGCCCCAGGAATGAGCTAGTCAGCGGGAAGGCAAGCCCTGGGCTGGCTGCCTGCGGTCACAGTTAGGTGGTTTCATCACAGACCCCGGGCTTGGGAAGGAACGTTCTTCTAAGTGACACAGAAAAATGCTCCGTCCGGGGCCTATATGCTGATCTGCTGTTTCCATCAAACGCACAGAGTCAGGGTGTCACACACACTACACTGCGTGTTCACACAGCTGTGACGTGAACCCCCCTGCGCACCACAGGAGACAGGTCCTGGGACAGAGGCCAGTGCAGACAATTTCCATGAAACTCAGAAACAAGGAAGGAGGGAAGAGAAAGAGGACCTGAAACCCCAAGGACGTCATTGTGACGGCCTCCCAGGCTCCCAGGCAGCTGCCGTGGCAACGACCCAAGGGCTCCAGTCAGGACAGTCAGGTGACCAGAAAAAAAAACACTTTTCTGAGCCACACGGCCCACAGGAGCGTGGGCGCCTGCAGGAACAGACACCTGCACAGAGGTTAGGTCAGAGAAGTCACACCCACAACAGCGGCTAGGTGCCAGGAGGGCTCGGAAAGGAGCAGGTCGAGGAAAATTCAAGTCTTGCCAAAATGTGACCTGAGCCCATCCTGCATTGGTTCTGTCAGAGCAGCTACTTGCATCGTTTGGACCCGAGACCTCAGCAGTGGCTCATGTCGCCACCTGGTCCCCATCTACTGCTCCAGGCAAAAAGCACAAGGCCCCAAGCTCAAACACTCACAGGTTTTTGGCAGCTCCAAAGCCCCCAGGAAAGATGGCGGCATCATGGTTGGCTGCACTTAGCTGGGCCAGGTCAGTGATCTTGCCACGGGCGATCCTTGCTGACTCAGCCAGAACGTTCCTGCGAAAGAGCACAAAGAAGCCAAGATAAGGTTCAGCGCAGACGGGAGAATGGCAGGTAGGAGCCACAGACAAGAGGCCGCGTTTTCTCAGCCCCGGGGAGCATGCTCACACGTGAATGTCACGTCAATACGCAGAAAAGGCAGTTAAAGCTACAGGAACGTAGACGTCTGCTGGACCCTTCAGATCAGCACTTCCAGCCCACCTGGGCCTTCTGGAGCCTCCTGCATCAGTCAGGGGCCCCCAGGAAGGCAGACCCCAAGTGTCTGAAGAAGACAGCATTTATGTGGAACTGATGGGCAGGGCGGCGGTGGGGAAGTTGG
>NW_006287253.1:234128-236787 GCF_000327345.1 Myotis davidii | reverse complement strand
TCTTGCCAAAATGTGACCTGAGCCCATCCTGCATTGGTTCTGTCAGAGCAGCTACTTGCATCGTTTGGACCCGAGACCTCAGCAGTGGCTCATGTCGCCACCTGGTCCCCATCTACTGCTCCAGGCAAAAAGCACAAGGCCCCAAGCTCAAACACTCACAGGTTTTTGGCAGCTCCAAAGCCCCCAGGAAAGATGGCGGCATCATGGTTGGCTGCACTTAGCTGGGCCAGGTCAGTGATCTTGCCACGGGCGATCCTTGCTGACTCAGCCAGAACGTTCCTGGGAAAGAGCACAAAGAAGCCAAGATAAGGTTCAGCGCAGACGGGAGAATGGCAGGTAGGAGCCACAGACAAGAGGCCGCGTTTTCTCAGCCCCGGGGAGCATGCTCACACGTGAATGTCACGTCAATACGCAGAAAAGGCAGTTAAAGCTACAGGAACGTAGACGTCTGCTGGACCCTTCAGATCAGCACTTCCAGCCCACCTGGGCCTTCTGGAGCCTCCTGCATCAGTCAGGGGCCTCCAGGAAGGCAGACCCCCAAGTGTCTAAAACAGCATTTATGTGGAACTGATGGGCAGGGCGGCGGTGGGGAAGTTAGGGGGCTCCTGCGCCGGGTGAGTGCAGCAACTACAGTGGGAGCCACTGCCACCCTAGGCCAGGGCCCTGGCTAGGACCCACCCCCAGCAGGCAGAGCTGCAGGTTCTTCCCCTGGCCCATCTCCCACTGTCGGACCCCAGCCGGAAGGTGTCGGGAACCACAGCCTCCAGGGGCCATTCCCTGCGGTCCCGGCAGGACAGGAGGGGAGAAGGTCTCAAGCACCCGGGGCCGCAGGAACAGAAACACTGCTGGGAGCTGCTCAAAGACACGTGGGCCCAGGCAGGCGAGTGGGGGCAGACAAACTGAGGCGCACCCCTTTGGTCAGACCAAAGTATGGAGCTCACCCTGCAGGAAATTGCTTTGGTGAGGAATGGAAGGAAGTATGGACAGTGACATTCCAGCTCGCTGCATCAGTGCAGACCAGAGGACAAGAGCGTGCAGGAAGGGTGCTCGTTTGAACAGACTGGCCCTGACTGGGCTGAAAGCGCTATGCGTGCAGGCTCTCGGGGAGCTCACGGTCAAGGACGAGGGGAGGACCCACACCTGGTCTCGCTCTCAGACGGCTGCCCCTTGGTGTGGTCAATCACGTGCATCTGAGGGACGTTAGGCGCGAAGATCTGGACCTCAGCCCCACCACGGCTCAGGTGCACCAGCACCCTGCAAGGGAGGAAATCACACCAGGCTTTGAGACAGGCCCAACCCAGCTTCACCTGTCCACGGGTTTTTAAAGGCAGGATTTTAGCCGAATGCCAGGTATAAATTCCTTGTGTCATTAATATCCCGCTTGTTTTGCAAAAAGCTGTGGCTGGCTTGCTGAAGGCCCAAACACCCACAATTTGAATCCACTGTCACTGAACCAGCCTGCACTGACGACCTGTCTCCCTGTTCCCTTTTCAGACCGAGGTGGAGGGGGCGGGGTGACCTGCTGGTGTCACAGTCTGGGTGTTTGGGTTCCCAGGCTGCTGTGGGGTGTCGTCCTCCCACGGGCCAACTGACGTGGATCTCAAAAGGCTGAGGGGGGGGTCTTGGGTGGCGATAGTAAGTTTAAGTTCAGATGTCCCCCAACTTTGCTGTCACGGAGGTGGGAGACACGGAGACATGCAGGTCTCCCAGAGGGCTGCTCTGTGCCAGGCATGCGGTAACTCACCCATCAGTCCCGGACCCGGTGCTGTCACTGTGCCCCTTTGGGAGGACGCATGACCCAGCAGAGCCGGGACTGTCCTGGTACTCGCTCGGGCTCTGCTGCTCCTGCAACTTCCTGGACACGCCACATATAGCTCCTGGCACGTGCTGGGAGGTTTCAAGCTGTGCCCCGCTACTCCTGCTTTCTCCACTCTCTAGTTCCCCCACCAGGAAACTCCTGGCCCGGTGCCACCCACCTCCGCACACTCTAAATTTCACTCCTTCTCTAGCGCCAACACCGGCACACACTGGCAAACAGGGGACCGGAGGGCTGAGGCCAGCACAGCCAGCAGCCCCAGGCTCCTAACACAGCAACAACTGACAGGGTTACAGGAGCGACAGTCTACAGCCAGGAGTGCTGCGCGGATGGAAACCCGCTGACACAGGGGGAAAACAGCTCCAAAACTCAGGCACCTGATCCCAATGTTTGTAACACCTGGGCGTTCAAACCACTATAGCAACCTTGGCTGCACATTAGAATCACCTGGGAATCTTTTTAAAATCCTGATTTGCCCAGAAATCAGGATTTTAAAGATCCAGGTGACTCTGATGTGCAGCCAAGGTTGAGAACCACTGCCCTAGAAGGATGTCACCGGTGACACGGAAGCAGCTCATGTTGTGTCTCGCATTTTACACGTGTAATTCAGAACGACCCTCCCTGCGCCTCCCTGTGTCTTGTCAATCACTCCTGCCTTAATAAAGGGCAAAGGTTCCTCCTATCGATCGGTGGGGAGAAGACAACCCCTCCCCAGGGCACTGTCCGGGGGCTTACGCCGAGGCCTCGTGGAGCTCCGTGCCGTCGTAGACTCCGCACCCGGACAGCACCTGCGGGGGAGCGCGGGTCACGGGAGTCCACGCGGGGTGGCCCACGTGGGGGTGG
>NW_006287253.1:216539-233848 GCF_000327345.1 Myotis davidii | reverse complement strand
CCTCGACCTCGACCCTCGACCTCGACCCTCGACCTCGACCCTCGCTGGTCTCCTCCAGCCCCGCCCCGCGCGCGCCCTGGGCCCGCGGCCCCAGCTCCGGCGGTGTGCCCCGGGGCCGTTGTGAAATAGCCCGTGTCAGCTCACCCCTAAAAGCGATTCCTGAGCTGCGGAGATCAGCGTTCAGACGTGGGGCTCCAGGGTCATGCTGTTTGCCTCGGGGTCCGAATGCAGCCCCAGCCCGCGGCTCCTTAAGTTTGCCCCCAGCACAGCCTGTGCTCGCGCCCCCTGTAAACCGCAGGCCCCCCTGGAGGCGCCCCTCTCGCTAGGATAGCCCCAGGCCGTGGCGCGTCCTTTCATCCAGAGCCCGCTATGCTCAGTGTGCCATGGACCTTGCACTAATCATTGCAAAATGGGGACATGCTCATTCTTTCGGGGACATAAAGCACGCCAAGTTATGCAGGAGCCGGTTGGCATGCAAACGCGTGGATAGATGCTTTATCCTTCCCTTGACTTGAAGTTTCAAACTAACACAGATTTTTAAATTATTTGAGGTCGCAGGTGAGCCAGGCTGGGGCTGCAGACACAACCCAGGGCTGTTGCTTCTGGGCCCCACCTGCTGAGCTTCGCCTTCCGTTCCTGTTACCTCCGTGCGGTTTGCTCAGCTGTGCTTCCCTGTGCACACGTGAAGCTTACGGAACAGCTCAGGTGAAGAGGGAATACATTGTCCAGCCTGCCCGCGTTACAGGGGGGGAAGACGTAGAACAAACACACCCAGTGACGGGCTGAGCTCTGCCAGCCTAAGCATATGCACTGTGGGTGAGCAGAGGGTTAGAGGCCACGCGCAGGCACGGGCGGGCCACGGAGGGCGTTCCCGTTGGATGGTGGTGGCGGCAGATACTGGAGCACCAGGTGTTGTATGCTCTACCCCCACCTGTCCAGGCAGGCCTCACAGGAGCCTCGGGTGGTGGGCAGGATCCACTTTGAGGAGCACAGGAGAGCCGGGCTGTCCAGTGACGTGTAGGCCGCACCTGATAAGCGACGGGTTGGAGCCCAGGACTCCATCCTGCACACTCTTGGGAAAGCGCTGCACCTGAGGCTGTTGCTACCAGCGAGGGGGACCCAGCACCCGGCTGTGGTGAAGCTGGTCCAAGCTACTCTCAGGGACCCCTCCCAAGGGACGCGCAGGGCAGAGCTGGCACAGCAGGTCTCAGCTCCTCAGGAGGCCCGTCTGGTCCTTCTCCAAGGTCAGATCAAGCAGCTGCTCTCTGCCCAGACCCTATGGGAGGATTATGGGGTAGGCAGCCTAGGCTGGGGGCATGAAGGCTGGGTGTGGCAGGCGGTCCACCTGTCCTGCTCACCTGTTCCCCTGGCATGGACGTGCCAGTGGGTGGGTGGCCCTAACCCCCCTGCATGACAATTACACTCACGATACATTATAAACATTTTAATTCAGAGTTTAGACTTAATCCATATTTACATTTTAGAAAATCCCATGTTTTTCATCCCTAAATGTACCATTAACACTTCATATTAAAAATATAAATAACTTTCATACAAAGTTCACGAGTCTATAAATATGAACCTATTTGCCTCTCGAAAAGGCATTTGCAATAGCAGACGCTCCGCACTTTCTCATTCATACCATCAGGTCCTGGGCCGTGTGCCGAGCCCGTGCTGACCAGGGACCGGTCAGCTCGCTCTGATGCTTCGTTCCTGCACAAAGAGCGAGTCCTCAGTGATGGTTCCACAGCTCCCGATGGCCCTCCACTCACTGCCTGGGACCAGACAACCGTGGTTCTTTCTTCCACGGTCTTAACCGAAATGAGTGGGGCTGCAAGGCACCGGCTTTACACCAGCAGTGTATCCCCGTCGTCCCCATCCCCATGTCCTCCACCGAGCAGGCGCAGACTATCCTCATCATCAGACGCATCTGCTTCCTCCTCACTTCCCAGCGGCTCCGAGGGGCGTTTCATGCCCCGCTGCTTGGAAACTGCCAGAGCGTACTGAATGTTATAGCGGTTCCAGTCGCAGCTGTGAAAGTGCGGGGGTCGCGTTAGTGAAAGCAGGAGTGACTTCTATTTTGTCAGAAACGCGGGTTCACCGGCACCCCCCACCCTCTCTGTGACCCTGACGATACCCAGCCATATGGTATGTTTTGTCCCTGAATGAGATGACCCTGGGAGCACACCCTGCTGTGGCCCGGCTGGCGATGAGACAACCCCCACCCAGCCCACCGACGCTGGCAAAACGTACAGTTTGGAAACATCGTCCAAGTGCCGCTGGATGCTCTTCTGAAGGAACTGAACTGCCGGCAGCAGCTTCCCTGCTCTGGAAAGGAGACTTCCCTCAGTGCTCCGCAGCTATGAAAGGCCCCCCTTCATGGTGTATGAGCATCTGAAGGCCTCACATCACACCACACGCATGCAGAGCCCTCACCTCATGCTGTGCATCCACGTCAAGACCAATTCACGCCATGCTTGCATGTAAAGTTTCCCCTTTTATATGCAAAGATCAGCTGTGACAGGAGTCACAGACGAATGAGCAGCTCAGCACATCATACCTGGACTTCAGCTTCTGTCCGTGCGCCATGAGCAATTTCTGAGTCCATATGAGGTAGAATTCCAGATGGCGAGACACTTCAAAGGATGAAGCCAAAAACTCAAGCACTTTCTCCACGTACAACTCGGGGAGGGAGGAGCTGATAACGTCAACTGTAAGAGAGAAGGAAACCCACGCTGGCTCTGCCAAGAACTCAAACCAGGAGAAAAGCCGATTACAGCTTATGCCCTTTCTGTACGTGCACAGAACATGAGAGCCCCGACCAGCAGCTGTGGGTGCAGGGTCCTGGCAGCTCCCCGCCACCCCCTGCCCTGCCCCAGCCGGGCCTGGTGCTCACTCTCATCCCAGGGCACCGACTCCAGGGTCTCCTGCAGCAGCAGCTTCTCGTTGAGCCGGACGGCCATCAGGATGGCCCTGGTGAAGTCCCTCTGGCGCAGTGCCGCCCGGATCCGCCCAGGGGTGACGCTGGTGTCCAGCTCAAAGGGGTCAAAGAGCATCTGGGTGTCCAGAGAGTAGATGAGGAGCCCCTCAGTGGTGGTGGCTGCCCAACAGCGCCCTGCGAAATGAAGCAGTCACATGGCTCCTAGACCGTTATGCGCATGTTTCCTCACTTACTTTAAGGAACAGGCACTGAACACAGTGCACGGGCCCCGAGGCAGCAGCACAGGAAGGAGCACGGGGATGTCTTCCTCTTGCTCCTGCCCTGGCCGCCAGGTCCTCTGGGAGGAGCACCCGGCCACTGGGCGAGCCGTCCTCCCGCACCACGTGCAGTGGCAGCAGACACATGGGTGCTCCCGCCTTGTTTACACTGGCAGGCCTGGCAGAATGGCCTGGCAAGGGCAGCAGATACCTCCAACTTTGCAGGCCATGTGGTCTCTGCAGCAATGTCTCAACTCCACCACATGCCCAGACAAAAGAGCAAACAAACTGGCATGGCTGGTCTGTAAAAATTCAACTTATAAACCAGGTGGCCACCAGACCTGCCTCTCGGCCGTGGTCGGCACCCCTGGCTCACAGTGGTACAACGCCAGGTGCTGCTCTGCACCTTACTGTCCTTGCCACCACTCCACACTGGAATGTCGGCTATCAGCTAGCAAAGACAAGCCCACCACAACTCTGTCACGTTCTGGTCTGCACACTGCACACACATAATGGCCCCAGGCCCTGGGGGTACTGACCCCTCCACAGCTGCCAGAGGCGGTCTGCTAGACACTCTTGGGCATGCGGCAGGGTAGAGGAGCAAGGTACTTGATGGTAGACGAGGAGGCGGCCTCCAGGATGGTCCCAATTGGCACATGTGGAGGGTGCTCAGAGCAGGTGCCTGCCTCCCTGTCCCCAAGCCCAGCCTGTCTGAGGTCACAGCTTTCATAGCCAATCTCCAGACAGGACAAAGATGACCATGCCTAATGCATGGAGGACAGTGCAGCTCAGACAGAGCTAGTCAGAAACTGAGACCAGCATTGTCCCTGGGAGCAGGGGCTTTGTGCAGAGTGTGGGTCCATGCCGGACCCCACGCCTTCCAGCACCAACAATGCATTGCTTAGCTCACCTGTGGGAGAGAAGCGGAGTGAAGTCACCCTGATTTCGGGTTTGAAGTGACGAGAGCTCATGTCACCTGGAAATCAAAGGAACCACTCAGTTACAGGACAACACATTCCTCATCAGGTGAGTCACTTCACTGGCCCAGGTGGCAGTCCTGTCCCCTGGCCCTCCAGCCCTATTCGCAGATGTGGCAGGTGAGCCTGAGGTGGCACCTCAGACCTGCATGAACCAGCAGTGTGCATGTGGGCTGGCCAGCCAACCACTTATTAGTTCTGGAAAGAGGCAGGCTGGTTCCGCCTCCACCTGTCCATCAGCCAGGAACTTGGGAGCCGTGCACGAGCCACATGACTACACCAGG
The DNA here is from genome assembly GCF_000327345.1 of Myotis davidii. Classification (NCBI taxonomy): domain Eukaryota; kingdom Metazoa; phylum Chordata; class Mammalia; order Chiroptera; family Vespertilionidae; genus Myotis; species Myotis davidii. The sequence continues at coordinate 229,389 of NW_006287253.1, read as the reverse complement.
CAGGTCTGAGTGGAGGCCCATCCTTCCTGGGTATTGTCACATGAATTCTTTCTGGCACTTTGTTTTCAAATTTGCTTTGTAAAGGACAACACATTCTCATAGTAGGAAACTCCACAACTCAAAGGTGACCTGGGAAAAGTCTGTCTCCTCACTGCTCAGCCCTCGGCTGCCTGGAGCCCTTCCTGGAGGGCTACGTTCCATGTGTGCCCCACCCCGCAAGACCCTGCTGGGAGCGCTCAACCTCGGGTGACCGACGTTTGGAGCCAGGTCCTTGCGGGTCTACAGACCCCTGGTCTGTCTACACTCAGTGCCCACAGCAACACCCCCGGAAGTGGTGACAATCAAAAAGCCCCTGGACAGGTGGAGCCACACTCAGTCGGAGGGTCTGGAGGACGTGGTCAGCGCAGCCTGTTGCCACCTGGTGCAGAGAAGTGAGCGTATTTGCTCTGTGGTGCATGGAGCTGCTCTAGAACCGGCATCGGCTCATTTGATCCTCCCCGTCACCCAGCCAGCTAAGGTGCCCTCACTCCCCAAGTGCAGGGCGGGCCTCGGGTGCTGGAGTGGGCATAAGCCAGGGCCAGAACGAACCGGGTCCAGGCCAGCTGCTGCAATACCATGCGATGTGTGGGCTTTCTGGCAGTTAGATGTCCCTTCTCGATGGGACCCAAGTCTGCTGCCCTGTCCCTGGGAGGCACATGTACCCCTCGGGCCTCCTAGACTCCCCCACACTGAAGTCCTTTGGCCCATATGGGGGACGAGGCACAGGGCGAGGGAGCACACTGAGGCCTAGAGGTGAGGAGGACGCAGCTATGCAGCAAGTCACAGGGAGCTTCCCGCAGCCTGGCCTCCAGCAGACACACGTGCGCAGAGCGTTTTCAGACATGGACCACGGCAGCAATGTCAAGGGAGTAAAACTGCTGCTGCCCAGGACAAGCAGGTGAGCAGGGCGGGCTGCTGTGGCAGAGTCCACGGGGACATGAAGGACCCTCTGCTCACCTTTCCTTACGCCGGGCAACGGAATCGCGACTCCGTCCTCCTCCCCGGCATCTTGATCAATTAGCGCCAGGTTGCCAAACTCTGTCATTTTCCTTCGGTTCAAAAATTCCTAGAAGAGTAAAACCCAGGTATCTCCGTAAGAGGTGGGGGAGGGGAGCACGCCTCCCCGCCTTTGCTGTGTGTGTAACACTTAAGGAAACCCAGCCCTGTCTAGGGCATGCACAGGACACAAGGCCCCTGAGAAGAGACAGCAACAAGCCAGTTCCACGGCAGAACCTCCCTCAGAGCCTAGTGCTGCTGGGCAGGAGTCCCTGCTGCCACAAGGGGGCTGGATTCTCTAACTCAACCTTCAGAGGACCCCAGGGGTCTCTGCCCCCTCAGACTGCCAGGCCCATCCTGGCCATCATGTGCCCTCACCCCACAGCCCAGCCCCGCTCCACGCCGGGTCCTGAGAAGCCCGCAGAGCTGTGCTGTGGAGCCCCGGCTGCTCGCTCACCTCCATGGCGTCCAGCGACAGGTTGCAAGAGATCTCAAACTTCTTCCTGAGAATCTGCTCCCTGACGTGGTAGATGCACACGAACTTGGACATCCCTCCTGCCAGGACACTCTGGCCGTCCGCGGAGTAGCACAGAGTGGTGAAGGCCCTGCATCGCAGGGGACTCGGACTTAGTCACCACTTGGGGACTGCGACGTGTGGTCCTCCCACATGTTCCCGAGCAGCCTCCTCGGCTCACTGCCTAGACACCCACACGACTCTAACCCTGCACCCACAGGACCCTAACCCTGCAGTCCTGTTCCCCTCAGTGTTGGGCATGGGCTGCAGCCTCCTGGGAGGCACAACCTCAACACAAATGGTTCAAATCAGGTCGTGTCCTTGTGAAATCAGAAGGAAATAGATGTCTTCAAAATTAAAAACCTCTGTGCTTCAAAGGACATCATCAAGAAAGTGAAGACAACCCACAGAATAGGAAAAATATTTGCAAATCATTATCTGATAAGTCTCTCGTTGTATCTTGAATATATGCATTCTTACAACTCAAATGAGAAAGACTCACTGACGCCAATTAAAATGGGCCAATACTCTGGAGACACATTTATCCAAAGCTGACGATCCAACCCAACCCACCCATGAAAAGATGCTCAACATTATCAGTCCTCAGAGAAATGCAAATCAAAACCACGAGTTTTGCCATCTGGTGCGGAGAAGTGAGCGTGCTGTGCTGTGGTGAACACGTCCTCTAACTGCAGCACCTCACACCGAGCGGCTGCGATGTGAAACGGCCAACAGCACCGTGTGGGTGAGGGTGTGGGGGAATCGGGACGCTCCCATACGGCTGGGGGGCAAGGACACGGTGCTGAGTCTTTGGAAAACCATCCGGCAGTTCCTCAAAAGTGAGTGTCGCCCCAAGTCACCCAGCATCTCCATGGCAAGAGCCGAACAGGTATCCACACCAACCAGCCCCAAGTGCTCAGAGCAGCGCCGCTCACACGGCCTAAGTGGGGGAGACTGCGATCTAACCCATACAGAACCCCAACACGGGCTCAGTGCCCCTCTGGGGGATGGGGGGCAGAGTCCCCTCTGCTGAGCAGGCTCCAGGGCGCACGCCCCGGGTGAAAGACGCCCTGCCCCCAGCACGGCACTCACTTCCCCTTGGCCGAGTGCTTGGCGGTGATCTTGTCCAGCTCCTTCCTGCCCGTCTTGAGGTCGTGCCTGCCCTCGATGGAGCCCGTCTGCACAGCGTTCTCAGGGTCCCAGAAGGTGATCTGTGCGTTCAGCGTGGCCACTGCCAGCTCTGCACCGTCGGGTCGATAGGTCACAGCCAGAGCTGAAGAGAGATGGAGAATCAGAGCCTGAGGAAGACCCAGGCTCCGGCAGACGGGCCACACCCTCGCTGTCCTCAGTACCAGCTCCCTGAGGGAGGGGCCTGGGCGGGGCGGGGATGGGGACACACAAGCTCCATCCCAAGAGGAAGGGCCAGGCCTCAGCACCAACAGCTCACAACCACAGCTACACGTGCAGACAGGGCCCCAGTGCAGTGGGGAAAGGGGGCCCAGACTTGGCCATAGTTGGTACAGGGAGGACTAAGCAGGGCAGCCTGGTGGGAGGGCACAGGGGAGTCACACAGAGGTCACGGCAAAGGTTGCTCTGATGGGATTGCAGGACAGACTGGAAACAGACCAACTGGAGATGGAGGTCAGTGTGGAGGCCGCTAGTAAGAGACTGAACCAGAGGCAGGTGTGGGCAGAAGCAGAGAAGCCCCAGCGACCGGAGTTGGCAGATGTGTTCTATGCAGGCCGGACAGCACACAGTCCAGTCTCCGCTGTGACCAATCAACTCCGCTGCCGCAGGGAAAGCAGCCACAGACGAGACGTCCACACTCCGCTGGCTGTGCACGGGGGCAACTTCATGCACAAGCACAGGTGGTGGGACTCGGGGTGGCAGGGTCCACCCAGCCTGCCGTGGGGTCCCTGCACCTACTGCTTTCGGTGGACAAGGGTTAACCTACCGGCCAGGGCAGAAGTGGCAGGAATCTGCAGCCGGGGCCCGCTCACTCTCTTAGGGGGGAGCCCAGTGCAAAGTGACACAACTGGGCTGCCAACCCCAACGGCTGTAGGGCCCGTGGGAGTCCTGGGCTTACATCCAAACACACAGCTGAGCCGGGCAGGACCAGCACTGAGACCAGGCCTTCCCACCCTGGGCCACGACTTCCGCCCGCTCACCCCACGTGCAGCTCACCATCGGAGGTCAGAGCCAGCGTCTCGGTGGTCCTCCAGCTGTCCACCATGTCCCACAGGCGCACTGTCTTATCCCAGGAGGCGCTGGCCAGGATCGACTTCATCGGATTGAAACACAGACCGCTGATGGGCCCCTCGTGGCCGGACAGGACCTACAACAGTTCATAAAGGAGGTTTGAGAGCTGAGCTTGGCGGGTGGATCCACGCCGGACAAGGAAGCACCGATGCTGTGGCTGCTGAGACACGGCCCTTCTGAGTGCTCACGGCTGCGGGATGAGGAAAGCGGGAGACGAGGCCAGAAACCTGGAGTCAACAGTGACCTCTGCCCCTCCTGCACCTGTGCCCCACCACCCGCCCCTCTGGAGCGCAGCTCCTGGGACGAGCGGCCTCACCTCCAGCAGCCTGCCTGTCTGCATGGACCAGATAAAGATCTCGAAGGAGTCCTGGGCCCCGGCACAGACGATCTCCCCGCTGGAGTCCACCGCCACGCAGGAGAACTGGGTGGGCCTCGGGGACGTGAAGGTGCGGAAGTTCCGGTACCTGCCGCGGAGAGAGAGGCCCAGCTGACATCGCTCGCCGAGGCCCCTGCCGCCCGTGTGTTCCGGGGCCTGAATGCCGTGGCTCCATCCCGAGCCTCTGTCCACACCACAGGCTGCCCGACAATCCCAGAACCCTCAGCCTCACTCACAGCCCAACAGAGGAACAGCCTGCTTTGGGCCAGAGCCTGAGCAGAAAAGTCACCTGTGAAGGTCAAAGGCCCGCACAGTCCCGTCCATGGAAGAGGTCACAATGACGTAGCCGGTGGCAGTGAAGGTCACGCCGGTGACGCCGCTCGAGTGCTCCGTGAAAGTGATGAAGCAGAAGCCACTGAGGGTGTTCCACACCTTGACCTATGTGGGGAGTGAGGAGCCGGCGGGCCCCGGTTTGGGCTCACTCTCTCTCTCTCTCTCTCTCTCACACTCACACACACACGCACGCACAAATCCCGTGTGGACACCGCCTGCCCCTCACCTCCTCCCATGAGGGAGGGCCGGGGGATGGTAGGGGGCCCTGTGTCACCCTGGGAAGTGCAGCAAGTCAGATGGTGGTTGGTAGCACCAAAGACCCCTCAGCCAATGAGCTACACGTGTGGGAGCCCAAGCTCAAATCAGGGAGACACCTGAACCCACTCCACTCAGATCCGGGTAAGTTCATAAATGCCTTTTCCTGAGCCCGGATGAGGCGGGGGGGCCTGCAAGCTCTGCGCTGAACCCCGCAGCTGGGGCCTGGCCCAGGGCCTCGGTGACCCACATGCCTGCCTGAGGACAGGGGCAGGACCCCACAGCTCCTCCCACCGAGCCGTGCTCCCTCCCCGCTGACCAGCCCACCTTGCCGTCGTCCCCGCCGGTCACAATGTACTGCCCGTCGGGCGAGTATGCCAGGGACACCATGCTGTTGAAGTGGCCCTGCTGCTTGAGCACGTAGGACTCGCTCTGCCACTCCCACACCAGCAACTGGCCCAGGCCTGAGGGCACAGGGTGGGGCTGAGGACCTGATCCCAACACCCTGCCCCGTGGGCAGATGAAGGCACCGATTGCTCGTGAGATTGGGCGGGGGGCAGGGGGGTATCTGGCCCTGGCTCACGCTGGCACCGAGTGCCTATCCCACTGAGGCAGGTGCCGCCATCACCCTCCACCTGCGTGAGGGGACCCAGGCAGACACACCCACCTCCTGAGTCCCCAGGGTGCAGGGTGGGCCCATACTCAGCCCGCCAGAGAAGCCCTTGTTCTGAAAGTTTCACTGACTGCTCCTTCACCGGAGCCACCGCTGCCCCCTCTGCTCACAGCGCCTCCCAGTCCCCGGAGCGTCCGGGACCGAGGTGGGACCACTGGCAGGTGTCCCAGAGCAGAAGCTCCTTGTTCTCACACCATCGGGCAGGAAGACGCACCTGAGCAGCCCAAGGCGATCCAGTCCCCGGAGCTATTGATGGCGACAGACTCGATCCTCTGATCTGAGATGCTGAGCAGAAAGCAGGACGCCGTGAGTACAGCGCCTCCTGTCCCCACCCTCGGGGGCCAGCTTGCCATTGGAGACCACAGCCGGCCCCTCCGGCCTACACACTTCCTACCCACTCTCTCTCAGAGTCAACAACCAAATGCAAAAGCCCTGGCAGCCCCAGAGCGCTGCCCTGCCTTCCAGTCCCTGAAGGTGCATAGTTTTGTGGAGCTGGCATTTTAACTTCCTCTATGTTCCGAAGATACAGAACAGAAGGGGAAAAAAGCTGAGACCCACACGTGGAACCAAAGCCCAGGGAAGGGAGCATCTGCCTCCCATCCACTCCTCCCAGCACCCGGCCAGGACGGAGATGAAGCCAGGTGTCCTGGGAAGCCGCCCGTGCGGCCACCAGGCCTGGGGCCACTGCAGGGCCCGAGACCAGGGCAGGCACAGCATGGCCTCACCCGGTCCCCAGCCACTAGCCTCTCAGACCTGCAAGTGCATAAGCCACGCCCACCAGAAAGCAGAGGCACCCACCTCAGGGAGTGGATGAGGTTGAACTCTGGGAGCTCGTGAAGGTGGAAGATTCCAGAAGCAAAACCAGTGACCAAGAGATGGATCTTCTTGTGATAAGCTGCAGCTGTCAGATTGTTAAAATCTCCTTCTTTGTTGAAAAAGTACCTAAGTTCAGGGGACAGCAGAGTTGGAAGGACCAGAGAGCCAGGTCTCACAGCCCCGCCTGGGACGGGAGGCCAGAGTGCCCGCTCCATGTGGGCCCTCGGGAAGCTGGCCCTCACTGTCCTGCCTCGAGTCCCCTATTCCCTCCCGCCCTCAGCTCTCCATTCCGAGCCTCCCTGCGCCTGGGACCCAAGGAGCCTCTCAGCTGGTGCCTGAGCCTGGACTCCCCATGACAGGCCTACGACGAGCATCTGTTCTGTGCCTCTGGGTCCTCGCTCCGTGACACCCCCCCATCCCCACCCCCTGCCAGGGACCCTTCCGAGGCAAGAGCCCACTCCAGCCCGAGAGGGTACGAGCCCTCCCCGCCCCCCAATGGACGGGAGACCTACTTGGCCAGCCGGGAGTACTTCACTTTGCCCTGCTGCTCCTCCAAGGCCGGCGTGGCTTTCCCGCGGACGGTGGTCTCCCGCTCCTCCTCCTCCTCCTCCTCCTCCTCCTCCTCCTCTTCCCTCTGCAGCAGGTCTGCCTTCCAGCCCGTGGGGGCTTTCAGCCTCAGGCCCTCAGGGGGGGTGTCACACTGCCACACACACAGGGCTCCGTCCTGGCTGAGCGTGTAGAGCTGCAAGTGGGAGCACACAGGTGGGCGCTGGTCACCCTGACCCCAGGCCCACACCATCCACAGGCAGCTTGACAAGAACCCTGTTTGCCTGTCCCACAAAGCCTCCCCCACGCACCAGAGAGGTGACTCCCAACGGGCAGCCAACAGCCACCCATGACTCCCCAACTGACCCGGGAGGAAGCAGGGGAGGGGGCACCTACATCGACAGGGGTGTGACCCGAGACTGTGGGGCTAGGGGTCTGGGTGCAGGGACATACGTCTAGGCTGTTGGATTCAAAGAAGCAGGCCACGATGGCGTCCTTGTGTCCGCCCAAAGCGTAGTAGATGACGTTGTCCCAGCGCTCGGCCCCAAACACCCACGTGGACATGTCTTTGCTCCCGACCGCAAAGCACCTGGAAAGAGGAAACGGCTCATCCCCAGGGCACCCAGCTGAGCACTGCCCCAAGCACAGCAGACCCCAGGGCAGCGGTTCTCAACCTGTGCGTCGCGACCCCTTTGGCAGATGAACAACCCTTTCACAAGGGTCACTTAAGACCATCCTGCATATCAGATATTTACATTATGATTCCTAACAGTAGCAACATTACAGTTATGAAGTAGCAACGAAAATAATTTTATGGTTGGGTCACAACATGAGGAACTGTATTGAAAGGGCCAGAAGGTTGAGAACCACTGCCCCAGGGTGACTAGCAGGGACAGGTCAGGGTGTTGGCTACATCCATCTGTGTGTCTCCTGGAGCTTGGTGGACACGTATCACTGTTCTTCCTCGAAAAGTAGGCCCTCACAGGGTCAGCCAGAGAAGTCCCAAGAGCTGATCACAGAGCCCATTGGGTGTTGCTTGGGGAGTCAGCTCAAGCCTCCCTGAACCCCCAACCCCCACCCCCACCCCAGATCCCAATTGGGGCAAACTCTGCTTATGTCAATGACAGAGCCAGACCTAGGTGCCTCTTAAGGTCTGGGCTCGAGGCACCCCACCCTTCTCCCATAGACCTGTCCCCCAGGAATATGAGACTGCTGTCTCCCACAACATGCTGCCTGGGGACTGTGTCCCCGCTCCCCCGCCCTCCACTGAGGCCAACTGGTCCGATGCACAAAGCAGCAGCCACCGCCAGACTTCGTCTCTCCCTGAGCGCAGAACGACAGGCAGCTGAGAAAAAGCCAGCCACGCTCAGGTGCCTTCTGGGACGGTTAGGAATGGCGGCCATGAAAGGGTGGGCCACAGCCGCTCCGGCGCCCAGGCTGGGAAAGGCTTGCCAACTCGCCCACCGACCACGGCCCCTGAGGCCTGTGCTGGCATGAACCTGGCCAGTACACTGGGTTACAGCTTCCCTCGCCAGGGTGGACCCTGCTCTCCGGTTTCAGTGACCAATGCCAAGCAATGTGGATCCAACTCCAACCAGGCACCCTCCCTCACCCAGCCCCACACAAGGCTCAGGAGGCCATTTCAGAATGAAACGGGCATGACAACAGTCACCTGGCACTCTTTCTCTTTTGAATAAGAGGCTGGTTACAGGCATCCTTTCCGGCCCCCCAGCCTCCCCGGCCACCCAACCCAGGCCTCACCGGGAATCATCTGTCCAGTCAATGTGTGTGGTCTCATCGTATGGCCCAAAGTAGGTTTTGTCCAGGACAAAGGCGTTGAACTCTCTCTTCCTCCCAGGGGCGTGGTACATCTGAGCAATGTTGCCTTTCGTGATGACGAACTTCCTGTGGCAGAAACGGTAGTCCCTAGTTATCCACATTCAACACCAGCCAGACCTGAGGCCAGCTCGGGCCCTGGGAGCACAGACCACCTGCTCCGAGGTTAGTCTCCGACGAGGCACCTGGGGCCGGCCTCACATGGGGACCCAGGGGAGGGAGGGCTGGCAGACGGCCAGGGAGGCTGCCACACCGCTGCCCTGAGAAGATCCCCCGCAGGCGCTCCCTCCCACCCGCCCAGTCGCCAAAGCTCTGGGAGGAACACAGAGGAAGATACTGGCCCTGCTGACAGGCAGGACCTCGGATGCTGGCTAGGGGGCTTCTCAGTGTGGACGTGAGGCTCACAGCTGAGCCCGGAGCCGCCCCTTCCCTGGCACATCCCGGTCAGCCCAGGTCTGAGCAGCCTGGGAACAAGCCCCCTTCCCCTAGGGCCTTGAACCTGGCCCCACACAGCCTCCTCACGACGACTTCGAAGCTGGTGGCTCCTTCACAGTCCCACGGTCTGGAGGCCGTGTGCCCAACAGCCCGGAGCAGGCGGAGCAGAGGGGCCGCGCGGGCAGCCCACAGGAGCCTGGACCCAGCGGGATCACTGGGTTCAGGAACTGCCTGGGCTGCCAACACAAGGCACCGCACCGATTCCTACGGGGACTCCCAAGTGGAAAAAGCCCTCCAGTCTGCACCAGCCAGCTCCAGCCCTCGACAGCGCCGGGCCTGAGCCGGGAGGCCCTTACCTGCCATCGGGGGAGAAGGAGACGCTGTGCACGGAGCCCTTGAAGTGGAAGCGGTGGAGCACGGACCTGCAGACCAGGCTGACCAGCAGCGCGTTGCCCCCTGCAGGAAGGAAGGGAGTGGCCCCCGTGACACCTGACCTACAGCTGAACTGCAGAGAGTTCAGTGGGCTCCCAGCACGTGAAACCCAGCCCCGCTTCGATGTCAAGCACTACGCCTACCACTCCCACCCTCCCCACACCCGGGTCCCAGTGTGTGGGCCTATACCCCCAACAGGACCTGGAGTCGGCTTTGTGTCACCCTGATGCCCACACCTGCCCCCCGCCCCCAACCTGTGCCACACGTCACCCACCCTGCACCACTGTCTCCTATCTCTTGGTCACTGGTGGTTACCTTCATCGACGATGATGGCGAGTCGGCCATCTGGGGACAGCCCCACACACTTGACATTGTACCGGGTGGTCAGGGGCAGGGTGTTGGACTTGTTGCTGAGAGACAAAAACCAGAGCCGTGAAGGTGGCCTCACGCTGTCAGACGGGGAGGCCGGGACCACCAGGTCACCCGCCCCACGACACACCCCTCCTGTCCCCGGGGCCAGAGCTCACCGCAAACCCTTGCTCCTCACTAAAGGGAAAGGAAGACACCCCTGGAGAACATTTGCCACAGCATATTAAACACCTAAAATGTGGCCTTTTTAAGGTCAGTTTTGCTTCCAGGACTGCACCTCCAAACCCTACACATGTATAAAGTCAGAAGACTGGAAACAAGAGAGATTAACAGGAGAGATTAACCACAAAGACAGCACATCCATGTAAAACTGTTTTTACAGAAACTGCACAAAAATGGAAAAATAAGTAATGTCAAGAACTAACCACTGTGTTAGATTGTAATTTTGTTCTTTTATTTGATTTCCTAATTTTTCTTCAGTGAGTGTTTGACAGCTACTTTAGAGAGCCCCCGTCAGGTGTCACTTAAACAAAACAGTGACAGTAACGACCATGCCAGCAGCCAGCCCTGGTCACAGCCCGCGCAGGCATGGCTCTTGGGGGCTACAGCAAAGGCGAACGCTTGTCTACTGTCCTATCCTACAGACAGGGGCACTGAGGCCTTCAGACCAGGGGAGAAACCCAGGCAGCCTCTGCAACAAGAGGATCTTGCCCAGCCCGCCCAGGCAGGGGTCCTTCCCTTAAGAAAGAAACACAGAAGCATTGCGCTGACCCGGCAGGAGTCCAGGGCGGCTTCCACGCCCTCGTACCCTTTCCCACAGTTTAGCCCAGTGATTGGTACCTTGAAGGTAACAACCTAGATACATGGGGTGTAGCTGAGGTACTAGAATGAAGAAACTGGGATTCCTCCGGCCAGTTTCACTGCGGACCCATCCACTCTATGTAATCCGGTGGCCTCCGCCTCAGGCTGCCTGAGTTAACAGGTGTACTATTAAGAGGAAGTTAAGGAAAACACCGCTGATTTTTACATGCAAAACTATAATGACTGCTGCTTTAACATGATTTTGGTGTTATGAACTTCATACTTTGTTTTTTAATCCTCATCAGAGGATATTTTTTCCATTGGTATTTACAGAGAGGGGAAGGGAGGGAGGGAGGGAGGGAGGGGGAAGAGACAGACAAAGACAGACACACACTGATCAGCTGCCTACTACATGTGTCCCAACAGGGGTCGGGGATCGAGCCTGCAACCCAGGTACATGCTCTTGACCAGGATCCGAACCCAAGACCCTTCGGTGCATGAGCCAATACTCCAACCACTGAGCCACACTGCCCAGGGTTACGAACTTACTTTTTAAGGTCAAATACAGTGACTCTGTTTCCCACAGGGCTGATCACAGAATTTCCATCACATGTAAAATTTAAGTTTCCACGCCGATAGACTGTCCCCAGCAAATTTGAAAACTGGAAAGAAAACAAAGTTGTCTTCATACAAAGAAAACACAGAATCTCAACTCCAGAAAAGGGCTAAGTGACAAAACTGATCAAGAAGATGGTGCAGGGCCCCCACAAGGTCCCCGGTCATCCCGGGGAACCTCCAGTCACCCCCTAGGACCAGGGGTGGGCAAACTTTTTGACTCGAGGGCCACAATGGGTTCTTAAACTGGACCGGAGGGCCGGAACAAAAGCATGGATGGAGTGTTTGTGTGAACTAATATAAATTCAAAGTAAACATCATTACATAAAAAGGGTACAGTCTTTTTCTTCAATAGTTTTATTCATTTCAAACGGGCCGGATCCGGTTTGCCCACTGCTGCCCTAGGACACTTACTGGGCACCTACGCAGCCAGCCCTGAGCAAGAGGGAGGAAGAAGTGAGCCCAAACCCTAGGGGCCCGAGCTCCCACGGAGGTGGCCGAGGGTACCATGAGCACTGGGGAAGCCTCCACAGACAGGAGGTATCTGCCAGGAGGAGGAGAGAACAGGGCCCTCGTTTCAGGAGAAAAGCTGCAACGATGGAATGGCACCCACCCCAAGTGCACTTTGGGTCCAAGGCTTCCTGAGCACAGGAGGAACCTGCCAGCATCCTATTTATTAACTCATTCATTATCCAATCATCAAACGTGAGTGTCGCCTGGAGTTATCTCTGCGCAGGGCCTCTGCCCTCACGGTCTACGTGCAGCAGGCAGGGCGAAGGAGGCATCATTAGACACGGAGCGAGGCACAGACAGCAAACCCCAGCAGTGGGAGAGGAAGGGGCATTTCAGGGAGGGGCTCTTGGAGGGGCCGCCTGGGCTGGAACCTGGAAAAAGACCGGCCAGGACACATCGGGAGCCCACGGGCCTGGTCATCCAAGGTTGTAAGCAGAGGCATGCTCTGACCCAATTCCTACTTTTTGACAACCACTCCAATGACCACGGAGGCAAGAGGGGAAACAGGGAAGCCGCTTAGGCTTCTGGGATACTCCACATAGAAGGTGAGGGTGTCCCAACCCGGGAGGTAATGCCAGGAATGGAGACGGCCCTGCACGTTGTCCGGATACGGGAGGGCGCAGGGCAGCGAAGCCCCTCGGGGTTTGGGTCACTGAGGAGTGCTGGGTAAGACAAGGGTCTCCAAGTCTGGGGGTTCTTGCTAAATGCTGCTCTGGACACATGCTCACATGCAGCACAGTATTTTGCACATGAGCTTTACCAGAACCACACGGGCAAGTTTAGCTCACTGTGAAGAAGGAAGCAACATGTGATCAGCCGTGTGTTGTGTATGAGCAACAGCTTCCCCTGCCTCCTTTATGTCGCAAGTGAAAATGCGATCAGCGGGTCGGCCGCTGGTCCATGGTCCTGAGCCGCGGAGGAAGAGGACCGGAGTGACGTGGGGTGGGCTGGACAACAGGTCATGGACGCCTGCGCCTGCACCCCTCCCCGTCCACGGGGCTCGGGGACCCGGGATTTCAGCTCGGGACCGGCCTACCCGCCC
>NW_006287253.1:203163-216272 GCF_000327345.1 Myotis davidii | reverse complement strand
GGCCGGCGCAGTCGGGGAGGGTTGGATCTTTGCGGGCTTGCGTTGGGCTGGTCCCGCTGGCCAGGGGAACCCTTCATGCACGAAGGAAAGTGAGAAGATCCGACCTCGCGCTTACTTAATAGCGATGGATTATGAAAGGAGAATCAAAAAGAACGAGACTCTGAATAAGTTGAAAACCACACTTTTCCGAAAAAACTGTATTAGCGATACTACCAAGCATCACAGAGGCAGTAACCTTGTCAAATGTTAGGTTGGCAAATGCCTACAAAAACTGAAACCTCTGAAACTCACTTGTCTTGGTTCTTGTGAGCTACGGGGTAATAAGTTATGAAAAAAAAAATCCCTAATGTTCCCCCAACGCGAATAATCTACGCTTAGAGTCAGAAACAAAGTTAAGGGAGAAAAAACAAGAAAACTCCAACTCTGCACAATTTTCACATCCCCCAGAAAAGAACAAAATGCAAATCAGCAGTTTCTTTTTAAAATGTGTATTTTCAGAATTTAAAATGCTTACATTTTAAACAGTCTTAATACAATGGTTTTAGTCTAACAATATATTACAGAATAATGTGAAAAATGACTTTCATAGTAAACCTTGAAAATGGAATTAATACCTGCAGTGTCAAAGTCACCAACTTGTCACCTTTTCCAGTCACAGAATCCCAGCAAATTTGATTAACAATGCCTTCTAGTTTTATAGCTTGGTGTATAAAATGAGTAAGTTTAGAGGAAGGGACATTTTCATGAAAAAAAAAATCAAATTTTAAAATCATGTAGGATTTATTTTAAATATCACAGTTAACAGTGAAATGTTTATGTCAGCCTAATTCTTTAATAAAAAATATTTAGTGTTTCATTTTATATACACATCTGGAGTGTTTAAATTCATTTTATAACCATCTTATTTTAAACACTAAAGACAATTTGAATATAAGTCTGTATTTTCTCTACTGACTCTTTATGGGATATCTATCCTCATCAACTAAGACTTACTAATTTAGAAATCCAACCCACTACAGCCTGTGCTGACAATGGAACTGTAGGTAGAAGTCATTTTCAGATTAAATACATCTATTTTCACATTAGAATCAGAAGACTTATAATTTTTCCAATCATAGGAGACCCCATGAAATTCACCAAAATTATAACCTACTTTCTGTTCCTTTTGCTAATATTTACATTTCCACACATATTTGCAAAGTAGCTGCATATTGTTTTTTTAAAGATGCATATTCTAAATCTGGCTTCATAATTATTTAACAGCTGCTACATCTTTATCAACTAAACCAGCTAGTCTCAAACCCATAAGCCTTATTTTATTTTAAACACCACAAAAATCCAAGTGTAGCCTTTCAGTTAAAAAAAAAAAAAAAGATAAAGTTTTAGGTGACATTCTTCCTTTGTGTAAAAAACAAAAATAAAATTTAAAAAACAGAGGTACTCTATCTTAAAGTACCTTTAAAATGGTAATTTATATTGCAAACGATCTTTTGGTTAGGATAAAAAAAAACACCTGAGATAAATTTGATTTCCTTAAATTTTCAGACAGTAAGAAACCGCCATAAACATCTGGATTTCCCCTTCATTTTTCCCCTCTCTACAATGAGAGAATGTCATCCTGGGATTAGAGCCCAGACACAAACAGAAATAAGGTCACCATTGAATCACACTGCCCCTTCAGAAGGAAGGGGGAAGGTTACACAGGGATCTGTGCCCTGGGCTCCAAGGCTGACCACGAGGATTAGAGCTTTTCTGGCCAAATCAAATCTCAAAAGATCTCTTCATTCACAGGGCTTGGTAGATCTTTGTAGGACAATCATCAATTTTTACAATAAAACAAATGTATTTTAGAAACCCTAAACCATCATTAGATGCTGAAGTTCTAATTTGCCTAAAAAGTTGACCAAGTTTATTAGTTTTAAACGGCTCATAAGGAAGATAAATTTCTGGAAAGTTTAATTAAATACACAAATATTTATCTTCTTCACAAGATTCTCCAATTTCTATAAACAAAGAAGACATGGGGGAGAAATGACACCACTTGTATTTGTTGAATGAGTTGATACCGACAACCTACAAAACAATGAGACTGCTGTGCTGTATATGTACTGATCTGACCTTTTACCCCAGTACCAGCCTCTCTCAAGCAGGTGACAAGCCCCGGCTAGTAGCAACTGCAGGAGGCTCCTATTTCTGTAAGGCTCACACATTTGAGGTTATTCACATGAAGCCCCACCCTCACTTGCATTAATCTGTTCAAGTTCAATTCCGATCACACTTTCCTAGTGAAGTAAGAGTTCTCTATTCCATATGTACAAAAATACATTGCTTTGGAGAGGTGGAAAAGGTTTAATACATACAACACTTATTTACAAGCTGTGACTTTCACACCAATAAAAACAAACACGCATTTATTCTGTCCTTGATTTTTGGTGCAACTTATACATAAACATTACCTCAGTTAATCTGTACTTTTAAAAATAATAAATCAACCATATGTACAATTAAATTTACAACCGAAAGCGAATGAATCCATTGGTATGATACAACGGCAACTTAGTGGACCAGCAGAGAATATGCCGAGACTCTCGTCCCTCCCACAACCAGACTAGAACTGCACTGAGAGGACCCCTCTAATCTTCACTTAAATGGAACCTCTAAATTTCTAAGATTTAAGGTGCAAAAGAAAAATATTGATTTTACAGTTACAATTAGATGTAAAGACTTTAAGTTTAAAGGTGAGAGAAAACACAACATATTAACCCTCACATATATGACAATTAAAATAAATATATTTTTAATTTCAAGTGCATATAATATTCAATCAACATTATGAGGGAAAAAGTGTCCCAGAAACATTTATTCCTAAGCTGCTTCAACACTGAACTGTTCCTTAGGCCCTGCTCTATCTTAAAGTACCTTTAAAATGGCTCCAGTAATGGGTGCTCCAGGTCCGCCCAGTTTGACATCCCAAGGCACAGAAGGGGTTGTTCCCTCCCCACCCCACCCATTAGCCCACCCACCTGCCCCAAAAGGGTATTTTTCTAGAAAAGCACAACTAGATGAGCTGAGGTAAAGGACTGTGTTACTCCTTAGGAGACTGACAAATCCACCTGGTCCAGAAGTTGGGCGGCCGTGTGACCAGAAAGGCACACACGTGTTACTGATAAGACTGCAAGGCCTGTCGTGTGCCTCCCTGGAAGACACACAGACCTCCCTCAAGAACCAGAAGAAGAAGAAGAAGAAAAAGAACCAGAGGTTGTCTGGGGGAAAGACCCTCTGCAGAGCTTTCGTGAGCAGGGAGTGAGGGATGAGGAAGTGGGCTCCGGGCCAGCACTGGGGGACGCCAGCACAGGGACTGGGAGATGAGAAAGTAACAAGTAACCTTACACCACTGACAACACAAACCTAACGCGGCACTCAGCTGGCTGGCTGCACACTGAGACGCTCTGATGCTTCCATGGCCAGGCAGAGTCCCCAGATCTGGTTAGAGCTAGAATGACAATGGAGGACAATCGAGTAGGATCCCTTGGAGTGCATTCACACTGGGTCTGGGCGTGTTAACTGGAGGAGTGGTCATGTGACACTGACTTCCAGAACATGGTCATCTTTGCTGGGGATGACGAGGATCTGCATGCCTGTGCTGGAATTGAAGACCTGGCCGGGCGGCAGCGCCTGCAGCCGGGGCATAGGCAAGCCTTTATGCTCACTGCTGGCGGCCGAGTGCACGCTGCCCCTGCTCTTGATGCTGCTGCTGTCCAGCTGGTCATCCACGTGCTTGTCCACCGACAGGCTGTCGTTTTCTATCCAGCTGTCTGCAAAACACACAGGAAGTGAGATGAGGCCACGGCCGCAGAGCCTTTACCCACCATGGGGAGTAGCAAGCCTCCCAAGACAACCTTCAGTGCAGCAGCGTGTTAACTCAGGCAACCCGTACAGGAACCTAGCACACAAGTCCTCAAAGGACTGAGCTCCAGTGCAGTTGCCTAAGGCTGGTCACCCTGCCCAGGTTTGGGCTTTAGGTCCCACTGGCCCAGAGAACATGCTGTGGTCAGCAGGCCTGCTCCCCGCACCAGAGTCCTTACCAGCGTCCAGTTGTGAGGAGTGCGCAGAGTGATGTGGGAGGTACTTAAAGAGCCTGACGTCGGGAAGGGGCAGGTAACCCGCAAACAGGGGCATCACCTCCATGTGGACTCTGTGCGTTGCCTGAGCGACCACAGGCATGGAGATGACTCCAGAGCTTTTCCCACACACTGCCCAGTTGCTACTGTTGTCGACCACTGAAACAGAGAGGGAAGCACTGTCTTACCCCGGAAAAGGGCATGCATATTCATACCAAATAAAAGCATCAACAGTCTCACACTCAGCATAAAATCCCAAACATGTCTCTGCCTCCATGTCTTGTGACTGCACGTTCCAGTAAGACACACACGGTGGAGCAAGCAAGATACATGCTGAGGCCAGGGAAATCACTCTTCTCATCAATAAACAAACAAGGGTTCAATTCTGTTCGAAATCACCGCACAACCTGTGTGATACTTCGGGAGCATGGCTGCCTGGCTGCTAAATGAGGAATGGGGGCGGCACCAAGCGTGGCATCTTCTAATGTGTGGCATCAGAGCAGGGAGGCTACATCCCAGCTGCCGCTCAGTCTAAGACACGGTAGGTGTTATTATTGACACTAATAATAACACAGCTGTGTATAATCCAGCGCAAGTCAAACACTTAACTGAGCCGTCACTCCAAAGTTTGTAGGACAGCATCGTTGTCCTCAAGAAGCAGATGACCCTGCAAAGAGGGCAGAGCATCCGGGTCACAGGAAATAAAGCAGGAGCCTAGGAGCATGTGACTGCAAGTTCTATGAGCAGCAAAGAGGGGGTCACAGAGGGCTTCTGCAGATGGGAACCTCTGAGGATGAGTGGTGCCAAGGACATGCGGAGCTGTGCAAAGGACATACAGCATCCGGAGGGACACCTTGGAGCAGCAGTTCCCAGAGTGTGGTCCTCAGGGTGGGCCAAAGCCATTTTCACGTTCCTGTCCTAACTTTGTGAAATGATTATAGAATCACAAGAAGCTGCGAACAGCAGAGAGGCTTGTGTGCCCATCGCCCGCCTCCCCAGCCTCGCTGTCTCCTGTGATGTAGGACCGGGCATCTGCACAGCGCAGGGTGCCAGACTGCTGAGCTGCCTCGACTTTGCCAGCTGTGGCTACTCAGTCTCGGGTTTTTGCAGACATTTTCTTTCAACTGAATGACATGAGCCTGTCACTTTAAAGAACTGGCCAATGATACAATCTGAAAAGTCTCATCAAAAATTAGAATTTTGGAAAACTTGCACTTGCCATTGTGAGCTTGACAATGTCCCTATAATCAGACCATCCTGATGAGTTCAGTGTGAGCTGGAAACGATGTGAATCTGTGAGCGTGTAATGAAAGGTGGCAACATTGAGAAGATCTGTATAACACAGGAACCACGGTGCCCAAATGACCAATGCATGGTGCTACAAAGTGATGCCTTTCAAAATGCAAGTCAGATAAAAGGATTTCATGAAATCCAGTACAAAAGGGCCATTGGTGTGATCTCAGACCTCACAGAGTATCCAGCCTGTAACAGCCAAGTACCAGGCTTTGGTGTAGGACCGAGGACTATCTAGTTATCAGAAAGCTGCTACCCTATTCCTTCCGGTTCCATCTACATCGGTGTGAGAGACTGGCGTTTCGTCACGTCCTTGGACCGCTCTGATTACTGCAGACCAAACGCAGCAACGGAAAACCCAAGTTACCCCCGGAAGCCGGAAATTAAAGAGATTTGAAAGAATGCAAAAACAATGTTTCTCTTGCTAGTTTTTGTTGTTGTTTTGGAAAACATTTCTATTATTTTAAGTAAATAAGTAAATATTTGGCGCCTCGATAATTTTTTTAGAGAATAAAGGGTCCTGACACCAAAAACTGAGGCCTGCTACTGAAGGAGCCAGGCCTGAAGGGGAGGGCTGGGAAGGGTGCCCAAGCAATCAGCGATGGAGCAGGGGCCTGACGCAGGGGGTCGCTGTGGGGTCACATGGGGATGAAGTGAAAGGAGCTGGAGGGAAAAGGGCAGGAGCCATGATTACAGGACACCTGAACTGCTGAGCAATGGGGTTCGGACTTTGCTTCAAGGTGATGTGAAGACCCCGACTCACAACAGAAAGGAAAGGGCAGCTCCAAGTGCTACCATGTGCTCAGCTCTGAGCCCAACAACTGCTTGATAACACCTGTTAGAAGAAGACTCCATAACAACCAAGTTCAACTTCCTGCGAGCGTAGGGCCACACTGTATAAAAACATCCAGTTCTAGCACGTTCTCTTTGGACAGGAACACTACACTCTGAGAGAGAGGGCACACTCATTCAGCACGCTGGATCAGCACAACAGTTAGAAGGAAGAAGCCTCTAACCTACCTTCATACATCAGCTTGGTCGAAAAGTACTCGTCGGATTCCGTCAGTGCTTCATCCCTGTCCACTTCCAGGAGGTCCGACAGGCGCGTGATGGACACCTCCAGGGCGCAGAGCGAGCCTGTCCTACAGAGCTCCGTCCCCACGGGGGGCAGAATCTCAGCTTTCACGGTATATAAGGTCTGGGCGAGGGGGAGAAAAGGACAACGGAGAAGTGTAACACTGAAGACAAATCTGCAGAAACGCTGTGAGGCAGACAAGATGCTGCCCTCAGACTCCGAGGAGAACGGAGGAGACGCCTGCCCAGCGCTGTGCCATCCCCCAGCAGGGCAGCTGCGCTTGCCCTGCTCTTGGGAGGCCTTGCTTCACGGCATGCTGACCGCTCGGGCACACTCAAGAGCACATGCAGCGACTCTGTGTGCCGTCACCCACGTCCCAGATTATCAACATGCCGTTCATTTGCTTCCTCATCTATCCATCTACGCTGGTGTATTTTTTTTAAGTGAACATATCAAAATTTAATTGTCATATAATAAAAAAAATATGAAGCTTAGAACTAGATCACTTGGCCCTTTCTCTTATCTCTTCCCAGTTCCAAATGCTTGCACCTCTGAATCACCAGCATTTTCTCAGATCTGCAGTTGGGCACAACACATTCAAGCCTCAGCACAATCGTCTTTGTAGTGTTAGCCTTTTTCTCAGAAAATTGGCTAAGTCTGCCCACCATAGCCACGCTGCCTCTTGTCACAACGCCGCTTTCCAGCGCACACAGAGAATCCTTGCCCTTCTCGCACTGTGTTACCTGGTGGGGCTGATGCTTGCCACACTCTTACAGAAAGTCCCGTGGGTTTCAGGAACGCTCACCATGTTTGCAAGAGCACTATCGGCAGGGAAAAGCTCGCCTGGGGTATTTTCAGCAAATTTCAGACAACCTCTCGTTTTACCCATGTATGCTTCAGTATGTAATACTAAACACATAGGCATTTTCTTACCAAAACATAATGCCATTATAACAACTAGCAAATTTAACATTAATTCCTTGTGATCACCCAATATCAAGTTCATACCAGCTTTCTCTGCAATGTTTCCTTCTCCGTGACATGTTTATCTGATATTCATACCTATTCACACTCACCCAACATTTGCTTGCCACCCAGGACAAAGACCCAAAGCCTGCCAGGGGATCATGCCCACCTGCCGCACGCTGCAGGCTCCACTTAGGAAGGTGAGCGCCTTTCTTTCAGGACACCACTGAGTGTAGCTCAGCTACTCCGTGTTGGCCCAGCGGGGCCCTCAACTAACACTGGCCCCTTGTGCAAGCCACACCCTAGATCAGCGGTCACCAACCTTTCGGACTCACAGATCACCAGTGGTCCGCAGACCACCAGTTGGCGACTGCTGCCCTAGATAACAGCTCAGAGAGTCACGAGCAAATGTATATCCTGACACAGTTTCTCCAGTACCTGAGATCAACAGTCGCCCCTGCCTCCCAGCGCCTTCCCCTACGTGCCCCTTAGTAAGAGCCCTGGGGGCTTACTGAAGCCCCGGTTGGAATTGACGAATCCAGTCTCAGTCCAAGAACCTCAAAGCACTCCACCCACAGGCCCTAATAAAGGCATGAGCCCCAGGTCCTGCTCCCTGTGTGCACTCTGCCCTGACCTCCCGGTGTGGGCTCTCCAGGCGTGCAGGGCACCTCCTCCAGAACCTGTAAGTAACACATTTCTCTATTTCAACTCCCCTTGTGGTCTATTGTTGAACCACAGCTCACCATCCAGCTACCTGTGCTCCACTTACTAAGTGTTAATTTCCTGAAGTTATAACAGATATATAAAGTAGTTACTTAGAGCATAACTCAATTTAAAGTGTTCTGTTGTTATAAAACATTCAAAGAAGATTTCATGTTTTTCTGGGAGCTAACAAGGCTGACAGTAACCCTGATGGGCCTCGATCAGCGGTTTGCTTCCCTGTCAAACACCCAATCATGGCTGTTGGGGACAGGACAGACTTGTACCCATCAGAAGAGGGCTGCGCTGGAAGTTCATGCAACTCTTCACCTGGACGAAAAAGATGCCTGCACTTGCAGGCACAAATGGACACAAGCCCGTGGACGGGCAAGGAGACGCACGTCTGTGGACTGGGGGACGCAGCGGTGGCAGGAGATGGAGGAACGCTGTCGCCACAGCAGCGCCGCCTGAGAAATCTGCTCCCAGGAAGCTCAGTCTGGACTGTCTGAGTGCAGCCGAGGTGGAGTGTGCCTTTCTTCAGAGCTGGAAGGAAGCGCAGCTACAGACTGGTGACGGCGAGTGCGCACCAAGTGTCCCTGAGCAGCACTTTCTGGCTGCACGTGAAACGCAGGGCAGCGGCCAGCAGCCGAGGGGAAGCACAGTGACGTGCCCCCAAACCTGACAGCAACTGCTGAGGCTTTAGGGACAGTGTTAGAACTATTTATTTAGAAATAAACCTTGGCAGAAATAAATTCTAACATTATGGCCAAATGATTTTCAACAAGGGTGCCAAGGCCATCCAATGGGGAAAGAGCAGTGTTTCCAACAAATGGTATAGGGACGCCTGAATAACCACATGGAAAGAATGAATTTGGACCCCTGCCTATCCCATACACAAAGGCTCACTCAAAATAGATCACAGACCTACATGTAAGAGCTAAAACTATAAAACTCTTAGAAGAAAACATGAAGGAAATCTTTTTTACCTTGGGATAAGCAATGATTTCTAAGATTCTATACCAAAAGTACAAAAAATAAGAGAGATTAGTAAGTTGGACTTCATAAAAAGTAAAGATTTGTGTTTCAAAGGACATCATCAAGAAAGTGAAAATACACTCCACAAAATGAGAGAAAATATTTGCAAATCATATCTGATAAGGGACCGATATCTAAACTATATAAAGAACACTTATAACTCAGTAATAAAGAGACAACCTTATAAAAAATGGGCAAAGGACTTGAGTAGACATTTCTCCAAAGAAGATGCACAAAGGCCAATAAGCACATGAAAGATGCTTAAAGTCATTAGCCATCAGGGGCATGCAAATCAAAACCACGAGATACCTCTTCACACCCACTGGGATGGTTCCAATAAAAATGACAACACAAGTGTTGGTGAGGAGGTGGGCATTGCAACCCTCGTATGTTGCCAGTGGGAATGTAAAGTGATGTCTCTTTGATAACGGAGAAACAAAATGTGGTCTGTCCACACTAGAATATTATTCAACCATAAAAAGGAATGAAGTTCTGAGCCTGCTACAAAATGAATAAGCCCTGGGAACACTATTCCAAGTGAAGGAAGCCAGGCACAAAAAGATCACACACAACACAATCCCATTTATATGAACTGTTCAGAACAGACCAACTCATAGACAGCTTGGCCTCTAGGCCGTGACTGCCAGGAGTTGAGAAGAGGATGGGATGGAGAGTGACTGTTAAGGAGGCACATGGTTTCTTTTTGAATATTGAAAGCGTCCCACAATAAGACTATGGTAATGGCTGCACCACTGTCGACATACTACGATCATTAAACTATACCCTTTAAATGAGTGAACTTCATGGCATATCAATCATATCTCAATAAAGCCTTTAAAAAAAAGTGGTATCCATATATCTGGTCCTCAGTTGTGAAAAGAACAACCCACCACATTGTTTCTCTGGCCTTTTACTCAGCTTGTACAGTTCTAAAGGAAAAATGTTCTATGCTCTTCATTTGAAGAGGAAGCAAAAAAGATTAAGGTACCAGTGAGCACTGCTAACAAGTTAATAATCATCTGTATCAGCAAACCAGATGAAATTTCTGCAGACCCTCTACCATGTAAACGACTTAATGTTCAGCTGCTATTAATATGATCATGTTGTACACTGTAGCTAATATGGACAGTTAAATAAGACAGAGGGTCAAAACAAATAGTCTTTTAGTTGAAAGGAGATATTGAAAAGATTGCTAATCAAAAGCTGTCAGCACAAACACTTCTCAAAGTGTTGACAATTTCAGTAATAACGAGAAGAAAATGAAATACCACAAAATTGCTGACCCTTAAAAAATACAGGTTTGAGTTGCACAAGACCACTTATTTATACAGATTTTTTTTAAATACTGTAAATGTATTTTCTTTTCCTTATGATTTTTTAAATAACACTTCCTTCCTCTAGCTTGCTTTTTTGTAAGAATACAATATGTAACACATAGCATACATATATGTGTCAATCGTCTGTTTATGTTATCAGTAAGGCTTCTGGCCAACAGTAGGCTAATGGTAGATAAATTTTGAGGGAATCAGAAGTTATGTGTGTGTGTGTCGGGGGGGCCAATGGGGGAATAAGGACTCATATGTAACACCTTAATCAATAAAGAAAAAAAAGTTATATGTGGATTTTTGACTGCGGGGGGTGGGGGAGTGGGTATCCCTAAATCCCTGAGATTGTTCAGGGTCAACTGTATTTTCATTTTCATTTAGCTAACACAAAATCCAAATAATTTCACTAAAGAAACAAAAACCAACTATCTACTCACCTAGCTCAAGGCTACTTTAAGCTCCCTGTGCAGGCTATAAAAAATCTTCCCAACATTAAGTAAACTTCTATGATATTTTCACTTTTTCTTTTAGAAAACTAGAGACATGTCTTTATAACACAACCGCCCTGTGTAGCAGTGAATGATCAAGATGAAAGGACTCTACTAAAGTCAACTATGGAGGAAAAGGGAGTAGCAGTAAGGCTTTGGTCTTTATGCTAATAAACTCTCATCTTAGAGCCGCCTGCAGTAGTGCACACGTATCATGTCACCTGAAAAAGACCTGGGATCAAATACAGTCAGTCAGTGATTTAACTACCCCAAGCGTTAACTATTTTCTTTGAACTGTTGCTTCATTATATTGAAAGATCTTGTCTAATTTTTCTAGATTATAAAGAATACATGACTTTTCATTTTCCCACCCCACATCTCACCAAAAAAATAATATAATACATACAAAAAAGTTTTCCACTTGAAATTCATAAGTATAGGGCTTTAAGGAGATAGACAGCCCTTCTTCAGAAGCCGGGCGGAATTCCATGGAGAACCGGCCATGCAGCGAAGGGGGAGGCTCTCTTGTCCACGTCAGTTCCCAGACAAAGAACACTGACTGCCGGCTGCAGATGTGCTGCAAGAGAGTCGGTGTCACTGCAGAGACAAAGCCACACTCCGCCAGCAATGCACATGCATGTCCGCGTGTGTGCGCGCACACACACACACACACACACACACACCAAACACACACACACAGCCACAATCTGTCAAAGACACACTTCCTGCAATGGGAATGCGGGTGAGCCGAAGAAGAGACCCCACAGAGCTCTGCTACTGACATCCAGAGTGTGTTGTGCTAAGTCCTGTACCCTCACCACTGCCCCCACTCCTCCTGCTGCCCTTGCCCTCAGAGCAGGATGCACAAGGTTGGTAAAAAGGTCTTAATTTTTTAAGATTTCCTAGGTTTCACAGCATAGGAGATGAAAAAGCTTAAGGAATGTTTATTAGTATATAGTATCCCATACATTTCCAAAGTGGGAAATGCATCAACCAGTTAAAAAGGAAATCTACACCCATGCCAATTACTTTGTATTTAACATTAAGTTAAATGAGGAACTAGCACCACCTCACACAAAACGTCCATACCTATTGCACAGCCATAAAATTGGGTAGTGTCAGATGTTAGTTGGGGAAAATCCTTTGAAAATGCTAAAAATTAGGCAATCATTAAGAACCTTCGCTCTTCTAAATACTCAGCACTTATTGTCTAAAACGCATGTGACAAATGAACATGAAAAATAAGGATTCAGCCAGGCAGTGTGAACATGGATGAGATCCCTTGACACCAGCACCTCTGATTTCTTCCTGGGGCGCGGGCAGGCACTGAGTGACAGGCAGAGTGGAGCAGCCACCATTCCCTGTCCACATGAGACTACGAATAAGCTTGTAGTTACATAAATCTGTACGCAGGGTAGGGCAAGTGTAAGATTTAATTCTTCTAATGAGAATCTAATCCCCTCACTGTACCACTCAGTCCACAGAGTGGGGGTGGACATGCACGCTGCGGCACAAAGCTGCGGTTCCCAGCAGTCTCAGGTGCGTGGGCTGCTTACTGACCACCAGCACGCCATTCTCTGGATGGAGAGGCTTCCTCTGCCATGTCCACCAACACGGGTGGGTGGCTCGGTCAGTACACCCTTGTTCTCCTGTGTTCTGTCGAGTTCATGCTCAATTCTGGAAGACGGTTACCTGCTGGGATTTTGTGTTCAACGGCAGTAGCTGCAGGTCAGTACTATCCCCAGTGTCTACAAGATCACTATCTGAAAGGCGAAAGTCAAGTTCCGACAGATTCTGGACACAAACTTGAATATATTTCCTAAAGCAGAAAAACAAAAAATATGGCTTTGACATTTAAGAACTTTATGAAATATACTTTGGCTTTGTTAAGAAGACCCTCTCTGGGGAATCAAATCTCTGGGCCGGTTTGGCTCGGTGGATAGAGCGTCAGCCTGCGGACTGAAGGGTCCCAGGTTCAATTCCAGTCAAGGGCACATGCCCGGGTTGCGGGCTCAGTCCCCAAGTGTGGGGCGTGCAGGAGGCAGCCAATCAATGATTCTCTCTCATCACTGATGTTTCTATCTCTCTCTCCCATCTTACTTCCTCC
>NW_006287253.1:165601-202784 GCF_000327345.1 Myotis davidii | reverse complement strand
AATGTTATCCTTGAAATACATAATTTTTATAACTAGGTTTTAACACAGATAATTTCAGGAATTATGAATATTGTAATTGTAGCTTGGCCTAAAAATCATAGGGTGCTGCGAAAAGATGCATATTGTCTTTATCTGTAATCATTAGAAAGTTAGGGGTATTTTCTTCCAATAGCATTGTTGTAGTTTCTTTTTTCATGGTATTACTAAGTTGTTATCTTCTATATACACTAATTTAAGACAACTATGCTAACTGAAGATGCTTCATGCTACTTTATTTAGGGGGTTTTATTTCCACTCCTCAATAGATGTATACATTTCTCATATGCTTCTTCACTCATTAGTTCTCTAGTTCTGAAGGGTTACTCAGTGTCATCTTGATCACCCAACCATCTTCATGACAAGATTTGTTGACAAGTCCTGGATTTTCTACAAAAGCTTCATTAATTTCAGTTACTTCTAATGGAGGAGAATAGAGTTCACTAGCAGCTTTCCAAAGCACCAAACTCATCCAGTTTGTTCAATTTTGTCCCGACTTCAGGCAGACTATGGCAAACATTTCCCAAAGCTTCCTATGCAAAATGGATGATTCCCACTGTTCCAACTCCATTTTCTGTTGCCATCCATTCAGGCTTCTCTGTGAATTTATACACCAAGAGCACTGGTGTATAAATTCTGCCCTCAGGCCCCAGGGCTGTGGCGTGCACGGTGTGGCAAGCACTAAAGGCTGCAGGCCGAGCCCATACGCTCAGGGCACTCGGAGTGCCATGTTCGCAGAAGTGCCAAAACTACTGATGTTTTTAACCATTATCGTCTACAGTTCCCTCGCTGTAATTTAAAGGGAAAGATAGCTATTAGAATAATGTTCCACTCTAAATATGGTTCTGAAACCTACATATGTTCATGTTGACCAATGTCACCCCAATAAATTTAATTAAAAAAAACCCCTCCTACCTCACAGGTGAGCTCTAAGTATTTCACTATTTTGCTTAACAATAAATCTTAAAAGTTCTCAAATAAATAAATAAATATGATTCTGACATTTTTTTTTTCCAAATTACCCAAATAAGCCCTGGCTGAAGCAGAAGGGGATATTACAATGATGGGCCAGGCTCACCTAAGCCCAGTGGTCATGTGAGCATCACTGACTGGGGACAACGGGAACTGTCTCCTGATGCAGTGACATATGAAGCACAGGACACATCTCAAAGATTCCAGCCTTTCCAAGGGCTGACTGTGAATCTGATCAAGCCTCAAGCGCAGTGGTTCTCAACTGGCAGCAATTTCCCCACACGCACTCCAGCCAGGGGACGTTGGGCAATGTCTGGAGACATTTTTTGGTTGTCACACTGGGGTGGGCAGGATGGGGAGTACCAATGGCATAAAGCAGTGAGCTGCTAACACCCTACAGTGCACAGGGCAGTGCCCAGAGCAGTGTCCAGAGTAAGGGTTATCGACCCACAGCATCAGCAGTGTTGAGGCTGAAAAGGCCTGCTCTAGAATTAGCTAGAGATGCTGGGGCAACTAGTTTAACCCCTTCCCCAACAATTTTTTTGTTAAAAACGTTTCTTTTTCAGACTAATTTTTTTATTTTGGTTCTATATAGTATTTTTGATGCTGGTTATGAAAACAGTTTGTAACTCGTCTTCCTATAAACCATATTTTTTTACCATATTTTCTTAGTATACTCGTCGACGACTGAAAAAGAACATTTTGTGAAAACGAGTATACACGTTTCTGCCGGGGAAGGGGTTAACAAACCCACGAGGATGTGACCAGGCGAATGCAGAATGCGCACCTTCCAGAGGACAACTGGCCCATGTTTGTCAATGGGTCATGGGCTTGAAGAACAAGGCAAGGCCGGGAAGAAAGGTCTGATTATATCATGGGCACTTGGATGGATCCCCTCTCCCACAAACCAGCTGTGCAGTCCACTACTGAGACAGCTGGGGAGATCTCAGTATAGACTGGGTACTGTAGTGGGCAATGGCATCATGGTCATGTAAGAAAACATGCTCAAGGTCACCAAAGCCAAGCTCTCAACAGCAAGGGTCTCTGTGTCAAGAGCCTGCGACAGAAGCAGGGCCTCCCTTACCGTGTCCCGGCTGACAGCACAGCATGTGTGGTCCTGAAGGGCACGCTGAATGTCAGTGCGATGACAGTGGAGTAGATGGACCACGGGCACTCGATGGACACCTAGGAGAAACAGAGGGACACCCATTCAGATTACTCACCAATGGCACAGCACCACCACCATCCATCCAAGTCTGCTGGGGCTGCCAATTTCCTACATACTTGATGGCTTTACAATTCCTTATTCAGAAGGAAAACCCCACTAAACATACGCACAAACACAGGAGAGACACAAAGCTACATACATAGTCAAGAAAAATGGACATGGGACAAGCAGAACGTCCAGGAGTCACCAGAATCGTCTCAATGGCTGCGGAGCAGAGGCCGCAGCAAGCACACAAGCCACACCTCGCTATCATTCCACATGTGGCCGTGATGCTAAATGTATTTTTTTACTGTGCAGGAAGTTATGACAAAGTGCTTTTAATCACTTATGTCCAGATGATATTACTCAGTCATTAACTATTACAAAATTAAATGAATTATTCACACACTTAACCCACATGACGCTGAATGCATAGCTGAAAACCAATCAAGGCACAGTGTGGACAAAGCTATTAATTCCTGTAAGGGCAGAAACCAGGCCTCAAGCTTCGATTTATTTCCCTCACTTAACAAACATATTGAATATGGAAACTCACTCATTCAGCATGACTCTATGCTCTTAATTGAAATAAACATCACCTTTGTCTCCTGAACAGGTGAGGGAAAACATTTCAAAGACTGAAAAATAAAAACATTATTCTTTAGGTGCCACTGGTCTGATATTCTATGCCTCTCTTTAAAATGACTGCATTTCTTAGCCTTTTGTGCATATACTTTTTAAAACTTGTCATTTAAACTAAAACAAAAAAAACAGTTCAACCACTGCTCCCACCTACTACCACCAATCTGTTTTCTGTATCTGCAAGGTGTTTTTGAATATTTTTTAGATTCCACATTTAAGAGAGCAGATACAGTATTTCCCTTTCTCTCTCCGATTTATTTCAGTTAGCATAATACCACTGAGATCCACTCGTGCTGCTGCAAATAGGAGGATTTCGTTCCTTTTTATGGCCAAATAATACTCCACTGTGCATATCACTTCTTTACCCATTCATCCATAAATGGTTCTAACAGTTTTTTGATCAAGTCTTTAGGATTTTCTATATATAAGATCATGTCATCTGCAAATGGTCAGTTTCTTTTCTCCCTTTCCAATCTGTATGCCTTTGATTTCTTTTTCTTGACTAACTGCTCTGACTTAGACATCCAATACTGTTTTAAAAAAGAGTGGTGAGAGAGGGTATCCTTGTCTTGTTCTTAATCTTAGGGAAAAAATCTACAGCTTTTCACTGCTGAGTATGATATTAGTTGTGGGATTCTCATTCCGTCTTCATTAAGCTGAGGTATGCTCCTTCAATACCCACTTTGTTGAGAGTCTTTATCATAAATGAATGCAAAATTTTGTCAAATGCTTTTTCTGCAACTATTGAGATGATCATGTAATTTTGTCCATTTTGGTGATGTGTACCACACCAACTGGTGTGCGGATTTGAACCCACCTTGCATCCCTGGGATAAATCCCTCTTGATCATACAGGGATTTATGATCCCATATGGTCGTTGCATGTGATTTGTTAACATTTTGTTATGGAGTTTTGCACCTATCTTCATCAGGAATGTTAGCCTGTAATTTTCTTTCCTATGGCATCTTTTCTGGTTTTGGTATCTATCAGGGACTCGTAAAATAAGCTTGCAAGTGTTCCTTCCTCTTGTACTTTTTGAAAGAGTTTGAGCAAGACTGGCATTAATTCTTCTTTGAATGTTTAGTAGAATTTACTAGTAAAGCCATCTTGTCCTCAACTTTTGTTGGGAGGTTTTTCATCACTCATTCAATTCCTCACTAGTAATGAATCTGTTTAGATTTTCTATTTCATATGATTCAGTCCTGAAAGGTTGTATATTTCTAAAAATTTATGCATTTCTTCTAGGTTGTCCAATTTGTTGAAATATAATTGTTCACCATAAACTTTTTTGTATTTCTACAAATTTATCCATTTCTCCTAGGTTGTCCAATTTATTGGCATATAACTGTTCACCGTAGAATCCTTTGTATTTCCATATTTGTTTCTATCCTTCCACTCTTTTTCTCTTGGTGAATCCAGCTAAAGGTTTGTCAATTTTATCTTTTCAAAGAAGAACTCTTAATTTTAGTGATTTCTGCTATTGTCTTTTTAGTCTCTCTCATTTATTTTTACTCTAATTTTTATCTCCTTCCTTACACTAACTCTGGGCTTTGTCTGTTCTTTATCTAGTTCCTTCAGGTACAAAGATGGGTTGTTTGAGACTTTCCTGCTTCCTGAGATAGGCAATTATCACTCTGAACTTCCCTCTTAGAACTGCTTATGCTGCAGCCCATAAATCTTGGTATGTTACATTTCCATTTTCATTTGTCTCAAGGTATTTTTTTGGTTTCTTCTTTGACACATTGGCTGTTCAGTAGCAAGGTGTTTAATCTCCACATATTTGTGAATTTTCCAGTTTTCTTCACGTAATTTCTAGTTTCATACCATTGTGGTTGAAGAAGATGCCTGATATGATTTCAATTCTCTTAAATGTATTAAGACTTGTGATCTAACATGATCTACCTTGGAAATGTCCCGCATGCACTGGAGAAGAACATGTATTCTTTTGCATTTGGGTGGAATGTTCTGCATACGCGTTAAATTGATTTGCTCTAGTATGTCTAAGAGCAACATTTCCTTACTGATTTTCTATTTAGACGGTCTATCTATTAATGTAAGTGGGGTAGTAAGTCCCCTGCTATTATTGTATTGCTATTTCTCCCTGTTAGTATTTGCTTTATATATTTAGGTATTCCTATGTTGGGTATATAAATGTTATATTTTCTCTTTATATTGATCTATTTTATTATTATGTAATGTCTCTTATTACAATCTTTGTATTAAAGTCTGTTTTGTCTAAAATCAGTAGAGCTATTCCAACTTTCTTTTGATATCTATTTGCATGGAATATCTTTTTTCATCCCTTCACTTTCAGTCTGTGTGTATCCTTACATCTAAAGTGAGTCTGTTGTCGAAACCGGTTTGGCTCAGTGGATAGAGCGTCGGACTGAGAGGTCCCGGGTTTGATTCCGGGCAAGGGCATGTGCCTGGGTTGCGGGCACATCCCCGGTGGGGGATGTGCAGGAGGCAGCTGATCGATGTTTCTCTCTCATCGATGTTTCTAACTCTCTCTATCTCTCTCCCTTCCTCTCTGTGAAAAATCAATAAAATATATTTTAAAAAATAAAAAATAAAAAAAATAAAGTGAGTCTGTTATAGGCAGCATAGAGATGGGTCTTGACTTTATTCATGCAGCCACAAGAATACACTTCTACCCCTGAGCTGGTCAGAAGCCCTCAGAGCCGACGTCTGTGTTACAAGACACAGACACACCTGGAATCAACAAAATGCTAGCCACACACTGCGTGAGCTGATGGGCTGTGGACCGGGGACCAAAGCCATGGACCGCTCAGACTGCTGTCAATAAACACCAGCACCAGAGCAGAGCTTTTCCTTGCCAAGTCTGACGTGACACCTCAGTGGACAGAAACAAGCACTCGAAGGCACAGAACTCCTTCCAGCCTAACCACTAGGGCAAACAGACCACGGGCCCAAGGTTGCCTCCCTTAAGTAAACACTATCTTTCACAATAAACTGTCCTTCCCTCTTGAGCTGGAATAGGAAAGTTAGAGCTGTCTGTCTTTGTCTTTCCAAGATGTACCCATTATCAAATGAGGGGTGATTCACAGATATTAGTGCTAAACCCAACAAGAGTGTGCAGCATCAGGAACTGGAAACCTGCCACTTCAACCGAAGTCATCTCTCATGCACTGGCTTTCAGAACCAGCAGGACATGACCCTCCTTACTTTGTGGTCCGTGGTAGCCATGCAGTGGTCGGCTTTCTGTGTGTCCTTAGGCTTCCTCTGGGCCTCTGTCATCCCCAGCATGGTGCTCCCCGCCTCCCCTCCAGCTGCTGGAGCTGAAGGTAAAGACAGAACTTCCAGTTCAAATTCGATCATGTGGTATGCAGGTGCTGCAGGCAGACTGATGCTTGTGACCTTGTCAGACGACTGAACTCGGAGTGATGCGTCAGAAGCCTTTTCTAGGAAAGATAGAAAAAGTCACTTCAAACACATTCCTTCTGTTTCCTTGTTCCTTTTTCTTCTAGCAGGTGATGGGCCCAGCCGTGAAGTTCCAGCCCAACTCCTGCTGCTCCTATACACATAAAAGCACAGAAAGGACTAAGGTGGGACTGAAGAGGCAGGAAAATCAGGAACAAAGCCCCCTAAGACAGAGTCACACTGCATGAAAGCCAGCTGGTCCCAGGCCAGAGAGCTGTCATTGTGCTCAGTTTGAATACAGAAGAGCATTGTGTGTGTCCCTGCACAAGTGCTCCCTCCTAGAAAGGGAGCAGCGTCCGTCCCTCCATAACTCACAGCTGAGGACCGGGGGGACAGACTGTCCACTGCCTAAAAAGACCGATTTACTTTTGCTTTTTGGTGAGGAAAGCGGGGAGGGTTGTAGGAGGCTAGAGGCCCGCAGGGCGTCACTATTAAGCACAGGCCCATGCTGCATCCGAAGTCCTAGCAGGGTCAGCACCACCTGGCAGCGAGCACGTGCACGGCTCCGTTTATCCTTCTCATATGTAACGACCCATCCAGGGGCAGGGGCACTGCCCACCCCAGGCAGGATGCTGCCAGGAGAGAGTTGTAGACAGAAGCAGGCCTCAGGTGCTAACTGAGGATGAAAGGGATGACAGCTCCTTACATCCTCATGATGCACGGCAAACAATGCTGAGAGTCCCCCTGTGCTAGGGGACCACCCCTTACCTCTCGTGTTAGAATAGATCACGGCTTTGTTCTCTGCATGACACAGGATGAGCATGGCTTCCACGTTGCTGAGTTGGAGGCTGTCCCCGTTTTTCACTGTATAATGGCCAGTAGTGACAGTGAACTTGACCTTCTGAGGAATACCAGCTAAAAGGCTATCTAAAGGGAAAAAGACTGCACTTAGCATCACTCTCACCCAAAAATAGCAATGGAGGAACTAGTACCAGGCTAAAATACAGTTTAAAAAAAAAACACAAACAACAACAAAAAAGCACTGTTTTTTCTACTAGAAAAGATTTGTTCACTTCAGATACTCCTCAAATTCACTGTTTCCATCCCTCCACTCTCACTTTAATCTCAATTACACGGACCGCAG
The DNA here is from genome assembly GCF_000327345.1 of Myotis davidii. NCBI lineage: Eukaryota > Metazoa > Chordata > Mammalia > Chiroptera > Vespertilionidae > Myotis > Myotis davidii. Next base: position 195,402 of record NW_006287253.1, on the reverse strand, counting down.
GGTTGCAGGGTCCTTGCTGAGACTAAGAGAAGCTTTGAGCCTGAGGTGTCTCATCACCATGTTGGCTAAGAGTTAGGGATCACAGTGGCAACCACGTCTATGAGGGGCTCAAATTTTATCTGCCAATAAGATAGTAAGAGACAACCAGATAATGACACTGAAGAACAGATTCATGAGACTTGGTCTGTTAGCTTAGTTGGTTAGAGTGTCGTCCCGATAGCCAAGGTTGAGGGTCTGATTTCTGGTCAGGGCACATACAAGAATCAACCAATGAAAGTTTAATAAGTGGAACAATAAACTGATGTTTCTCTCTCTCTCAAATCAATAATTTATTTTTATTTTTAGAACAGACTAATGAAATTGCATGTGCTATTGCTATTCAGAATCTTCTTTGGATGTTTCAGATTAGGCCTTCAAGATCTTTGGCTTAAAAACAACTCAGTTAAAGACATGGCTATTGGTTTCTCTTAACATGAAAATGAGCTAAGGTTTCTGAAAATCCCACTCCAGGGAAGGCGGAAGGAAGAAGGCAAGAGATAAGAAACACGGAAGAGAAAGAAACAGACAAGCCTTGCCGAAACCGGTTTGGCTCAGTGGATAGAGCGTCGGCCTGCGGACTGAAAGGTCCCAGCTTCGATTCCGGTCAAGGGCATGTACCTGGGTTGCGGGCACATCCCCAGTGGGAGATGTGCAGGAGGGCAGCTGATCGATGTCTCTCTCTCATTGATGTTTCTAACTCTCTATCTCTCTCCCTTCCTCTCTGTAAAAAATCAATAAAATATAAAAAAAAAAAAATTAAAAGAAACAGACAAGCCAGAGGGTGGGAAGGCAGGGGCACGAGGAGGGAGGGGCTGCAGCATGGAGGCGTGAGCACAGCTGGCTGGTCTCACCGGCACATTCCAGGCTCTGCCAGCAACAAAGCTTAGCCTTTTTCACAAAAGGTTCTCTGACTGTAGCATCATTTGAGAGACTGCTGTGTTCAGCATCTGAGGCCTTTCCTGATGGCCATGGGAGAAGTTTAAAAACACAAAAATAGAAAGTATGGGGAGATTCAATAGAAAAAAATGCTTTCTTTGATTTTTTTTCAAATGGAAGAAATAAGCCAATAAATACATTGTTCCAGCCTAATTAACTAAAACATTCTGTTTCACTGTTTTAATTGATGTGTGGTTTTAAATCATCTGTTTACACCAATTCTTTCTAATTTTAGAACTTAAGATCAACCAAAGGACTTACATGCAAGCATACAGGTCTAACCAATGGACACAGACAACAGGGGGGTGAGGGCATGAGTGGGGGAGATGGGGGTTAATGTGGGGATAAGGGCACATATGCAATAACTCCTTGACCGGAATCAAACCTGGGACCTTTCAGCCCGCAGGCCGACGCTCTATCCACTGAGCCAAACTGGTTTCGGCCTAATAAAATTTTTTTTAAAAAAAGAACTTAACAAAGAGGACAACAGCTTTGAATTTCTCAAATACTATGCTAGGAGATCAAGAAATTATATTTACTTACTAAGTTCTCTGTAGTTGACATTAACTGATAGCTCATTTTTCTCTCATTTTTTTATGTTTGGATTTACCATGCTTATTAAACATGAAAGTTAGCATTTACAGAACGCAAATATTCGATGAACAGAAAAGTCACAGCCAGGCAAGATTTCTTTGATGCTACCCCAAACACCTCTTACAGAGGAATCCAGCTACACTGTGCTGGAAGTCCACTGGTGCAGGAAGCCCTGCTTTCAGACTTCTTCAAAAAGGAGTGAAGTGCAAACCAGAACCCCACAATCCCAGCTTTGTGCAGCCCACTCACCGGCCAGAGGCTCCACGTGCAGCTGCGGCTCCTGGGAGTACACATCGTACTGCGCCAGCGGGTAGAGGTGCGGAAGTACGAAGCACACCGGGCCCGCCGAGGCGCACAGCTGCCGCAGCATGTACGTTCCAGGCTCCTTGGCCTAGGGTCAAATCAGGCATTTGGAAAGTCGTCACCCACTCTCGCAATTGTGAGCACCCGAAGAGCAGGAGGTACCATTATCCCTGAATTGATCATTCTTTTACCCTCTTTATCCTACTGCTCTGTGCTCACATGTCTATAGGCAGGCTGTTCAAAGGGCCCTAAAAACTTCTACTGATGTCTTTCTGAGTAATTGGGGCTTCAACTTGACTTCTAATAATGAATTTTCAATTTAATAAATTTTATCTGTGGCATTCTCTCTGAATGCATGAGATATAAAACCTGCTCTCAGACTAGACTAAAGCACATGTGACAAATAGCTGTCCTTCCCAGAGGCCACATTCCTGATTAGCAGGGGTTAAAGGACACACTGCATGGGAGACTGTCAGAGTGCATCAGAAGCAACTGCTTTGACAGCCATGAGTCGCAAAAGGAGAATAAACTTTAACATCAAGGATGCTGCCTTCTTTGAAATCTCATTTTAACAAATGAGGGTATATTTTAAAACAAAGGCAAAAAATCTAAGTCCAGTGAGAACACAACTATGTTAAGACCTTCATTCAAAAGTTATCAATTGCCTTAAAACTGTCTAAGTATAAAATTATTTTAACTGTCAGTCTATTTTTCTTTAAGGATAAAACATTACCAAGGTTAAAAGAACAGAGGCCTCCACTTGCCTCCCACCATACTTCAGATAATGCTTGCAGGCCAGCGCCCCCTGCTGACCACCTCTGAAGTCACCTCCCCAACTCAACACACACCTGTGTCCTGAAGGTTATGGTATTGGCCCCTGGTTCCAGAGTCACACCGCAGCACTTCAGCACAGGGGCCCCGTCATCCAGAGCCACCCCTGAGGGCGTGTCCAGAGCAGTGCTGCTTTCCTGCCGTCTCAGGAGCATGTGAACGTTTTTGCATATAATCCCTGTGGTGTTCAAGGAGTTATCGGAAGGGCTCCTCTCAAACATCTCATACAACTCCAGAGCCGGTAAACTGTTCTGGGACGCGGGGAAAGGCGAGGTCTCCATTGGAAAGTTAATAATCCCATTGGACGTCTTGTGCTTGGTAAGCCACTCAGCAGTCTTCCGATAACTGTTTTTCTCAATGCTGAAGTGGACGCTGATGGCAATCTGGTCCATGTGGACAGGGACGGGCATCTGACTGCATACAGTTATCTCCACGGATAAAACACCACCCACGTGTACCACGGCATTGGAGGGAGTAAAACGGAGATCTCTCAGGTGTGCAAAGGAATGCATAGGGAGTACGACTTTGTGACCTGCAAATACATAGCACCATATTTTTCTTCCCAAGTCACACTTCTAGAAGATGCAGAGGCAGCAGGACCTTGGTTACCATTGGGCCAACTGGAGTATGCTCAACATGAGAAGCAAGAAGTAATGAAGTTCAAATGAGACAGTTTAAAACTACCCAACCTCATACCATCTTCACACACCAAGAATTACTTTGTCAAAAGCAGAACATAATCAAATGCCTAGATAACGCCTGGAAATCATAAAACCTGAAGAAATAATGGTTCCTAAGTTCTGTTTTGATAAACCAAAGAGAAATACAAGTCAACTCTTCAATTTCAAAGCATTTTGAATGGGAGAGGGAGGGCAAGAGGGAGGAGGAGGAAGAGGGCGAGGGGAAGAGGAGGGGAGAAGGAAACATTGATCCGCTGCTTCCTGCACGTCCCCTACTGGGGATCAAGTCCGAAACCTGGGCATGTGCCCTGACCAGGAATCGAAGCAGCTCCCTTTTGGTGCATGAGATGACGCTCAACCAACTGATCCACACTGGCAGGGCCAAAACAACATTCTTAAATAGTACAATTCCTACAGCTGTTTCAAGGAATTCCACCACTTTCCGCCTCCGTAACAAAATTCCCAAATGAAGATGTCCACCCACCCCTGCATATCGGGAAGCAAACCCAGGTGCTTGCCGGCCTATGATGTCAGCCCAATGAGCAAGGAGCCCTGCCTCCTGAACTGCAGAGGGGCAGTGCAGCCCACCCCACAGTCACTAACCAAGAGGAACCCACTGCTTTCTCTGACCTCCTTTCTACAAGCACCTGGTTAGTCTAGAAAATCCACAGGGCTGCCATACTGAGCAGTGGTATTTATTAAACACTTATCAACAAAAGAGCCTGCTGATGGTGATGTTATAAGATCACACAAAAATAGCGGATGACCACGGAATAGCCGATTCACACAGAGATACCAAAGAACGTTGGCAGGAAAGACATAACTGCACAGTCTCACATATATGTCACACACAGCAGACGTGGCACAAGGCTCTACCAACAGCTAGTTTGGGCCCATTAAAGAACCTAAGCAAACCAACTAATCAAGGCCATGTTGCTCCTGAGAAACCCATCCGAACAGCTCAATGTGAGTGAAACACGCCAGCAGTCAATGACTATATGGACATGAAGCCAAACCTATGAAACACTGGCTTTCCAGTAGCTAGTAACTGCTATGGACTGAACTGTGTTCCCCCCACACTCTAAAGCTGAAGCCCCAAACACCCCTCCCTCCTTCCATGTAAGCACAAGTCAGGAGGAGAGGCCTCATCAGAAACTAACTCTGATGGCATCTGGTCTCAGATTCCAGCCTCCAGAACTGTGAGACAATGAACATCTGCTGCTCACACATCCAGTCCATGGCATTTTGTGATGGCTACCACAGCTGACCAAGACAGTACTATTTTAGCCCTGGCCATTTGGCTCAGTGGTTGGAGTGTCGGCTCATGGACCAAAGGGTCGTGGGTTCGAGTCCCAGTTAAGGGCACGTGCCTCAGTTGCAGATTCGATCCACAGCCCTGGTCAGTGCGAAAAGCAACCAGTTGATGTGTCTCTCTCACATCAATGTTTCTCTCTCTCTCCCCCCTCCCTCCCTTTCATTCTCTCTAAAAATAATATCCTTGGGTGAAGATTAAAAAAAAAAAAAAGACAGTACTATTTTAAGTAAGTACTCTTCTTGATAAACAAAACCCCAGGAGCTAAGTGTTATAATAAATTTAATCTTACCACACAGCATTAGCTAGAAAATATATTTGCCAAAAGTTTTAGCTTGAATCTTAGCCTTTCGGAACAACCTTTCTGTTGGACACACCCATGAGGAAACACTGAACAAACTCCAGAAGGTGGAACAGTCCATGAAACAACTGGCTAAATGTCTAAAGGTCAGTGTCTTACACACAACCAATGAATGTGGGCCATCCATACAATGGAATATTATTAGTCATAAAAAAGAATGAAATACTGACACATTACAATATGGATGAATCTTGAAAACATTATGCTGAATGAAAGAAGCCAGTCACAAAAAACCACATGATATATGATTGCATTCACATGAAATATCCAAAATAGTATCTAGAGATAGAGAGTGGATTGTGGTGATGTGCACATATCTATGAATATACTAAAAGGTGTTGAATTGTACACTGCAAAACAGTGAATTTTATGGTATGTAAATTCTACCTCAAAACAGCAGTGACATTAAAAAATTTTGATCAGTGTCTTGAAAAAAAAAGATGGGAAAAACTTTTAAATTAAAAGAGAATTCAGATACAACAATCAAATGTAATATATGATCCCTGATTAGACTCCACTAAAAATAATGTCAAAAAACAATGAGGAGATTTGAATTTGAGCTACTGAGCACCTGGAAGTTAGAACCCTGTCAATTTGGGCATGGTTAGGGGCTGCCCTTGTCTCCAAGACGCATGCTACACTGTTTCAGGGTGAAGTGTTATACTTGGTCTGAGGTTGCTTTAAAGTTCAGCAAAAAGAAAAAAGTAAAAAGAAATATATAGATACATGTTTGCTACACAGCAAAGTGTTAGTAATTGTTGAATCTAGGTGGTTAGTATACATTATACATTGTGTACTCTTTTTACTTTTCTGTAACATTGAAAATGTTCACAATAAAAAGCTTTAACCATTAGTCAGTCTTACCTGAGCTGTCTGTCTTTTCACTGGCAAAGTTGAGTATCTCTTGGCAGAAGTATTTCCGTTCCTCTTCAGTTAAGTGATGATCGCTGGCTAAAAGGCTGCTGGTCTGAAGGTAGCTGGAGTGGAGAGTCAAAGGGCCAGCACAGAGGACCTTATACCAAGGGGTGCTGCATGCAAACAGCTTCTCCAGGCCCCAGAGCTTTCAAAGTGCAGTTTAACAGTTATTTCCCCACCTCCCCTTTTCTATCGTTCTATGCCTCTCCCTTCCTCTCTCTCTAAAAATCAATAAAAACATATTTTTTTAAAAAAGTATTAGGAACTCAGAGATCAAATGTGAGGACTAGGCATTTAACTTATATTTAACATGGTACCCATGTACAGGTTGGCTTTTTCTCTCCTAATTATTAGGTGTTTATTAAACACTCAATTGTAGACATTGTTGCTGTTTAAACAAAAACAATTTTCCTATTTCATGAAAATGCTACACTTAAAGGATACTTCTCAATCTGTCCAAGGTGTTTTTGACATTCAGCCAGCTGCTTCCTTGTATGTGTGATAGGCAGTGCCCAGCCCTCAGCCAGGTAATTCTTCAGTGCTCCTTGAAGATAGGTTTCTGCCTTCTGTGGAGACTTTTTCTTCCTTGCAAATCAACAAATAGAAGCTTTCATTATGGTTCATGATAATCAACAAACTTAGACATGATTTTTATGACCTGCTCTCCGCCCTTTCCAGCCCTCCACAATGACCTTCGTACCATCTTAGACAGTCCTTCTCTGAGATGTGCTCTGGTCTGAGAAAGAGCACCAGATCAGGAATCCATCTCTGGGCCTGAAAATGGGCTCATGGCGATGATGATCCCACACCACTTGCCCAGCATCATACACTAGTTGAAGAACTTTAATAATCAAATCTCAGGAGAAGAAAGTGAGGGCACTGTTCACTACTCAAGCTGACATATAAGACTACCAAGGCTAAGAGAAGGTGAAGGTACATAGCTAGTTAGGGAGGAAGCTACGAAATTAGGGCTTCATGCCACCTACCTACTGAAGATAGGAAATAAGGAAGCAGTCTATATGGCCCAACCAAGAGGGAAGCTTGGGCAAATAGCACTGAGCAGGTTTCTAAGATTTACAGAGAATTATGAAGAATTTAATAGCAACACTTATCACCCAAGAGAGGATCTTCTAAATTTAAACTTCATGATGTTCCGAATAAACCAAAGTTGAAAGCATAATTAGCAAGAGCTTGCCAAAGCTTCCATGACAACATGGGTCCCCTGGCCCTTACCAAAGGGCTGGACCACCGAACTCACGGGACAAAGGCTAAGGCTAAACAGGCATCCTTGGAAGACACCCCGTTTTTACTGCCCTACTCTTGAAGCAATGACATTTCTCAAATTATCAAATAAAATAAAATGTAAACCTATCAAATGATGTGTTAGTTTTTCTATACTTTTATGGTCCTCTCCCATTCCACCCCTTTTTAAAGAGATCCAAACCTTCAATACTTCTTCAGTTACTATCTCTAGCCAAAGATTCTTACATTCTAGAGTTGGAAGTCTACAGACCATCATTCAGCCCCCCAGAGATGGAGGCCCTACCACCTAGCTAGTATGTGGCCAAGGTGAAACCAGGACCTAACTGCCTGCTTAGCCACGGTAGCACCTGGCCTCAGAGCAGACTAATGTCCAGGTGGGCACCACTCACAGCATCTGCAGACACGGCTCCTTTGCTCCACTAATAACTTACTCCTGAAATACACTCGATCAGTGGTTCTCAACCTTCTGGCCCTTTAAATACAGTTCCTCGTGTTGTGACCCAATCATAAAATTATTTTCGTTGCTACTTCATAACTGTAATGTTGCTACTGTTATGAATCATAACGTAAATATCTGACATGCAGGATGGTCTTAGGCGACCCCTGTGAAAGGGTCGTTCGACCGCCAAAGGCGTCAAGACCCACAGGTTGAGAACCGCTGCACTAGATGGAGGCTCGAGATAGCCAATCCAGCCTGACTGTTGCTAAGCAGTGAGTGGCTAGCTGCTCTAAGCAAAGCTGGAAAACTTAATGTCACTTAGAAGATCTATGAACCCCTTTTGCAGCCGCTTCAACCAGTTGAAATAAATTATTCTTCTGTGTTTCACCTAATGAAAGTACTACAGATTTCAAGATATCATTTCAAACACACATTTCTTTTGAGAAAACTTAAATATCTTTCCCCTTATAATGCATATTTCTTTCCAATGCTTTCAAATAGCAATGACACTGCCAGCCGGGATTTCTCCTTTGTGGCAGGCCAGTTTTATCAAACACATGAGAAATATGCTGTCTTGAGTTTTTCTGTGAAATCTGAGTCTAAAGCTGGAGCAAGGCTGGGAATACTCCTTGCATCACTCAGTCATGGTCATCCTCTCTCCCAACAGAATACATGCAGTTACTTTACATCACTGGCCTCCAGGCTTTCAAACTCCTAGGAGGCATTTGACATAAACTAGAGAAAATGCTATAGAACAAAATATTAAGGAACCTATACTTCAACTTAGTAAACACTGGATGTAGAATCTTAAATATTTCCTCATAATTCTTTAACTGAATAAATGTAATTATAATACTATATCTTACATATACTTACATATGTACAATGTTATATATACTACATAAGATCATTATGTTAATTAAATAAAAGGAATGCCAAGATCAGTATCAGCTATTAAGAATAACAAGCTGAAAATCTCTCCATTTGGTTTTCAGAAGAAATTGAAAAAAAATGATGATGATTGGTTAACAGATTCTAATCTTTCATTCTATAAATATATGTACACTTCACATTAACTCCACACATAACAAATCTTTTCTTACTACAGGTGTGCAATATCTGAAATTCAAAGAAAATGAATTACATGTAAAATTCTGCCAGATCTTTTCCAACAAACTTAGCAGATCGAATCCTCCCAATACTTGTATACATTTCAATGGTAGCGTGGGACAGATCCTGTGGGAAAATAAAACACCATATAATGTTGTACTTTAATTTTAATGCTAGACACATCCCACATTTATTTACCCAAAGCTGAAGCAAGAGTTATTAAATAACACATTATTTTTACTTTGCATCTACTTTTGTATTGAGTTTTTATATAATGTGATTTATTTATTATTCTTTAAAATATATTTTTATTGATTTCAGAGAGAAAAGGAGAGGAAGAGATAGAAACATTAATGAGAATCATTGATTGGCTACCTCTTACATGCCCCCTACTGGGGATGGAGCTGGCAACTCAAGCATGTGCCCTTGAATTGGAATTGAACCTGGACCCTTCAGCTCGCTGGCCGACTTGCTCTATCCACTGAGCTAAACCAGCTAGGGCATATAATGTGATTTATACAAGATCATTAACTTGTACATAAAATTAAGCAGTATAATAAAAGAAATACAAACTCAGCAGGCATATACTATTTAGCTTCTCAAAGTACTTTCTGTATATGGGTAACATTTCTAGTGTTTTTTTTCACTCTTTAGGTAACAGGGACAAACTATTAGAAGCCACCATCTAATACTCTTGAGTTAACCATGACTCAGGTACGCAGTTGACTCACCCAGCTTCTACCTATACTGCTTTGTAAGGTTCCAAATTTAAATCCTTGAAAAGCAAGCACAATAACTCTGTTTAAGTCCAAATTATTCCTCTGTCCATGGAAAACCATTCACTATCCTCTCTTACAAATTCTATTCTACTGAATTAGCAATGCCATTTTAAACAAACTTATAAATGTCTAAAGATAAGTTTATGCCTAAGTATGGCCCCATGAGTACTAGTAAACATTTAATGAACAACAGCTATTCTAGGTTTTACCCACAACTCTCTAGGGCACCAAAGAAACTGAAAAGGCCAACAAGAAGGGGGTCCCAAATTCCAGCTCATTCCCAATTCACAAGGTCACACAGCAGCAAAAAGTCTTCTAGAGCTGGGTTTTCTGCTACAGGAAGACAGGGAACAACATATAAAATACTTACTAAGTAGTGTTTTTCAAAAGCTTCTACTGATGACAATGCTTCTTTGAGTTTCTTATAAGGACTCTGAGCTGTGTTGGCTTAAACAAAAAAGAAATAAAAGTCCTTATTCATCTTCACCATTTCAGGACACATGAGTTTACAGTGCCGCTCACCTGCTGCAGGCAGAAGACTTCATCTGACACTTGTAAAGACTACAAACATAGCTGTGCAGGCTGAAACTACATAATTACCTATATTCTTGTCCAATTAATAAATGCATGAAATAGTCTAAACCCTTCATATAATTTTTTTAAAAAGCTTTGAGATTATAATTTTTTAAAGTATATATTACAAACCCTCCAATGAATTACATATTGCCAAATTATCTGAGGTGGCCTCTGGGTGAGACAGAGCAATATTATACATTTTCCCTTGTAAATGTATTCAATTCAGTAGGAGTCCTTTCCGTTCTTGGATAACAGGGACAAACTATTAGGAGTCTGTCCCTGTTATGCAAAATCATACTCATCACTATACTTGTACCCACAGGAACTAGTAATGCTCCCTTCCAAGTGTTTTTATTACCTAGGAGTAATTTACTGAGGAAAATCATTTGTCTGGTCGTACTGTCAGAACACTAAATTATTTAGTAATTCACAGGGAAATTGGTGCATTTAAATGTCACATGGGTTATAAAGTCATAATCAGCTCATGTAAGCCTGTGAGAAGCTCAGACACAGTTTTGAGAAATCTTCCAACAATTTCTTAAACAAGTTCTAACATTTCTTTATGTTACTAAAAGGTAAAATATCTGGTCAGCTATTAATGAATACAATTTCCTAAATGGTAATTATATTGTTAGAACTTGAGTTACATGTGCCAAGTTACAACCTACATTTTATTACTTTCCACTGCACTACGTGCACAAGTGCATCTCAGAAAGTACCTGTTTCAGGTCGCTCAGCTCCCAAACCTGCCAAAAGATCAACTGTCCTATTGAGGTCTTCTGAGTTAGGTCCTTTTTCTGACACAAGTCCACACAGGTAGCCCAAGGATTTTAGCTGTTGAGATAAACCCACAATTTCACTTAATTTGCCATAAGAGTCAGCAGAGAACTTATACATTTAAATATAAAAATTAAAATCCAACTAAATTTTAGAAAAAAAATTAGCTTTCCATCTAAATAATTCTTATCTGGATAGAAAGATATACTTATTGGGATCATTTCACACTCCTACCTTCAACACAGTAATTCTCAGTGTCTCTGAAGTTGGTAATTCTCAGTTTACGCCATGCACCTGCTTACGCTCTCCCAAGTTTTCAAGGCCTCCCGCTCAATCTGCATCCCTGTGACCCCACTCCAGCAGGCCCTCGTGCTGCACACCCGGGACCACGCTGCATTTCTCACGTTTCACACTTCATCCTTCTTTGTAGATCCCGTCCCCCAAAATTGCTGACAGAGAACCACACCTTCAGCACAAGCATAACAAGTGTTTAATCTGTGCTGAATAAAGTTGTACAAGTAGGAACCATTTAATCCAGACACATCCTAAAGTAACTAGAACCCATATAGTGACTGAGTGAACAACACTTCTTCAAACAGCTTAGTCCATCCACCCCTGAGAGGCACAGCTCATGTCTGCATTCAGGGGCAGTTACCTTTTCTGTGGCATAGCTCCATAAACCCACAGTGTGGGCAATGTTCGAGTCTATCTGCGCCCGATCACAGCAGCCTTCTATCCTCTGCAACACCTCCAGACAGCTCAGAAACACCCAGCAGTCCAGTGCGCCAGGCGGGACGGAGACCTGGGGGGTACAAGAGCGGGCACGTGAGGAGGGCACATGAGGAGGGCACTCAGGGAAAGCACGCAAACCCACATGTTCTAGTCTGCCCCTTCAAGCAGCTACCCAGTCTACTGGTGCTGTCACCTGCCAATCTACAGGAAAGAAAAAGGGGACAATAACAATAATTATATCAGTTCAGGTCCAAAGAGAACGAAGTGATCTATGTCCAAATACCTGATTCGGTTCTCTATTTCAGATGCTGATGAGTGATTTGGCAGAGATATACCTTTCACTCACAGAGTTTTTAAAGCTTATGAAGAAAAGAATCCTACAAGAAGGCCAACTAGCATCACTCTAAATTTGCAACCTGGTCATATCTAGGTTCGAAGAGCACATATTACAAAGAAAAGAAACTAAGATCTCAGATGACCGCTGGGTCACATTTTAGAAAGATCATATTCAATACTAGAAATCTAAATATTAAGTAAATATTAGATGATACTTAGGAATTACTGTTAATTTTTTTAGGTGATCATGTTTCTAAAAAAGAGCTCCTGTTGATTAGATACACACTGAAATATTTACACACAAACAAGACATGATATCTAGGACTTGCCAAAAAAATAACTCAGGAGAAAGCAGACAGAGACTTAGATGACATAAAAATTGGCCACCTGCCCAGCTAGCGTGGCTCAGTGGTTGAACATCAATTCATGAACTAAGAGGTCATGGTTCGATTCCCAGGCAGGGCACATGCCTGGGTTGCTGGCTCAATCCCCAGTAGGTGGCACGCAGGAAGCAGCAATCCATGTTTCCCTCTCGTGGATGTTTCTATCTCTCTACCTCTCTCCTTTCCTCTTTCTAAAATCAATAAAGACATTAAAAAAATAAAACTAGACTTAAAAAATTGACCACGTTCTGGTTGGGGACTGTTGTAGCTAGTGATGGGTACATAGAAGTTCATTATATTATCCTCTCTACTTCTATATATATTTGAGCTGTTCCATTAAAAAACAAAACAAATGTGATATTATGCAAAAGTATTTATTGTATATGATCAACTCTAAAAGGTACTTTTTTCACATTTTAGCATCTCTGAAATTGGAAACTGCCTCACAATCAATGGCATCTTGACACAGTTGGCAGTGCTGCTTTCTTGGAGGGGCTAACATTATGGGGTATCTCACAATTGGCACCCCAGTTCTAGTGAGATGGTCATTGGTACTATTCAAAATGGGAACCTCGCCCTAACCGGTTTGGCTCAGTGGATAGAGCGTCAGACTGCGGACTGAAAGATCCCAGGTTCGATTCCAGTCGAGGGTATGTACCTTGGTTGCAGGCACATTGCCAGTGGGGAGTATGCAGGAGGCAGCTGATCGATGTTTCTCTCATTGATGTTTCTGGCTCTCTATCCCTCTCCCTTCCTCTCTGTAGAAAACCAATAAAATATATTTTAAAAAAAAACAAAAACAAAATGGGAACCTAGCACTGACTGGGTGGCTCAATTGGTTGGATCAACATCTCATACACCAAAAGATTGCGGGTTCAATTCCCAGTCAGGAAATATACCTATGTTGTGGGTTTGATCCTCGGTTGGGGCATGTATGGGAGACAACCAACCAATGTTTCTCTCTCTCTCCCCCTTCCTGTCTCTAAAAAGTCAATGAAAAAAACATATCCTCGGGTGAGCATTAAAAAAAGGGAGCCTAGAAAGTAATTATCTGTCAGTTGACGAGGGAAGGGCTACACAATGCTGATGAAACTTGACTTATGTAAGGACTTCTTCAGCATACCCTGAGCACAAATAAAAGACAGAACAAGAGAGGGCCATTAAACGTTCCTATCAAAACTAATTTGCTTAGTCTCTAAAACATGAGATAAACTACTTAGAGCCTTTGGAAAGAAAAATCAGTGCAGAAAAAATCACGTGACCAGAAGGTACATTCATAAAGTGGTACAACTTTCTCACCCAGACAATGGACCACACCCAAGGGATGCACAGAAGAGCCGTTGCAGGACGCAGCTCTGGGACAAAGCACGCTCCTCCCTTCCCAGCCAAACCAGGGCGGGCTCCGAGTGGGCTGGCCTCACCTCACAGGGCCTCCTGGTTCTAAGCTGTCAGGCAATCTGGGCACTTACACTTCACAAGACACCACCACACAGGTACCAATCCTGTGGGCACAGTTCCTCAGGCAACACAGGCTGTTTGCCAGGGAGGATGAAGGACATGGACCCTGTAGGACTCTACACAGCGCTTTAAGTGTCTTGTGACTTAGAGGGGTCCGAGGAAACCCAGGAGTCACAGCAGGGAGCTCAGAGAGGCGAACACCTGTACCAGCAGCCAGGGACAGGCCAGCCAGTCTCCGACACCAGGCTGCACTCTCCCCTATGTGGCACATGTGTGTGTGCGGAGAAAGAATCGAGTCACACGCTGTGGTGGGAACAGTAGGCCACTTTGTGAAAAGGTTACAGCATAGCTTTTTTTGGCTTATTTATTTTCTGCAAAGAGCAAGAACCATTTGTAAATGTGAAGAATAGTGTGTACAAAATAACACCGTCAGTTAGCAGCAGCTTTTCTAATGGCCGAAGCTGAAGCCTCAACTTCCAACCTGGAAGAAGTCAAACCCAGCAGACGGACAGCACACTGACACAAACACGACGCCTTGAGGTGCTCTGTCCTCCTGTCCAGACACAGCGCTGGTTTTACTAACTGGAACCTGAAGCCTCCAGCCAGTCCTGCCCGGTGGGAAGTCCCACACACCCGTGCTCCTGCAAGCTGCGCACAGCTGGCTCCTGCACCAAGGCTGCTCAGGAACTGCAGAACGCTCATTGGCCCTATTTCCAGAGACTTCCACAGCCTCCTACATTTCCTATGTACCCAGTTTAAATTTAAGTTTTCACTGAAAGACATTGGAACATAAATTGATATGCCACATGGCATCTTACGACACCTGTGATCTGCTGCTTCTTGGTGCCATCTACCTCTTACATTGCCACCCATTTGCGTGCGTCCATCTGGGCTCCCAATCAGACCCCAACGAAACACCCCAAAGTGACCAATGAGCCAGTTTCTTCTCCATACATTTCAGTGGCCGGGCAGAGCTGGGCTCCACGGCAGCCAGAACTTCAGTCATGGGTCACCTAAGACTTTTGGAAAGTTTAGTGAAACTTACTTATTTAAAATATGATTGTAGTAATACCTTTCCCATTACTTAAAAAAAGTTACAAAATACACACAGCAAGGTATTTAAAGGGCACAAATCCTAAGTTTAGAGCTCAAGGACACTACCACTCAAATCAAGAAACAGGCCATTTCCATTATCCTGAAGGTTCCCTCCAGCCCCTTTCCAGTCGATACCCACTCCTCTATTCAGACTCTGTCACCAGTAATGTCCTCTGCATGACTGTTGAACTTCACATAAACCGAGTCACACAGCATGAGCTCTTCTGCACGTGGCATCTTTCGCTCAATATAGTGTCAGCACAGCTCAGCTTTTCAGGGCCTCTCGGCAGCAGGCGGTGCTTTACTGCGGGGTGTCAGGCCTTTCTCCATAGGCCAGTTTCTTCGTCCATCCCCCCACTGACAGGCATTTCGGTTGCTTTGAGGGTTTGGCTCCTACAGATAAGACTATTTGCAATGCTTTCCTCACTCGGGAGGAGGGAGCCTTCTCAGACCCAGAAGACCCGTCCCAGTGCCCAGCTACTCACAGAGGAGGCAGGCGATCCTGGCATTGGATCCCTTGTGAAACCTTGTGGTCCACAGAGCCCCTACCTCCTGTACCAGCTGCACACAGCAGTGAGGTGGCCCAGGAGTGGCCTCACGGTCAGGTTTCCAGAGTCTCCCAGTTCAGACACGGCCTACTAATCAAAGGTGACTGATCATAAGCCGTGTTGCCTAGGAACGTAGTTGCACCAACTTTATTCCCAGGAAGTTAACCACAGTCAGAGCCTCTGCTAGGTCACCAGCTCTCTGCATAGTGCCACTTTTGGAAAACTGCCAAAGAGTTTTCCAAAGTGCTGTATCTATTTACACGTATCCCATCACTCAAGTTCCAATTTTCCTGTATCCTCACTAAAATTTGGTACTGTCAATCTCTTTAAAAGGTTACTTTATCCATTACAGTAGAGTTTGAGAATTTTTTCAAAGTCCCATAAACTGGAAAACAGTGGTTGTTGTTCAGCAGCCACGGTAACAAGTAATCAGTAGAACAAGCTTAAACCTATTTGAATGACCGCAAGCCCACCTCAGGGCCAGTCCAGGAGTGGTAGAGGCGTAGGACAGAGCGAGGCTCTGCTCCACTCCGGCCCAGGCCCACCCTGCAGGGCTCTGTGCTCTGTCGTCTCACTTGGACCGGGGCAGCAGGCTGAGACTCTTGGCAATTCATGTTCCCTAACAAGTAGGATGCTGAGCACGCTTCCAGACTGGGCCATTTGGATAACCACTTTTGTGAACAACAGAGTAATTAAACTAATTTCTTAATCCATGTTCTTTAGTTTTCTTAAAATCCAACTCCTCTCTCAACACTGTTATCATCAGTAACCACAAGAGCTGTTTTTCTACTTTCAAAGCCTAAAATTAAAGGTGTTCTTTTTATTCTTTTTCTGTTAAACCTGTATTTTTTATATATACTAATATATACATATATAACCTAAATACTGAAAAAACAGTGTCCTAAGTGAACCCCAACATCCCACCTGCCCCATTTGAGCTCCCTGTCTGTTACCATCACCTTCACAAACCCTCACTGGCCAACCAACCCTAATGACAGACTGTTCTTGGTTAATCTTGAACTTTGGAGACAAAGAACCTGTAGGGAGGAGCTATAGGGTTAAGCCTCGGACTGATGTGTTGGCAAAGCCACAAACAAGTCCCAGCTTAGAGGGCACAGCCCTTTTAGCATAATAAGGCTTGACCTTATGATGCTCCCTAGATCTTATCTTATCCACCTAGACCAGTGATGGCGAACCTTTTGAGCTCGGCGTGTCGGCATTTTGAAAAACCCTAACTTAACTCTGGTGCCCAGCTTATTCTTTGTCTGTCTTTTCTACATCCTTTGCTGTCCCCGCTCAGGCTCACCAAACCCTTGGCTGAGCTGGCCCGGCACAGAAATCAAATACACATTCTTGTGTCTGACTTCTTTAGCTCCACTTTACGTGGGTGATGTTCGCCCACTACAAGTTCGCCCATTTCCGCTCCTGGATGCCTTCCATGGCCTGAGCATATCGCAGTGGCTATATCCCTTGGACGTGATGGAGATCTGGGTTATTTCCATTTTCTAGCAATTGAATGATGCTGCCACGAGCATTCTGCATGTGCCTTTGGGTACACACATGTATGTGTTTCTGTACACCAGGATGTGTGTGCAGCTTCAGCAGATGGTGCCAAACAACTTTCCAAAGTGGTGGCACCAATCACCCTCCTCCTCCTCATCATGAACGTGGTCAGTGTCCTGCCCTCTCGCTGGCAGGATGTCCTAGGGGGACGGGGGTGGTTTTGGCTTTTGTTTGTGTTTCACTGTGATTAACTGATTCATGTGCTTATTGACCATTTGGATATCCTCTTTTGCCTATTTTTCTACTGATTTGTCAGTGTTTTTTACATGATTTGTGGGAGCTCTCTGTGTATTCTGGGTAAGGGTTCTTCCTAACACACATTCTGCTAACACTCCTCCACTCTGTGCTTGCCCTTCCCTCACTCAGTGGTACCTACTGATGAAGAGTCCGATTTCCATGCAGTCCAGTGTGTCACTCTCTTCCTTTATAGTTAGTGTCTTTTGGTCCTATTTAAGAAACATTTGCTAACCTCCAGGTCAAGAAGAACATTCTCCCATACTGTCTTCTAGAAGTTCTATTTATTTTTCATGTTTAGGTCAAAACTCCACCGGAAATTAACTGTGCATGGTGTGAGGTCAAGACTTATTTTTACACCAGAGGCCTGATGCACAAAATGTGTACAAGAGTAGGACTTTCTTCCCCAGCTGCCAGCACCGGCTTCCCTCTGGCACCCAGGACCCGGGCTTCCCTCGAAGCCCCAGAAGCTGGAAGGACATCCGGTTTAATTAGCATATTATGCTTTTATTATTATAGACCTATTAGGTTGATCAACAATTTATTCATAGAATAAATTTTTCTTGAACCCATTTACTTAAAATAAACTCTACTTCCTTAGTTCAGAATCTCATCCTTGGATTACACTAGAAGTCTCTAAGTCTCCCTCCCTCCATCTAATTCCTCACCCTCTCTGCCCTCTACCCTACCTGGTCCTAACACCTTTCATGACACCCTCACCTCCCTCTCTGCCCTCTACCCTGCCCAGTCCTAACACCTTCATGACACCCTCACTTCAAAATGGCTCCTTCCCAGCTCTAGAATAAAATCCAACCTTCAAAACGACACACAAGCACTTTCATAACCTTCAGGATGCACTTCCAGTACCTCTGTAACCTGCACCTCCAAACTCTGCCTCACCCCTTAAGTTCTAACAAGACTAAATCCTTCATAGTTCCTTACATAAAACATCATTTTCTCTGCCTGAAATGAACTCTTGCACTGGCCACCACACGCCACATCTACAATCTACTCATTCCATTAAACGAAAGCTCCACAGGGTGAGGGTTTGGTCTGTCTTGCTCTCTGCTAAAAACACGGTGCCTAGAATAAATACTTGGCACAAAATAGGTGCTTGGTGAGTATTTGTTGACCAACTGAATCTTTTAAAATCTAGCTCAAATAAAAAATAAAGTAAAATCTAGCTCATATAAGACCACCTCTAGAAACCTTCCTAAGCACACGTAGGCGCTGCACAAACATTTACTAAACTGAAGTGCCCGTGCACAGCTGCTTCTCCATCCCTGACCCCCTAGGATTCTTCTCTTACTACCCGGCTCTGACACTGGGCCCTGACGACCTGGGTACATGCCTGCTCAGTGCACTCAACTATGGGTTTCTTCCTCATGTGTGTCCCTATCCTCCCACCCGTGTTTACCAGTGTCTAGCAGGTGATCACCTGCTTCACCAAGGATGCTTGGTAGCCCTTTATCTCTTCCTACAGCCATCAACCCGTACTTCTTCCTCAGCAGCACCCTTTCTTTGCACTGATTTCCTCCTCCTGTCCACTCCCACTACTCTTCCAGCTCAGATCCTCGTGGCTCAAGGTCACAACAGCCTCCAGGTCTCCACTGAGGAGCCCAGCAGAGGACCTAGTACACAGCAAGTACTTGCTGACCCGACTTAGCCTTCAACCACACCTCTGCTTCTGTCCTCTGCTAGGCTCAAACCCTGGGACACCTACCCCAGCCAGCCAGCCTGGACGGCAGCCCACTTTGTCCGTTTTCTCCAGTTTAACCTGGATGCTTCTACCATCTGCAGCCCCTGCTCACAATCTGGCCAGCTGGCTGCGATGGCCTCTCATGCATGGCTCCTGCCAGTCTCTGTAATGGGTAGCTCTTCTAGGATCCTGAGGGGTCTTGATCCTGCTGGTCCTACCCTGTCTGCGAGCATAATCACAACCTACGTGGATAAAATGCAAGTCAGTGCTAAGGCGGACACATTAAGAAAAACTCATTTGGACAGTCACTGGATGAACACGTAATGGCCTCCTAGAAAATACCTTCCTTCTGTTGTTCTCACTTACCAGTTTGGTAAAGATTAGAAAACAGGCATTGCTGGTGCAACTGAAATGGGGAGATCTTTCTGGAAGGCCACCTGAAGGTTTATGGTAAACTAGAGGCCCAGTGCACTAATTCGTGCACAGGCAGGGTCTGGCCAGTCCGCCCCAATTGGGGCTAGCCAGGGGGAGGGGATACGGGAGGTTGCCTGGCAGGCCCTACCCACGATTAGACCGGTTGGCCAGGCGCAGTGCACGTCATAGTGACCGGTTGTTCTGGTCATTCCGGTCATTCTCCGGTCACTTGGCTTTTATATATACAGATACTTTAAGAACAGTGTATCCTTGAACTAGTGTTCCTACTTGTATGACCATGTGGCATTGAGATGATGTACAAGCAGCCTGCTCAGAGCAGGACGGACTGACGGGACAGCAGCTCCTCTACAGCGGAGGCCACTAGGGGACCTCCTGCTGTCAGTAGGCATGACACTTCCTTCTGTGTGCTTGTCCGTATCTTCCAAACATATACAGAGGATATAATTAATTTTTGGTAAATAGAGGGCACATTTTTAACTGCTGTAGAAAAAATCAAATCCTCTGAAATGGAGTTATGTGAACCCACCCAGAGATGATGTAACTTCCTCCCTAAGCTGTGTGGGGTAAGTACAATTTCCATTTTCAATCAGGGGAGCTGGCCCCAGGCTCCTACATGGGACCCCTGGGTGGGACTCTAGGCCCAACCACAGAAATGAAGCTTATTCCCATGGCATATGCCCCTTCCTCTCAAAGAGGCAAATAGCTCTCCTCCTGCAGGAGGGTGCGCATGCATGTGGTCTGGGAGCACACGCACACTGAATGGGCGGTCAGCTCGGCTTTGTAATCCTGCCACAGGTGACCTGTCCCTCACTCTTGATTGGAGCTCAGGCACACAGTCTTTCACAATTGGCTAATACAAAAGGAGGGGCTGACCTTTGCCGTTTCAAGATGGCGGCCCCCAGGGGAGCTGCCAGTCACGCGGGCCAACATGGCGGCTGCCTAAACTGTTCTTTGACAGAAAAGATGGCTTGTTTATTCTCAGAATCCCCCCCTTTCCTTTATGTAAACTCTTTTCTTCAAGCTCGGCTAACACGCCTTGACTTTCATGCTCTGCAGTGCCAAGGAGACAACTATCTGCTGTCTGGTCAGTGCGGTTCTGATGAACCTGTGGGTGACACCCCATCACTGAAGCTCTAATCAAAGGGGTGAACGTGGACACCATCATTCCCTCCCACTTCCCAAACCATTGCTCTCGTGACTCGGAGAAAGGACCCTCTCAAGGGAGACACTTAAATCAACTGATACATTGACCTCGAAGCTACCAGGACAGGCCTCCCAAGTCACAGAAGCAAGTGTGTACAGCATGTCCTGCTGGAGATGTCGCAATGAGGAGTGACAGTCGTTGCAATACTTAGGTTTGGGCTTGAAAAGGTTAACAGCGTCAGCCTAACCCTGAAGAGCCACACACCAGTCCAGCCTCACGCTGGCCGAGCCTCCGCCTTGGCCCACAGCTGCCCCACCAGCGCCGCCGCCGCCACTCTGAGCTCTCAGCCCGCGCGTCAGAGCCAAAGCTCAACACTGCCCTGGCCCCTGCCCTGACGATGAAAAACAGCACCCAGAAAGCCAGCCCAGCACAGGGCAGGGAGTCTGATTTTGAGAGTAGAATCATGTGTACAAAGTATGGAAATAATTGAGTCTTTTGACCTTCGAATGTTTCCAAAAAATTTTAAAAGAAACTCTAAGAATAAACTTTCCAAGTTAACTGTCAACTGCAAAACATCCTATATACTAACAGGCTAATATGCAAATTGTCCCCTCGACCAGGAGTTTGACCAGGGGGCAGGGCCAGCCCACCAACTGGCTGCAGCCCCTCCCCCCTGCCAGCTGGGCCCCACCCGTGCACGAATGGGTGCACCGGGCCTCTAGTGTAAGATACAACAATCCTCCCCCTGCAGAAAGAGTATTTTTTTAATATATTTTATTGATTTTTTTACAGAGAGGAAGGGAGAGAGATAGAGTTTGAAACATCGATGAGAGAGAAACATCAATCAGCTGCCTCCTGCAAAACCCCTCCTGAGGATGGGCCTGCAAGCAAGGTACATGCCCTTGATCAGAATCGAACCTGGGACCCTTCAGTCCACAGGCTGATGCTCTATCCACTGAGCCAAACCAGTTAGGCCAGAAAGAATCTTAGAAGAGAAAGCTGAAAAAATAATTTCATGCTGACAGTGTCACATGACCTCTACAGCCTTAGGAGAAAGCTGACCTGTAAGTGTACAGGGAACTCTATCGCTTGAAAGAAACGCTCAAGAAGACAGGGATAAAGAGGGTCATGCTAAGACCTGGCTTGGAGGAGGGTGGTGATGTGCCCAGCCCGTGCCACACTCCCTGTACACGTGGTACCTATGGGTCCTCACAAACCAATGGCAGCTGCGGTCTGCCTCCACTCGTGGAGAAAGAGCGAGCTCAAAGCCAAGTACCTGTGTCAGGACCTCGCGGGAAGGGTGCAGGGCCTGCAAATGCAGACGCTGCACCGCCCGTGTCCTCAAGCCTCACCAGGGACACCAACGACACTTCCATCAACCTGCTGGCAGACAGGAAAGCGCTTCTGCAGAGAAAGCAGCTCCCCAGAAGCCCTGCAAGCGGACAGCAGTCAGGTCCATGGATTCAGGTCAGTGTGTGCGCACAGCAGGCAAGCACCCAGCAAGGGGAGCCCCAGGAAATGTCACAGACGCGGTGGACTCCAGGGGCCGGGCGCCTTGTGCATGCACGGAGGTCGTGGGGAATCCGAGCGACGGCGCAGTCACACAACAGCTGCTGGAGTGGGTGGCGTGAGAGCAGGAATAGCTGGGTCCTGAGGAAGGAGACACTGAGAGCAAACAGCAGGTGGTGTGTCCTCGCTGTGCGGTTCCATTCAGCCTTGGTCCACCCCGCTAGAGGGACGGTCAAGAACCAGAAACGCGCAAAAGAGCACAATAAACATGATTAAAAGTGGGGACAGCCTCCACTCGGGGAAATAACACGATGGCAATGACCATTTTTCATCCAAAGAAGAAAGGAGCCAGGGATAACACACCCCAGTGCAGGCGGCATCCTGACAACAGCACACGGTGCACTGCCCAGCAGAGGAGAGGAACCCGAGAGCCCGTCACATCTGCCGACACCGACCTCCACACACTCTGCGGCGGCACTCAAGGCCCACACCACGATGCCTCGCACGTCCCTTCCCAGGGCATACCTGGCCTGTTTCCATTCCTTCCACAATGGCCAGAGGCATGACCGGACTCAGAAGACAGCTAAGGACTCAGAGACAGCAGGCTCAAAGCCTGCTCTGCGCTGGGAGAGCTGACAGGAGGTGAGTGTGCTGTGGTGCAACCCACCTGCGTGTCGGGACACACCGCAATGACAAGGGATCCAGGTCGGGACAAAGACACCCGTGCGCGATGACACATCCTGTTCTGAGCTGGATGTCCCCGGCCACACTCCCCCCTGCTGTCATGTGTGACACATCAGGGGGCTCCCTCGCCTTCTAGCTTCAGAAGGCCTGGAGGGGACAGGAGGGCAAGGGAAGAAGAAAGTGGTTGCCCTGCCAGCTCCCTCCCCAGGGCCAGTGGCCCCACCAGAGGACTGGCCCTCAGGCCGCCTGTTCCGTTGGCTCTGGCAATGCCTCCCCTCTCCTCTCTGCAGGTTGGCAGCCATGCTATGACTGGTCAACTTTCTAAGGTAAGAAAGAGAATTGGAGAATGGTTCTTAAATCCTTGAGTTTGTGACAAGCTGGGCACCACGCTAAAGGGGGGGGCTCCGCACCACTCTGTGGTTTCCCACACCTGCCCTGAGCCATACAGCACTGCCGGATCACCCCTCCTGGGGCTGTTCCATATGAGTGCCCAGGGGACGTGCCTAGACTCTGATATGGATCTCCCCCTCCCCCAGTAGACTAGTATAAATCAGGCAAACTCTAGGCACACGTGAGCACCGACAGCCTGTCTCATTAGTGAATGGTTACGCACAGTCCCCGCCCCCAGGTCTATACAGCAAGATCGGAGTAGCCAGAGCAGGTGATCTAAAGCTACTTGGTTATAGGGAGCCAAAGAATTTCATTTCAAGGTGGAAAATGTTACTTTTCCTCATTTGCTTGATTAGATGTCTGAGAATAGAAAATAATTTGATAAGATTTGTCAATTCTCAAGTTTATGACAGCTGGGCTAGGCATTTCTCCTTTAGAAATGAACTAAAAAAATTTCTCTTCATTTGGATTAAAAACGTTTAAATTGCTTGAGATTATTTCAAACTAAGTGTTGAGCCTGTGTTTAGTATTCTAGGGTAAACAAAATAAAAGTTCTTATATTAGGAAAGCTACCCCTGCCACAGCTTACCCAATACAGGAATATTACACTTCTAGACCTTTCATAACTGTGCCCCTCGGGGTGCTGGTGTGGACTAGGACAGAGGGCACTAACCTGGCTTGGATGATCTGATTCTGTGACTACATATGTTACTGGGTAAGTCACCTAACCACTTCCTTCCGGACCCTTTTCTTCATGTGTGCAGTGGAATTAGACCACTCACTTAGTTCTTCATCGAGGAGTGGGGGTCGGGTGCTATGAATCCTCTGAAACAATATATAACATTGTGTATGTGCATACGTGCATTTCCCTGGGTAAAGAGGCTGCTGAAATTAAACGGCAGGAACCCACTTAACTAGGATTTCTCACAATAATGTTTATGATTCTACAGGCAGAAAGAGTTCAGGCGCCCTGGGTGAATTCATCTTTAAAGGCAGTATTTCACTATAGATCAACAACATTTAGCCTCACTTAGGTTTCTTTCACACACATATGTACACACTTATTCATAATGTACTTTCCATTAAACTCTGTGCTATTAATTAACATGGCACAGCTGGCTGTGCTTCACACTGTTACCCACATGTTCACTTACAAAACGAAGACAGTTCTGAAATAAAACAAATATCTACCTGCAAAACCTAATCCTGCATGTCCATCAGGAGGGTACCTTTATCATGAAGACCTGCTCCCAGAGAATAAGCCAAAGGCCACTTTCAAAATTATATTAAGAAAATGATCCAAAAGACTTGCTTTGTGCCAACATGAACTCCACCATGTTGGGAGCAGAAATTATATTTCCCAGCAATTAATTAATCAATGCAAAAAGTAACTATACAGATTATATACAAGAAATTAAGGATATTCAGAAAAGAAAACTCTTTCCTAAGCACAAACAGTTCAATGTCTTGGATTTCTGTGTGAACAGTCAAGAAAAGGGTAAATTGGGAAAACAGACGACTCACTTCCAAGAGCTTCAGTTCCTGCACACAGCTGTGCAGCAGCTCTAGGGCGCGCTGAGCCACCTCCCATGGCCTCTGCAGGAAGAGGAGCAGGGTGCACTGGCGAGCAAACAGGTAACTGCGCAGATCTAATAGGGTAGCTTCTTGCCTCTGTATCAATTCACGCTTCTCCATATCTATGGGCTTTCGAAGGGTCAATCCATTCCAGCTCTTCACCGGCTGGCAGAAAAAAGTCAGCCAGTTGGCACCATCTAAACAAACACACATCATGAAAGGCTGACGACAGATCCCTTCACCTCACTGAGATGCTGGAGGGACTGTGGGACCTCAGGGACCGGTGGGCAGCTCACCACCCAGTGACTCCCTAAGCACTGGCCCGCCCCTTCTGGTTGGCATGGAACCAGTCTTGGGATGCGGGGATGGGGTCCTTACAAGCATCGTACTCAGGACTTGTCACCTGACAGTGAGCACAGGGTAACATGACCTAGGCACAGGCTCCGTCGTACCATGCCACAAGGTGGTGACAGGTGGGGAAGCAGTCAGACTGGGCTGAGGAGTGAGGGAGCCGTGGGCTCTGTGGTCAGTCAGCTCTGAGGGAAAGCACGAGGCCTGGGCTTGAGCGGGTCTCCTGGGGCCGGAGGGCAGCCTGCTCATGGGGTCACAGAGGTCTTTTTGTCTTCCCTGTCTCCACTCTTTTCCTTACTCAACTGTCTCTAACTCAATGATGCCAACTACCTGAGTCCTGCTCCTAGAGAAAAGGATGGTAAGCAAAGGAAGATGGAGTACAGCAAGTAGAGAGGAAAATTCTTGCTTGTCAAAAATTTCCAACAATGCTCTCAATTTAAATTTATAACCCCAAGACTCAAATATGACCTTAAAATAAACATAAGAAACTATAATAACAAGTCATTCAAACTCTATTAAAAAATCTTAATCTATTTTTCTCACTCCAAAAGAGAGGTGGTAGAACCATTTCGTTCTACGTTCATGTCAGGAAGCGACTCGATAATGGGCATCTGACACTACTGAGTATCTGCAGTGCCAACTGCAACCCAAAGCATCCTTTGCTGACTTACACTTATACTCAGAGCTGTTAGAGTGCATCCTAAGTGTGGTGCCTAGTCAGGCCCTTGGAGCCCCAACACCAGCAAGTCCCTCTGCCGGTCCTGGTCCTCACCACCGGGATTCTCCTGGCTCACACCCATCTTCCCTTCGGGCTTTGTGCGAAGGCCACCTGCTCAGAGAGCCTTCCTGGACTGTTCAGCCTAAAACTGAACAGCACTCACCGCCACCTTCTCCCCTCCCTGTGTCCTTTCTGCAGCCTGCACTTATTCCTGCCTGCCTGCAAGTTAAACATTTCTCTTTCTGTGCCTCATTTCATTCTGATCCCTGCTGCATTGGGAATAGTGCCTGGTACTGAGTGGATACTCAGCAAGTGTCTATGAAACGAAGGAACAAAAATGAACAATCGTATCAGTCAGCTGCAGAACTTGGACCAGATTTACTTTTGGATTGTAAATGGACCCAGGTTTATTTTAAAACTGAGAGAACAAAGAAATTATATAAAATATAATGTAAGAAATAGGTAAGATATTTAAAAGATATACATGTATAATATATCTAAAATATAAGAAATGCAATTTGATCTCTTCTAAATTTTATTTAACTAGTAAATACTTTACTTTGGATGTATGTTTACATTGTGTCTTGGCAAAACAAGAGATCCAAAGCTGAACTTGATAAAAACTGGCTGGGAGTGGGAGTCACGTGACACTGCATCAGCCTTTCCAGAGCCAGGGTGGTCATGGCTCTAGTGGCTGCCCTGGGGCCGCTCATCCCAAGGGTTTTCTAGCAGACACTATGGGTCCCCGAAATCACTCCTTTCATTGGACATCGTAACAAGAGTTCTCTCTGAAAAAAACAAACAAAAAACCCCCGCCACCCAACAAAGATTGTTCTCTCTGAAAAAAACAAACAAACAAAAGAAAAGCCACCACCCAACAAAGATGTCTATTACAGCCCAGCTTGTGGTGGCAACAGCAGAAAACACCCAAATGGCCAGCACCAAGGGACGGCTGGATAAACTAACGAATCCACACTACGAAGCATCACACAGCTATGAATGCAAATAACTTAGAATTTCAGCTGTTACCTTGGAGAAATGCCTGCGATGGGCTGTTAATAAGAACAAGCTATAGACAAATATCTACAGATTTAATGCAATTTCCATCAAAATAAATTATCAACCAAAAAAATTGTGAGGACAATTATAACCTTCATAAATGGTTTGACAGTGCTACTTTTGTGCTTTTAAAAGAATTTAAGAAATTATCTGAAAGTTTAGAGGAAAAACTCACTGGAATGAGCATTCAAATATCACAAAGATGACCTCTCAACAGGAGCAAAGATCCCACCCTTATGCTAGCAAGGAGGCACAGAATCAGAAGTTTCACTAGCCAGCTGTCCGTTGTAAAAACGACACTTTACACCTGAAAAACAACTTCTTAAATGCTTTTGTTACTTAGGAGTCATCTAAAAGTGAACGTGACTAATTCTTAATTCTCATTTCATTCCTACTGAAACCATGAGAACATATCCATATAATTTACAATGACACAGATGCTTTCATCATTTTGTGAATGAATGGCAGCTTCCAGACAACTTAAACCGGGGAAACTATGCTGAGAAGAGGATCTGCTCCTAAGGCGTCACCACTCACCGCCGGCACCGAAGTTGACCACATACTGAGAGAACAGGGCGTCCAGCTCGTCGTACTGCACCAGGGCGTCTTCAAACTGCTGCAGCATCTCAAACACAAAGGCAAGTTCCTCCTGTTCACCCAGAGTTTTAAAAAAGCAAAAGCCTAAATCAGTATTTTGAAACACTATGTAGCTACTGAAGATTGTAATAGAGAGAAGCATGCAGCATTATGAACAATGCTTGTGCTACGCTAAGTAAAAACCAGTTTAATGACATGTCAATGACATTTATGCAGGCAGAGAGGAGACTGGAATGAAACTAAAGAAGGCCAAGGTGACCTCTGACTCTCCATGACTAAGCAGCACAGGACACCACAGTCAACTCTTGTCCTGGCATTCCCCTTGCCATCCCAGATATAAGTTTTCACTGGAATTTTCTACATGAAGAGCTGGACCTTCTCCATTTATTCATTTAGCCAGCTCTTTATTTACATCTACGCAGCCTCATGGGTATGAACTTCATTGCATGGGTTATTTATCTGGCACAAATGGTTCAGCTTATGTTCTTCTGCCGGACCTCCACCTTTCTTGTGCACGTCCTTACTTGCCGATCTACAGATATTCCAGGTCCCTGCCCCAACCCTGGAATCGACCACTTCTACAAGGAGCTCCAGCACCTTTTAGTGGAAAATGGAGTTTAGAAACCAAGATCTGGCACAAGATGTGCTTATTGCTACTGAGGTGTCATCTTTCCTAGGCCCAGTCAGAAGGCAGAGCAAGTAAGTACATGTACTCACCCTCACAACACATACCCCTATATGTCTGAATGAACCCAACAATCTACCCATCCATCCACCCACTCACCCACCCACCCACCTACCCATCCACCACACTGTGGGTTCACACCGATGCCTCAGATTCCAATCCAACACCACTGGGTTCAAGGTCAAGGCCATTTCATAAAAGGCTAAATGTCAAACTCTGAAGCTCCAGGGAGCTGCTGATATAATTACTCAGGAGAGCATCTCTGGACAGAAACATCTGTTAGCTACTATATTGTCTCTTCGTTTAAAAAACGATGCCAATAAGACTTAACCCAAGACAGCTGCCTTATTTAGAAGGAAGGGAGGGAACAGGGAGAGAAGGAAATTGTCCAGTTCTACCATTAGTCAAATACCTGAACCATGAAATATTCACAAAAGCTCCAGCCTGGCTCAGTCCTCTTCTCCCTCAAGGTTCTCATGTCATCCTCAAACTTGCCTAGGTTTTTGGTAAAAGACATAAGAAGCAATGTCCTGAGTTTGGTCAGGAAGGCATTCCAGGATTCCTGAGTTCGAGAAGAGTCCTTCAAGGGGTCATTGAGTACAACACACCTGCAGAGACAGGAACGGACTATCTGGAAAATTCTCTCCAAGCACAGCATCACTGCTCTATTCTTCCTTCCAGTGAGTTCCTCCCTTCCCTTCCTTTCTTCCCTCCTTCCTCCCTCCTTCATTCCTTCTTTACTGGTGAGTCAGTCCCTGCAACAGAGTGACCACCAAGGCATGGCGGTCCCGGGTACAGTTTGTGAAGGAGATGAAGTCAGCATTTTATAACTTCTGTTTTTAAGGAATCCTGCTGCACGCAAGAATGCAAAGATTCCTTGAAGCCCTTGCTATGCTGACACCCGTTATTATCAACAATGGGGGCCCACCACGTGGTCTCTCTCAGGGTCACTGGGCCAGAGGGCCTCTCCACTGGGGGTTACTGTGTACAGGTTTCACCTGCCAGACCAGGAACTCCACCAGGAGGGACCTGGTTCTGTTTTCAGCACCCCCATCACATGCTCAAGTGTCAGGCACACACACCACAGTCACAGAGTAAACATGTATCACTACCCGAAGCCAGTAATCTATATCATCCCAGGATCAGCCCAATGAGGCAAAATTAAAGATACTTACCTGTCACTCTGTTTATTACAAAAATCATTTCTTATTTTGTCCACAATAGAAGTTCGAGGAAGGATGTTGGTTTTGTTTTTTTTCTTGGCATCATTTTCAACTACCACTATTAACCAGTCCACAGAGCTATGAGCTTTCAGAACATTCTGCCACTTCGTAAGGTCATCTTTTACTGTTGCTTTATACACTTCAGTATCCTAGAAATAAATACGTCACTGTGAAAGCAAGTTAATCCATCCCTTTCGTTTATATGGCAAAATGTGTCTAATAACAGGGAATACAGCAGCCACGGCACTTTCCAGTCCCGGGATGGGGACACTCCAGGAGACACCCAGTACCGAGCCACTCCTGCAGGGCTCTGGGCAGGCTCAGGACCTATCCTCTGAGTTATCCCCAAATACTTGGAACCCTGAGGGGAGATCTTCCAGTGTCACAGAGGAATAGACTGTGAGTCAGACAGCTCAGGAAGTTCCCACAGTGACACAGTCAGCTGGTAAGCTGGGACTTCAAAACCCA
>NW_006287253.1:144188-165549 GCF_000327345.1 Myotis davidii | reverse complement strand
ACACATGTGCCTGGATGGGGGAGGCAGGAGGTTCCTCCCATCACTGTAGGCCCTTTAGAAAATGCAGTTTAAGGGGGAAAACACACCTCATTTATAATGTCCACAAAAATCATATCCAACAATAAAAATACAAGACTTTTGTGAAAAAACATTGTAACACATTGTTAAAGGATATAAAAAAAGGTAGAAAGAAGGCAGAAACAAACCATGTTCCCAGACAAAAGACTCATAATTACTAATTCCTCTCAAATTAATCTATAACTTATTCAAGGCAATCACAATCAAACCCTCTCCAGTCTTTCCTTTTTTCTTTTCAGTGACCTGCTGTTCCAGTGACCTGTTGCTTTGTAACAAACCATACACTATATAATGGTCCAGAAGATGTATTCTGCTCAACAACCCACAACCTAGAGCAGTGATGGCGAACCTTTTGAGCTCGGCGTGTCAGCATTTTGAAAAACCCTAACTTAACTCTGGTGCCGTGTCACATATAGAAATGTTTTGATATTTGCAACCATAGTAAAACAAAGACTTATATTTTTGATATTTATTTTATATATTTAAATGCCATTTAACAAAGAAAAATCAACCAAAAAATGAGTTCACATGTCACCTCTCACACGTGTGTCATAGGTTCGCCATCACTGGTCTAGAGACTTGGTGCATAGCTCATCTGCGCCCCCTGGTGTCAGCTGTGGGTTTGAAGGCTGGAACTTGTAGGCCAGGGCCTGGTGAGACTAGGGTTGCACCTCCAGATGCCTTCCCATGGAGGCATTTGACTTCCTCACAGAATGATGGCTGGGCTCTAAGAGAAAGCATCCTAAGAGGACCTGGCAGAAGGTATTTACCTTTTATGACTTGAAAAAATCAAAAGCCTTTGTATACACAAAAAACTAAAATATATAATGAGAGAGAAAACCCCATTTACAATAGCAACAAAAAAGTAAAATACTTAGAAATAAAGTTAACAAAAAACGTTTAAAATCTATTTAGAAGCAGAAAAGACTCTGAAAGGCACAGAAGTAGACCTGCACACATGGAAAGACATCCCTTGTTCTGGGTTAGAACAGCTCAATATCATCAAGATCTTAGATCTGCATGTGGTTATTTATAAACTTCATATGATCCCAATAAAAATACCAAGAAGCTTTGGTCTGGAGCTAAGGAACTTGATACTAATGTTCAAACAGGCGAGAGCAACCAGGAACACACGTTGTTAAGGACGAACCTCAAGGGGACTAGCCCAAGCGGATAGGAACGACATGTTCCGTCAGTCTAGGAAAGTGCAAACTGCAAACTGCGAACTCTTCTTAGAAGATGTGTTTCTAACTATAGCGTAGTGTTCATAGCAACCATGAAACTATGTTATGCATATTGTAGGTCTGAGCCCAGAGCCGATGTGTTCATGGTGTCGAGAACCAAGGTGAATATAAACATGAAATGGGTAAGGCCAGAAAAAGCCCTGCAGGGTCAGGCTAAAATCTGAGGCATCAGTAGCAACCGTAGGCTCTATAGAAATGTCCTTTCTTAGCAATGTCTAAAAAGGGCATAAAGCAGGGGCACTCCACAGTGGCAAAGGAAGAAATGGCTGATTCCAGTACAACGGTAGCAAAAGTACACGAACCTAGAACATCTTCTTGTCCCAGAAAGTTAGAAAATGCTCAAAAGGACATAGGAGCCATTTGAAGTGACCCTGGCTGGCCAAATCTGGGACCATTTGAACCTCAAATAAGTAAGGCTGACTGGCTGTAAAGCATTAAATTACACAAAACCCATGCAGACTCTCTCCTGGAGTAGAGCACTGGCTGATAAATATGGGGGAGTGGTGTTTGCAACCCTTGGTCAAGGCTGGCTCAGGAAGAGTCACCAGTGGGGATGGCATCTCGGTGCCAACACTGGATAAGGAGAAGGGTACTCCCAGGGCCACACGGTGCTCCCAGGAACGGCTTATTAATTGCAAGGGGAAAACAAGTAGAGCATGAAGAAACCAGACAGCTCCTTGACCACCAATCAAACCTGACATTACCAATGAGGGGCTGGAGAGAGACGTTACCAGGCCTGGGGTAGCGATCTCCAGGCCTCTCACAAGGCTGGTCCTTGGTAGCGCCTGGGAATGTGGACTTCGGGAGGGTTCCCACCACAGGTGAGAGGGCTTCCCTGGGCCTAAAGCGTTTCTGTAGACACTATGGCTGTGCTGGAACCTACTCTCTTTCTGGAGGCCAGAGTTTTCATACATGCCAGGCAGAGGTGCCACATGACCAGCCCCAATAAAAACCCTGGGTGCTGAGTCTCTGATGAGCTAACAGACGACATCTCACACGTGTTGCTGGACAAAAGCAAAAGGTATATGGGGTTAACTCCACAAAAATCAGGCATGAGCTTTGAGTTATTTCTCATTAAAATTACAAAAACTGCTTCTGCACCCTCAGATTCAGGTTGAAATGTCATAATATGCAATGACTTATGTGTTTTGTTTATTGCTAAATGTTTGCTTTATTAGACAAAAAGAAATGACCTACAAAATTTTCTTTTAGTTCATGAGAGGGGAATTCTGTCAAGAATGAGAAGTTTCTCTCTGGATTCATAAATATACAACTGCCAAGTACAAGTGAACGCCGACAGCAGCAGGGCTCACTCACTGGTGGGCAGTCCTGGAAGCCCTTTGTCAGGCCCTAGTCATGAGGAAGCTCCCAGTGCCCAGGCCCTCAGAAAGTACACACACCAGCAAGGGAAAACAAGGATTGTCTGCTATGATGGTGAACAGAGAAGGTTATGAAAACCAAGCTAAAAGTAAATATTAAAAATACCTAGTGGCCACTGGGGCACAGAGAGATGCCTCACAGAATTTGGGATACAGGAAGGAAGACTGCAATGGGTGATTACCATGAGGGCAACACACTGGACCAGAGCAGAAAGATGCAACAAAGCCATACATCTGGCTGATGAGTGGAGAAAAGAGAACACCAAAATAAAGGGTGCACCAGAAAGTACATATGAAAAATTGTAACTGTCTAAAAAAACACCTAGACCCGTGGATTCTTAACCACATTCCAAGACACCCCCACCCCCAGCGAATACTTACACAGCATTCTGTCCAATAAATGTGAAGGAAGGGGAACGTAAGCAGAGCTTTGTTTCCTTCTTTGGGCAGCAACTCCTCTTTGAACTGCACAAAGTTGGATTCTAGGTGAATCATCTTGGGAGCCCGGCCATAGGATCTATAAACAATACACAGTCACTGAGAAGAGCAACTGAAGTATGTTCAGCAGAAAGAGGGAAATGCAACAAGAATTTAATTATTTCTTTTTCTTTTTTTTTAAATTGATTTTTTAGAGAGAGACAGATGAAGAGGGAAAAAATTCTGTTCCGCTTATTCATGCACTCATTGAATGACTCTTGTATGTGCCCTGACTGGGAATTGAACATGGAATCTTGGCATATCAGAACAATTCTCTAACTAACTGAGCTACCTGGCCAGGGCAAAAATTTAATCATTTCTGTGAGTTCAGAAGTACATATAGACTATTAACCCAATAGGAGTCTTCCAAAATAATTCTAGAAATTATTTTAAACACAATTCACAGCTATACATCAAAGCTCCCTGTCCATAAAACCTATTTTACTCAAGGAACTTGCAAGCACAAGAATATGCTATCTAACCAGGGCTATTTGCAACAATACAGACTTCTGAGAAAAGCGGACCTGACTACTTCATCTGTAAGTCACTATAAAAGAAAAGTTTCCCAAATGTCAAAAAGTGCAGCCTGAAACTATGAAAGCTAATACTATTGTCACCTGTGCTATCCAGAAAAGAGAACCGTGTGGTGAAAGAGAACCGGTTTTGTTCGCAGAGCACAAATAAAACCATGGTAACCACCCTCCTCCCTTTTCTCAGCACAAGAAGAAAGAACACGGAAACCCATCGCGTACAAATATCTAACCTAAAGTTATCAGAAGATATGGGTGCTATTTTGTTATATTTCTAAAAATAAATTATGCCACATGTGTCTTTATTTCAAACCTTATTTTCCACCTCTTGAGGCTGTGTCTCCAATCTGAAGAGCATCCCTGCTTCAAGCTGACACCAACCGTGTTGAACGTGACCATGCTCACACCTGAACTTGTCTACATCCTATTTGCAGGCTATTTTTTTCTGTCTTTTGTAAGATGAGTCAAGTTCTCTTTTTCCATCTTAACCATCTATTCCTATTCTGCTATTGCTTACATTTTTATTTTTAACTAGCGGCCCAGTGCACGAATTCGTGCACATTGAAAGGAAATTAATTAAAAGAAATATTTTAATATCTCTATTTGCCCTTTCTCTATAATAGAAGTGTCAACCAAGTTCACCATCAACAATGAGAAATTGAAACACACGTGTGCAATTGGCACCAGCAAGAGCTTTATATATAATAAACTTGCTTAATTAGACCTGCTTTCTGATTTAGCTAAACTTTTTCCAGCACAGTAAAGCACCCCAACTTCTCCTTCAGGTAACTGTCAGCAACACAGCAGTAAATATCAACATGAAGCAGATTATTACTGTAGATCACGCAGGGAGAACAAAGCGTAGAATATTTAACTGCAGCAGTGTTTGACTATATTCTGCACAGAGAGCAAACCTGAAGTCATTTTCAAGGTCCACCATTTCTTACTTCTTTTCAGTCAGGTCAAGTTTCTAAGCTTTCTAAATCTCCATTTTCTGGCTAATGGAAAGAAAATAGGATTCAACCAAATCTCCTACCTACCTACTCCAGGACTTCTGTGAGGATCAAATGAGATGAGGCATGGGAAAATGCTTCACAAACATTTGATTAAAGTGTACAATTTTCTACCTGGCTATAAAGCAAGTCGTGTTCCTGGGCTGAAGAAACTGCAAAGAGGCTAGTCGCTAGAGAGGAAGCAGGGCATTGCTATGTGACATCATTACCTGGTGCCCACAGCCACCGTTCCCGGGCTGGGCTGGGCTGCGATTTGGTGGGCTGTTGCTCTGGGTGGTGGTGGGGCTTCGTCTGCCCCATGGTGGTCAGTGCACATCATAGCAACCAGTCAGACAGTCAGACACTTAGCATATTAGCCTTTTATATATATAGATATGCATAAACTTATATTTTCTTTCAAAGACTTTTTTTTAAAATATATTTTATTGATTTTTTACAGAGAGGAAGGGAGAGAGACAGAGAGCTAGAAACATCGATGAGAGAGAGACATCAATCAGCTGCCTCCCGCACATCTCCCACCGGGGATGTGCCCACAACCCAGGTACATGCCCCTGACCAGAATCGAACCCGGGGCCTCTCAGTCCGCAGGCCGACGCTCTATCCACTGAGCCAAACCGGTCTTGGCTTCTTTCAAAGACTTAAGTCAACATGTATCATCCTTGAATGAGACAAGAAAGACAGCACACCTCTCTTTTTTCCACATATCTGAAACTTTAGATTTTTTTTCATTTTTAAAAGAATTGATACCTTAACTTTAGGAAAATGTTTTATGACTTGTTTGCTGGCATCTGCTTCCTTCACCTTGTAAATTTTGAGTTCATTTTTCTTCTTGAGACATCCTTTAATTATTTCAGACAGAGTGGTAAAGTTTCTGATCACATATGTCTAAAAATGTTATTATTTATTGCACTGTTTTCCAACTATTTCCATGTCCTGGTAAGCAGTGAGTAGAATATTTGAATGGCACTCTGGAGTAACACACATGGCTGTGCGCAGCTAGATGTGACAGGGCGCCTAGCCGTCCTGGGCCCCAGCTGGGCTCCAAGGCTAAAAGGAACAAAATCTCTTAGCACCCTGTCTCACCTAGGCACGCGCGCACACGCACGTGCAGGTACTACCCCATCCTCTCTGCCTCACCTACACAGAAGTCTCCTACAGCTGCTCTGGTGCAGTTTCCCCTCTTGCACAAGTGCTAGGTTCAAAGGTATTTTCCCTCAGTACTTTGAGAAGACTGTTGTTAAATGTCCTATTTTATGCTGCATTTCAAATGTTGAGAGACTGCAAATTTGGTTTCCTTTTTCCTCCATTTTCTTCACATAGCTTTCTGTTTGCTCTGTTTTACTGTTATTCTGCTCACCTTTTCTCCTCTGATCACTTCTGGGAAAATCTTGATGTTAGTTCTTCAAATATTGCCTGTTTTCCATTCTCTGTTCTCTCCTCTGAAGCACCTATTAGCTGTCTGTCCATCCTCCTGGTCTTCCTCCCCCTCCCTATGGCTCTATCACAAGTATTGGTTGCCCATATGCCATGTGCCCCTTATTACTAAGTGTAGGAGCATGGTTCACTAATGAGCCAAGTAATAACACTGTGCTTGCAGTAGCTTTAGGATGTAACTTTTCTTTTTCTTGGCATTTTTATTTTCTTAAGCTCCCAGTGTCACCATTTGTAAATCTTCCAAAGCTCTCCAACAGAACTGTAAACGCTCTGAGTGCTACCCACACAGTCAGGCATCAGGGATTCTGTTGGTTCCTTTTCCCTGGTGACATCTCCCAGGAGCACAGTCTTACTGCTCCAATCAGGTCCTAAATTTGATGAAGCACCTCCTCCCAAAGTTTTCTAAAACAGGGAGTGTGGTAGCCTTATCCCTTGGGCCACCCAGTTTCTCCTGGATGAATGCTCTCCTCTCTTGCCTGGAGAGCATGGATGTGGCACAGAGTTCTTGGTTCTCAGCTGTACCCCGTTCAGATTTAGACACGCTGATTTTAGAATGGCACTTCTCCCAACTTTTTGCAGTGCCTCATATCCAAGGCTCTGGAGCTTCATGTCCATAGAAAGACTCCCCCCCAACTCAAGGGTCCTGCAGGGCAGACAACTGTGGTCACTTCTGCACATGCACACACACACAGGCAGGCATGCAGACACAGGACTGTGGGGGCCCTGCATCCAACTGCTCCCTACCAATGCCCTCTGCCACTATTCTTTCCAGCCTGGTCTCGCCCTCGCCTATCAAGGCCCTGACACCTGTCAGGGACTTGCCTGTTTCTCAGGGAGTCTCCTCTGCAGACACATAGGGCTCAGCTGTCTCTCCCAATTCCTCCATCTCTCTTCCTTCCAAAAGGTGCCCAAAAAGGTGTCCACATCTCTTTGATGCCATCATCTCCACCCCCTTTCTCAGTCCTTGTGCATTTATGCCTTTTTAGTCCTTTTTCTCATTTAATGTTTCAGGAAGGTAAAGAGATGAATACATATATTAAATCTATGTAGTTTCTCTACTTCATTTTTCCCCTTATAACTCTCTTTATTGTTTCATGGACACACTTTTTTTCTTTTATCTTTCTGAGTGCTTAAATAATGTATTCTTATTTGAAATCCTTTTTAAATAACTCCATTTCTTTAGACATTAAATTCCTCCACTAGCTGAATGAAATGTTTTCTCTCATTCACAGCACTAGGCCTCCTCAGAAGCAGAGCAATTTATATATATAAAAGGCTAATATGCAAAGTGTCTCCTCGGGAGTTCGACGGGGAGTTCAATTGCCCGCTATGACGTGCGTTGACCATGAGGGGGCGGCACGGAACATGGTCAGCGACCAGTAGCAGTGGGAGCAAGGGAAGCGGGAGGTGGGGAGGCAGGGAATATGATCCGCCCTCATTGCTGGCCAGGTCTAGAGACCCTACCCGTGCACGAATTTTGTACACTGGGCCTCTAGTTTTTTCATAAGAGAATTCTCCCACATTCTGTATATTATTTATATCAAATGTTACTGATTAAGCACATTCCTGTAACACAATAATTGGGCACAAAAATCAGACTAGATTCAATAGCGAACTTGGGTAAGTCATCCCCAGAAAGCCACAGTAATTCTTCATGGTAAAAATTAGTAGTCAGGAATGAATAATGTAGCAATAATCAGAATTATATGAGCATGAATAACAACAGGACATTTTTATCCACATTGTTAAAATCAGATTACTTATGTTAACAAATTAAAATCCAAACACTTTCTAAAAATAATATCTTACCAGAAATAATCCAAAACCAAGTATTTCCTTTGAACAAGTCATTAAATAAGCAATTACAACAGGGCAGCTGGGGTGGCTGATGTGGTTTCTGTCCTAATTTAAAAAAAAAAAAAATCTTTCTGTACACTTTCTCATCCTTAAGGAAGAGCATGGGAAGGAGCTCAGGGTGGACAGAGGTGTTTATGAGAGTGCAGATAAAGGCCAATCTTCTGCCTTAATGTGGAGTCTGAGTGAGTGCCCGTCTCCTCTCCAAAGCGCCTATGCTTTTAAGATATTCTGATGAACCCTGAAGAATCAGAAATCTTTCCTGTAAAGGCAGGCCTCTAACTCAAAAGAACTGTCTTATTTCTTCCATCCTATGACTCACTAAGAAAATCCATCTATTTCTTAAGGAGGAAGGCCCACAGTTGTGATGCTACTCAGTTTCTCCACAGTGCACTGCAGGACTTGGGCTTTAACTTTTACTACTCACTTGTTCACACAGATGTCTAAAAGTGAAAGAGGGAGATACAGCCGAAAAACAAACACATCATACCTTCTCCATTCCATCGGTTCTCTTGGCAGCTGCTGTGAAAGTGTTGGGTAAATAGAGGTAAATAAATTCTGATCTCCAGCACCTAAACAGGAATAAAGAGGAATCCAGTTAGGAATTTTTAGGTAAATATAGGCAAAACGGGCTCTAAAATATATTAAATTAGTAATTTTAGACTATTTCATATTTAGTAAAATGATATCACAAAATGAGATGTCTCACGTCTTTAAATAACTGGTCTCTAGAAAACCTGGAACCTGACATATGTGATCTAACTTAACCCTCGTGACACCTCCAAGAGTAGGTATGACTTTTTCCTCGAGGAGAGTAAGGGCACAAAAAGTTGAGTAACTTGGCCAAAGCCACAGAGCTCAGGAAAGATGGGGCCCCTCAACTCCACCCAGTTTCACTCCTGAGTCTGCTCTGCAGCCACTGCTTTCGTCAACTTCAAGAGAACAAACAGCCAGAACATTCCAGGCAGCAAAGTAAACCTGAAGAGGTGCACATGAACTTCGCCATCAAAATAAATTCAGTCTGCCTCAAAATAGCATCGGCAGCAAAACCATACAAAACACCCACCATGCAGCCTCTCACTTAGACCCCACAGGAACTCCTAGGAGGCAAGGCCAAACCTGGAGCCCGCTCAACAGAAGGAAGAGGAGGTGTGAGGTGTTCAGAGCACACCCTTGACTGGCAGTCACTGGTCATGAAACACACACACACCCGTGGCCTGACTTTAACTGCACACTCACTCAGCTTTCCACTCAGCTCTTTCACAGTAGTTTTAACAGAATGGAAAAGCCCACTAAGCTCTCATAAAAGGATAGTATAACCACACTGTCATACATAAGCTAGAAAAGAACCTTTTTAATATAGATTACTCAAAGTCTTATACTCAGAGGATCCTCTGACTTTAAGCAAAACCACTTTCCCAATTGCTTTAATATTGATCTTAGGGAAAACATGGGGAATTGATGGGGGCCATTAAAACACTTGCTTGCTTTGCTATCGTGAACCTACAAAAACAAAAACAAAAAGAAACCTCCCCAAAGCATGTAACAATGTCGAGTCACTGCTGAGAGTAATAACATTGTGGGCAGCTGAGTGGTAAGTATCAGAAGGCGGTGAGGCACGGTGAGGGCACCGACGCTGCCAGCCTGAATACCTGAGTCCCCGTCTCAGTTTCACATCTGCTAGCTGAACAGCCTGGGGAGACCATTTACCCCTCCTGTGCCTCAGGGGACCATCTGTGAAATGGGAAAGTAAGACTACCTCCCCAACAGGCTGTGGTGAGGAGTAAATGATTCAACACCAATAAATAACCCTGAACAAGGCCGGAAACAAATACTTCATAAGGGTATTATTAGTACATTTTTGTTAAAATAAAAAAACGATTTTTATGTCTCAACTTATCATTTTTCATCATGTTCATTTCTTTGGTAGTCATCCTAAAAATCATTAAAGAAAATCTTCAGTTAGATTTCCTATCTCGGATCGCCAACTTTCATTGCCTCTTTAAAAGATTCCAAGGGCCAAAACCGGTTTGGCTCAGTGGATAGAGCATCGGCCTGCGGACTGAAAGGTCCCAGGTTCGATTCCGGTCAAGGGCATGTACCTGGGTTGCGGGCACATCCCCAGTGGGAGATGTGCAGGAGGCAGCTGATTGATGTTTCGCTCTCATCAATGTTTCTAACTCTCTATCTCTCTCCCTTCCTCTCTGTAAAAAAATCAATAAAATATATTTTTAAAAAAAAAGGTTCCAAGGTTAACATACAAAAATCATCACTCTGCTACACAGAACTTAGGGCAGCTGTATGAAAGCTTCCTCCTCTGTCACTCGGTTTTCTATAAAGTCTCACATAAATGCCCAGTTAACATGCACACAGAGCGAAAAAGCGAAATGCTTCCTGCACCCCTCCCCGTAAGCTACTTCCCCGGAAATCCGTTTACAATAAAACATTCTAAAAGGAGACTCTAAAATAACAACTTTTCTTACATTCTATCATAGAATAAATATTGAATCTGGGTCCAAATTTTCATTTTAAAATACTATAGGTTAATTAGTATATCTGTCAAGGGCAAAGATATCATCTGACAACTGGGAACTTAACATGTGTCCATTTGACCTCAGTGCCTGTTGTGAACTGTGTGCCCTCTCCCCGCCCCCATTCTTATATTGAAACTGTACTAAGGTCTTGGAAAAGGTAATGAAAAAACTATGTGAGACACAGCAGGAAGGTGGCCATCTACAAACTAAGGAAAGAGGTTGCAGAAACCTACTCTGTGGGTACATTGAGCATGGACTTCCAGCCACCAGAACTGTTAGAAAATAAGTCTCTTGTTGTTTAAGCCACCCAGTGTGTGGCATTTTGTTATGACAGCCCTGGCAAACTAATACAGTATCCTAATTTACATTTGAAGGTCAAATTCTTCTAAACCACTGAAGTTCTACACTGAACAAGAATGGAGAAAAGGCACCATGATTTTCTCCAAATACACAGTTATTATCCTATCCTATATAATAAAAGGGTAATATGTAAATTGACTGAACAGCGGAACAAACGGTCGCTATGACACGCATTGATCACCAGGGGGTAGATGTTCAACGCAGGAGCTTCCCCCTGGTGGTCAGTGCATTCCCATGGGGCGGAGGCGGCTCAGCCAGAAGCTCTGAGCTGGGCGCATGGCCTGTGAGTGCAGCGGTGGTGGCAGGAGCCTCTCCCGCCTCCGTGGCAGTCAGTCAGACATCCCTCAAGGACTCTAGAACCGCAAGAGGGCACAGGCCGGGCTAAGCGCCCCCTCCCCAGTGCACAAATCTTGTGCACCGGGCCTCTAGTTAATTATAATACTCTTCGATCTTTATTATCATAAAAATTAGAGATGCCTTTGAAAATGGGCTATAAAGAGCCAGAGAATGAAACAGAAAGATAGGAAAGGGTTTATGTGTAAAACTCCCCAAAAATTAAATCTCAGTTTATGTGACAGGTAATTAAATTAACAGTATATACTTTGTAGCTTCCCAAAGTAGCCCGAGCTTTAAGGGCTGAATTGTAAGAGCAATAACTTCCAGGCTGAGTTTTCATTTTAATCCCACGGACAGAGACAAACCAAGGATTCAGCTATTAGAAAACAGCTACTGAAAGCAAAACTGAGGCTTAAGATTGATGTGCCCGTACTCAGAGAACGCTGTTCAGAAACTTGCTGTGTTCATTATTTCTAACTCAAGAGGCCTGATAAAAACAACTAAGATTTCTTTTTCTTTTTATGAGAGGAGGAAGATTTTTCAAACAATTAATAAGAGGAATTCAAAGTACAATCTCATTAAATCTCTCCGTGTGTGTGTGTGTGTGTGTGTGTGTGTACATATGCTACCAGTTCTCATCACTAAGTAAGGGAACACATGGAGATCTGAGCATTTAGTAACGCCCACACCTGAGGGCAGCTCCAGGGATGTGCATGGTCGTCCCCTGCCCCTTACCATATCAGTTCAATGCAGTACCCTGGCAGGGGGATGAGTAGGGGTAGGCACAGGAGGCATTCAAGTGTGAAGGGAAACATCAGGGGACAGTCACTTTGCTCTGAAGAGAGGGTCATGGGCACCTGGGTGCTGCCCAGACCCACTAGGCATCTGCCCCCAGGCTGAGGAAAGGCCAGTTCAGATACTCCCTGGGAAAGGCAGGCAGGGCCTTAGGTTTCTTTTTTCCCCCCAATTTTATTTTATTTTACTTTTCCATCACCATTTCTCCTCTCTATGCCCTCTTCCACTTCCATCCATACCCCTCCAGACCCACAATCACACACTGTTGTCCATGCCCATGAGTTCTCTCTTTCTTTTTTTTTGCTCAATCCCGCCCCCCTCCCCAACCTACCCCATTCCCAGAGCTGTCTGCCTGCTCGAGCCCTAGGTTT
The DNA here is from genome assembly GCF_000327345.1 of Myotis davidii. Classification (NCBI taxonomy): domain Eukaryota; kingdom Metazoa; phylum Chordata; class Mammalia; order Chiroptera; family Vespertilionidae; genus Myotis; species Myotis davidii. The sequence goes on along the minus strand of NW_006287253.1, from coordinate 153,144 downwards.
CTGATTATATGAACCAGTTTTCTTATTATTTATGCCAGCTATAACTGGATTTTCTGTTACATATGGTCAGATGACAGACCTTCACTATTTCCTTTTTTATTTAATATATTTTATTGATTTTTTACAGAGAGGAAGGGAGAGAGATAGAGTCAGAAACATCGATGAGAGAGAAACATCGATCAGCCGCCTCCTGCACATCCCCCACTGGGGATGTGCCCGCAACCAGGTACATGCCCTTGACCGGAATCGAACCTGGGACCCTTCAGTCCGCACGCTGACGCTCTATCCACTGAGCCAAACCGGTTTCGGCATTCACTATTTCCTGAATTATTTCTGCATACTCTGAGATTTTTACAAACATAAATCCATGTATTAATCATGTAATTTAAAATGTTTATGTCTTAAGAGCAGATAGCTAGTTAAACATGGAGGAAAGAATTTAAAAAGATGATTTCAGTGACAAGCATAAATGAATCATATCTCAACAAATTCTGCTTAACATTGTCTTTGAAACAGAAGGACTTAGGGTCTAAATTATAGAGAAAGTAATTAGCAACTTCTATCAACATTAAAAAGACACTAACAGGTCTAATTTACAAAACACAAGTCACTACAGATATAGATGTAGCATTTAGATATTAGATCACCAACAATAAGTCAATAAGAAACTGGCCATTTTTAAAGAAACTCTAGACTTCGAAGAAGTTGATTATAACTAAAAATAGAATCCTATAGGCAAGGCGGTCTTTTTAGACCCAAGATGCTATCGCTAAAATGATAAGCTAATCAAAGCCTAGTAACGGGCCCATATAAACCCAATGATAACAATGTTGCTGCTGCTAACCAGCAATGTGGTCGGGTTAGTTAAAGCTGTCGTCAGAGTCATATGTCACCTGTTTTAGCATTTGTCAATCTAAAGGGTAACAGAACTGTATACTGTCAATCATTTTATGCACAAAACCTTTTACTTTAGGTCCACTAAAACTGCAAAGTCACAAACTTATTTAATATTAAACAATTTTTAAATTCCTATTTTGGCTCTGGCCAGTTGGCTCAATTGGTTGGAGCACTGTCCCGTATACCAAAGGGTTACAGGTTCGATTCCCAGTCAGGGCACATAGGTTGCATGATCAATCCCGAGAACTTGGGCACTTCGTGAGGCAACAAATCGATGTTTCTCTCTCTCTCTAAAAATCAATAAAAACATATCCTCAGGTGAGAATTTTTAAAAATCCTGAACAGTCAATTGCACCATATTTTAATCCTTAAACAGTCGATTGATACTTAATGAGCAGAGGACTCCAGGATGTCACAGCTCAGCACATCCTGTCACTTCATCACTGGCTTTCACAGTATGCCTATGCCATAGCCCTCCTCCCGATCCTTCCTGTGAACATGCACACGAGGACATACACATGCGCTCTCTCCCACTTTGCTTTTCCCACTTTCCCAGTACCAAGTCTAGATAAGTTACTTTCCCTGGCAAGTGTAATCAAGAGGGGGGGGGGAGGGGCGAGTACAAAGTATAGAGTGTTAATCAAGTTTTATACTCTGGGAATCTGTAGAAAAGGGACTACAATCGATACAGAGAGTCTACTACAAGATATAAAATCCCAAAGTCTTTCTTTTCCATCAGTAAACATAATTAGCACACATGCCAAGTGTTAAAAGGGTTTGAGCAAACACTTGTAACCAGGGGCACAACAGTAACCTCTAAAACTCAGAGACCAAACTAGACTTAAAATCGGAGAGTCTAAACAAAAAGATTGGATAAATGCATATAAATATAAGAATATTGAAGAATCAGTCTTTGTTTAAAAACATGTTTTTAAAGATGATTGTAGCAGTCTGAATTATAGCACTTGTAAGTTCATGAAGAGATCATGTATTTAAAAAAACTGCCCGGCAGTGTGGCTCAGTGGTTGAACCTTGATCTATGAATCAGGAGGTCACAGTTTGATTTCTGGTCAAGTCACATGCCTGGGTTGCAAGCTTGATCCTAAGTAGGGGGCGTGCAGGAGGCAGCTGATCCATGATTCACTATCATCATTGATGTTTCTATCTCTCCCTCTCCCTTCCTCTCTGAAATCAATAAAAATACATTAAAATTTTTTTTCAAAGTCTCAGGCCCACCCAGACCTGTTGAATCAGAAACTCTGGTGCAGCCTGGGGGTTCTAACAAGTCCTCAGAGCACTAGGATGTAGTTCCTTCACACACACACACACACAAATTGACCATAACTAAAGGAACTAATGAGCCAGCTGACTCTGAAAACAGTACATAAAGAAAATGATCAAGCACTAAGTCTGCCTTCCTGTACACACTATACCACTGGGAAACCAATAATAGAAACATAGGTCCGTATGTGTATATATGCATATACACACACTCCTATACAGAAATATTTCAGCTAATAAAAAAGAAATGGTAAAATTAGGGTATCACCATTTTATAACCCTGCGGGAATTAATGACCTGAGAATAAATGACTGCTAACATCACAAAAAAGAGAGACCACCAGACATTATGCACGGGCTGATGGAAGAACACACTACCACCTATGAAATGGTCTTGCCAAAAATAATCCAACCCGAATCTGACCCTGCCTCTGGCTCCAACAACCACTTTACAGGAAACACAGAGGGCAAAGGATGGTATTCAAGGACAACACAAGACACAGTTGGCAAAGTCCAGACAAGGGGTGGACACTGCCACAGGATTAACAACCTGGGATCTTGAACAATTTGCAAGGAATGAAAGGGAAATGGAAGGGAAACCAGATGGAGGTGGTCAATGGGGGGGATGGAGGGGGAACATCTGTAATACTTTTAGCCATAAAGATAAACTTTAAAAAATAAATGGAAGGGAAACCAAGATTTTAAGAGAAACTGAAAACACTTATCTGAAAACTTTGATACAAATTAATTCAAAGAGTTTAAAAAAAAAGGCACACTATAAATGTAAACACTGAATATTTGATATTAAGAATTTTTTAGGTATTGTAAAGGTTTTGTAGTTATGGTTTTTGTTTATTTTTGAATGAACTTTTTATGAATTTTTCTTTATTGATTTGAGAGAGAAACATTGATCTGTTGTTCCACCCATCTATGCATTCATTGTTTCATTTTGGTATGTGCCCTGACCAGTGATCGAACCTGTAACCTTGGCGTATTGGGATGATGCTCCAACCAACTGAGCCACTCTGGTCAGACTGTAGGGTTTCTTCATAATATTCTGTTTACTTTTGTACAAAGTTACAAGTTTCCATAATAAAAAGTTTGAAATTATATAACTCTCCCATTTCTCTTACCCTTTACTCCTCTTTCTTTTTGCCACAGCACTTATCACCTATTATCTTCTATATATATAAAAGCCTAAGCGACTGAACGACCGAACAACCGGTCAACCTGTCACTATGATGCGCACTGATCACCAGGGGGCAGATGCTCAATGCAGGAGCTGCCCCCTGGTGGTTAGTGTGCTCCCATAGCAGGAGCACTGCTCAGCTTATGGGTGCTAGACACTGGGCTCACGGCTGGCGAGCACACCTATGGCAGCGCAAGCCTCTCCCGCCTCCACGGCAGCGCTACTGAGCAGAGGCAGGGCAGGCCCAGTGATGCTGGGATGAGTGGGAGCTGCGCCTGGCCTGGGCTCAGGGTCCTCCCCAGCCGCCTACTGCTTTGTGCACTACTATATCCCCTGAGGGGCCAAGCCTGCGGGGATTGGGCCAAAACTGGCAGTCTGACATCCCCCAAGGGGTCCCAGGTTGTGAGAGGGCGCAGTCCAGGCTGAGGGGCGCCACTGGTGCACAAATCCATGCACCGGGCCTCTAGTAGTATATAATTTACTGTTTATGTATGTTATTCATTTCCTCATGCTAGAATGTAAGCTCTAAGAGGGCTGATATTGTTGTTCACAAATGTAACCCAAGCATCTCCAACAGTGCCTGGCATATAACAGATGCTGAATGGATATTTGTTGACTGGTGAGTCTAGCCCGGTGGTTGGCAAACTATGGCTTGAGAGCCATATGCGGCTCTTTGGCCCCTTCAGTTTGGCTCTTCCACAAAATACCGGCTCTTCCACAAAATACCGACTCTTCCACAAAATACCGACTTCTGCGCATGGGCCACAAAGTTTCAATCGCACTGTACGCGCGCACCTGCACGTGGTATTTTGTGGAAGAGCCACACTGAAGGAGCCAAAGGGCCGCATGTGGCTTGCAAGCCACGATTTGCCAACCACAGGTCTAGCCTGACTCCTTCATATTTTACACAAGACAATCTAGGGCCCCCAAAGGACAGGATATCCTAGCAGAAGTGATGACAGGGTGGGCATCAGAATATGTTCTCAGAATACAAACTTAATTTTAGATTATACTAAAAATTTCTAGTGTAGCTGACTTAGTTCTTAGATTACTCAACTAAAGGAAGTGATTTTTTATTTTATTTAACTCCATAGGAAATGCTTTCTCACAGGGCTAATTTTAGGGAAAACACCCCTTCCATGTGGGCAGAGGGTGCCTGACTGCCCAACTCCTTGGTAAAGTTATTATGGTAGAGGGGCATCAGCCACCGTGACGCAGGTCCTCCTTACACTACCAAACACTGAGGGACCTGGTCAAGCACAGTGATGCCCTCAGGTCTTCACACCTTCAGAAAGGCCTCTGACAGCCCTTCCCATTGTTCAGCTTGAAGCTTGGAAACTTTCTAATGGATCCAGATGAATTAAAAGTGTCCATAAATGGTGAGTTACAGATTTTGTAAAAATTACTACCCAAAAGTGTTGTTAGTTCCAAAGTAACTACCTAAAATTTCAGCTCTGAAATCAATGCAATGACTTCCAAATGCTAAACAGATCTGTCAAAAATAAGAAAAATGTGCTGATATACATACCTGTTGCTTTATATTCCCTCCTCACTTTGTGAAAAATGTAAAAACAAGGACCTAAAACAATACTGAGGAAGGAATCATCATGCGACAATGGCCAAGAAGTCAAATAAGGACATTTATTTCCCTTGAGGGAGGCGGGGAGACAGACTGCAAAAAGGGCTCATCTTTTTCTAAGAAATCATCCCAACTTGTGTCAACTTCTGGAGCCCAATTTCCAGATGCCAAGGAATAAAGTCCCATCGTCAGGAGGAGAGTGGGACACACCTCCAAAGGCAGAAGTGATATAAAAGCCCAAGACACTCACTGGGTGCTGGCCAATATGCACTGGCTGCCAGTGGAGATGCTGTGGTATAGGGATAAACAGAGTCCCCCAAAATTTGTGCACATCCTGACACCCAGAACCTGTGAATGGGACTTTGGAAAAGGCACCTTGTAGATGTACTTAAGTTAAGGATCTCAAATGAAATCATTCCAGATCATCTGAATGGGCTCTAAATGTCCGATAAAAGACTGAAGAGAAAACAGGGAGAGAGAGGGCCTTGTGAAGACGAGGCAGAGATGAGAGGAATGCAGCTACAAGCCCAGACCGCCAAAGACTTCTGGGAGCTGGAAGAGACAGGAAGGATTCTCCCCTAAAACCCTGGGAGGGAGTGCAGCCCTTCTGACCCCTTGATTTTCAACTTCTGGTCCCCAGAACTGTGAGAAAATAAATTTCTGTTCTTTTAAACCACCCAGTTTCTGATCATTTGTTACAGCAAAAACTAATACATATGATATAAAATATAAAAATGAAATGCACATTTTTTTCCTAGTGCTATTTCATCTTCTAGTCATGTTTTTTGCTATATCTCTTAAGCATCAAAATAAACACAGGTAATTCCAAAGAGGTCCAATCACCAATAAACACATAAAAAGAGCCTCACTAATCATCAGGTATGGGCACACCAAAACAACTACGATGACCTTGGGCTGGGCAAAGTATTCTTAGATACACTACCAAAAGTACAAGCCATAAGAGCAAAAAAAATATTAACTAGACTTCATCAAAATGAAAAACATTTGTGCTTCAAAAGACACCATTGAGAAAATATTCGTAAATGATCTATCTAATAAAGGCCATATACCCAGAAAATATAATAAACTCTTACAACTGAATGACAATCTAATTTTTAAATGGGCAAATAATTTGAATAAATAATTCACTAAAGAAGATATATAAATGGCTAATAAGAACAAGCAAAGATGCTCAATATCACTAATCATTAGGGAAATACATATTAAAACCAAAATCAGATACCACTTCATGCCCACAAGAATGACTATATTAAAAAAGACAGACAAGTATCAGCAAAGATCTGGATAAACTGGGACCCTAACATATTGCTGGTGCGAGTGTTAAGCAGTACAGCCACTTTGGAAAACAACTTGACAGCTTCTTAAAAAGTTAGACATAAGCTTCTCATACAAAATAGCAATTCTGCTCCCAAGAATCTTTCCATGGAAATTAAAAACACAAGTGCAAAAAAATAAAAACACAAGTCCACACATACAAATATTCATAAAAGCCAAAAACTGGAAACAAAATGTCCATCAACTGGTGAAAGGATAAACAAAATGTGGTCCACCCCTACAGTGGAATACTATTCAGCAATAAAAAGGGAACAGATGATAAATGGTGCAACATGGATGAACCTCAAAAACCAGTGTGAAAGAAGCCAGACACCAAGACTGATGTCATTTCTATGAAATGTCTAGAAAACACACGTGTAGAGAGACAGAAAACAGACTGGTGGATGCCTATGCCTAGGGGTGGGAGCAGGGATTAACTGCTAAAAAGTACCACGGAATTTCTTGGGGTGATAGAAATGTTCTAAAACTGAGTTATGGCGATGGCTGCACAACTCTAAAAACAGTCAAAGAAGTGTACGCTTATAATGGATAAATTTTACCGTATAAGGATTAAAGCTCAATAAACCTGTTTTTAAAAAAAAACACAACTATGATAGTTTTTTTCACATCCACAGACTGGCAAAAAAAAAAAAAATTGTAAATAACTCCATTCCAGTGTAGTAAATATAACTTGGAGTACTGCTTTTTCACAGGGTGATTAGGAAGCAGTTTTCAAAATGTAAACTGCTCTCCCCTTCTGACCCAGCAATTCCACTCCTGGATTCCATTCTTTACCATAAAAAAACTGTGTTCCTGTTTTACTGATGCACTTTTTTAAGATTTCAAGTTCAGTTTTGGGGGTTTTTTAAAATATATTTTATTGATTTTTTACAGAGAGGAAGGGAGAGGGATAGAGAGTTAGAAACATCGATGAGAGAGAAACATCGATCAGCTGCCTTCTGCACACCCCCAACTGGGGATGTGCCTGCAACCAAGGTACATGCCTTGACCGGAATCGAACCTGGGACCTTTCAGTCCGCAGGCCGACACTCTATCCATTGAGCCAAACCAGCCAGGGCTCAAGTTCAGTTTTTAAAGTTACAGATGCATCTCTTTCAAGGCTTCATCCAAAAGCCGGGTTGACAGTCCCCCAACCTAAATCTCCACCTCAGACGCTGAATAAGAAAGTTCCAATTTGGTCGTAAAGTTTCTACTGACTAGTACAGACAGTGATTCGGAACACGACTCAGGGACCATTTCACAGAATAGATCCCTCGCATACAACTTTATTTCTTTTACTGGATTAACATGTATTTCCTCAGTCAAAACTCTGAAAGAGAATTTTCCATTATCAAGTAAACTAAGCATATAGCAATTTACCTAAAAACAAGTGTAGGTGATGAGAATTCAAACTTTCCAAATATGTTCTACAAAGCTGTCTTATCTTGATAAAAACATGTACTTACAGAAAATAATTGTATGCCATTAAAAGCTTCTAACTTACAGAAGCATTATGTGAGTTATAGCACCGTTTGTATTTACTGAGCAGTTACTATGTGCCAGCATTGTTCTAGGTGGTGCAGACAGCAATGAACACAACAGATAAAGGTCCTGCAATTCTGAACCTCATATTCGTTTGTAGGCCACCTGGGTTAGGGGTAGAGAAACAATAAACAAAGAAAAAACAAATATTTATGTCAAGGGGTGCTGAGCCAAGAAAACTGAATGAAGTCAAAGGGAGGCTAAAGGATAAGTGGAGTGAAGGGGTGGCACCTCAGCAGCCACCTGAGGAAGGAAGGGCGGGTCAGTGGAGCCATGCTGGCACTGCAGGAACACAGCCGCCAAGGTGCAGAGGGTACAGGCTGCAGCCAGGAAGCCAGTGCTGGGGGCCCCGACGGCGGGGAGGGGGCGCTGGACATCAGGGAGCGTCTGGCCCTGAAGGGGTCTGAGCAGAGGAATGACATGCTGTGGCCTCTCTCTTAGAGGGCTCACTCTTAACCCCATAGAGAACTAGCTTCAAGGGGCTAAAACACAAATAGGGAGGTTAGCGGGAGGCCCCTGGAATAACCCTGGGAAAGATGAAGGTGGCATGGGTTTGGGGGAGCAGCAGTACATATGGAGAAAAGTGGCTAATTTCTAAATAAATGTTAAAGATAAAACGGTATTTGCTGATAGACTGAATGTTAGCTGTGAGAGAAAGAGTTAGGGATGGCTCCAAACTCATTACTTTTTAATTTAAAATTCAAATATCCTCTAAAACCAAAATACTGTTAATACATTGAAAATTCACAGTAAGAGCAGTTACTGAAGAAAGATTTGATTAGTAAAGAAGAGGCTACAGAGGCTCTGGGGCTAATACAGTAGGAAGCTATTCAGAAAGAGGTATCTGTAGTTTAAGGGGTTCAGAACATGTGGATTATTTTGAGGTGAAGGCAACTGAGACAAGAGAAACTTGTACCTCTCCCTTAGTTTAAATTAGGGGCTTTGCCCATAATAAGAGTTTCACCAGAAATAAGGTTTTTTTGACCTATCTATAGAGCAGGGCAGCTACTAATTACTGGACATCTGCTCTTGTCATCCTGCAATGTCCCTCCTCCCCTCTGTAGCCCCAGGTGCCTTACCGCATCCTTAGCTCAGAATGTGATATGTCCCTCATTTCCTGTCTGTCCCTGAACC
>NW_006287253.1:132162-143750 GCF_000327345.1 Myotis davidii | reverse complement strand
ACCGCTCTTGTATGTGGAGTAGCTTACTCTCTCATGTACATGGATTCCCATACATAAGAATGTAATTACATTTGGTTAATTTATCTTGTTAATCTGTCTCATGTCCACTGATTATTAGACCAGCCGGAGAAACCTAGAAGGGTAGAGGAAAAGGTTTTCCACCCCAAGAGAGTATTTAAGGCCATGCAGTACTTTCCCACAGCCCTGGTCTGTCATCTAGACCTGAAGTTACCAGGTGAGAGCAGAGGGAACAGGACATCTGCAAGTGATCCCTTGTGAGACCACACACACTAAATTGTGCAATTCATATGAAAAGACATTGTCAACTGGCAAAAGAACAAAAACAAAAACATTTTTAGACAAAAAAAATTATTCAGTGAGTCACTTACATTTCCAATAAAAGATGACCAACTCAGCCTTTCCTATCTCACGGAGTAGCCCACATCATCATATCAGTTCCCTTCTAGAAAGACTAGCTTATGTGTTATGTCTTCCATACTTGATTACTTCAGATTCATTAGCACTTTAAAAAAATCAGATCCTTTGAGTTTCATTTGCATAAACCAAATTTTACTTTACTAGAAACTCTTCAAAAACATATCTTGTAAATCAGATATGTGAATTGAAGTTCAAGTAGAAAAGGAAGCTTTTCACTTCTAAATTATCCATTCAAATCCACCCTAGAGTCAGGATAATCATATCCTATATAATAAAAGGCTAATATGCAAATTGACCAAACAGTGGAACGACCGGTCCCTATGATGTGCACAGACCACCAGGGGCAGACGCTCAACACAGGAGCTGCCCCCTGGTAATCAGTACCCGCCCACAGGGGGAGCGTCGCTCAGCCAGAAGCCGGGCTCACAGCCTTGTGGCAGTCAGACACCCCCCAAGGGCTCCCGGACTGCAAGAGGGCGCAGGCCAGGCTGAGGAAACCCCCTTCCCCCAGCCCCACCACAGTGTATGAATTTCATGCACTGGGCCTCTAGTGTCCTAATAACATAGGTTCCCAAACTGTGTACCCAGGTGAGATGCCTCAGGGTACCAGCAAGCCCCCAGAGGCCCCAGGAGACAGTTGAAATTATGAGGAAGCAGCGATGCTAGGGATGCAGCTACACCCTACTTCACGTATTGTTTCTATATTACATCACAGCACATTCCTTTCCATGATGTCATCACAAAACAGGGTGGTGCTGTGATAAAAGTCCACCAAAAAAAAAAAAAAAATCAAAGAGGGTAGCAGTGTCCAATCAGACTCCCAGGTTAGAGAAGTCCTGCAGTGCCCAAGAGGTGCAACCACCCACTAGTACGTTGCTGTGGTTATCTAAGAATTAAATAAAATTTTCCCCCAACTAGTATGTATTATTTTTTTTAAATAGTTATTAAGACATAATACTTAATAAAATTATTTGGACCTACCTACTTAGTAAATGAAATTATTAAGTATTCTTTTTGACCTAGGTGCCAGGAAAAAATTCTGAGACACTAAAGCCATTGTGAACAGAGAAAGTTTAGGAATCTCTCTTCAGTAGCTAACTTTCTGCACATTGATCACTCTTCTGAGTGCTTCACAATATTCATTCTTTTAACCCCATTTCCCCCTATCAGGTTGGTACCATCACTATCCCTAGTTCACAGATGAGGATAAGATTATGGAATGCTCTCTAAGTCACATGTGTAAGAACGAACTGTTTTTAACCAGTCCCGGGTAGAACTGGCAAATAAAGCAAGGTGAGCACATTTGCTAGCACCTTCAGCCCCTGCCCTCCACACATACTCCAGGGAACAGCTGAGGTTTCCTAAGGTGAACTGCTTCTCCCACTTCTCAACTGCTGATCTGCTATTGGCTTAAGAATCCATTATGGACCAAGACTTGCATTTATGTGTATTGATTTTTTTAAAAAGACATTAAAAGGTACTTTTCTGGTAATGAAACTGAGGTAGTAGTTAAATCACAAGCACTGGATTTTCAGGCTTAGCAGAAAACTGTGATGTGCAAATTTTAATACTTTACCTTACCGGGGAAAAAACACAGATTCCAACCAGATATAAAGCGTTACAGATCTGCTCATTTCTGTTTGCCTTTTTCTCCCTTTCAAAACTTATAATATCACATCTGGAACCCCAAGTACAGAGATTCAGACAAATGAAATAGGCAATATAAAATGTGACTGGTGAGACAGAGCCTTTGGACTGTGTTATTTTTAAGATTCCACACAATCCCATTTTGATAGTACGTGCCATTCTAGGTGTGATGCTGACACTCAGCAGAGAAAAGGTACGTATCAGTGGAATCCCAATAACTCTGTCCATGAACAAGATAGCTGGAAAAGGAACTTACCTTTCCTCACATACCCTTGGAGCAGAAACCTAACTAAGTCTTTATTCTAAAGCGAAGAACTGACCCAGTGATTGGGGAATAAAAACTAAGCTAAAACAAATTCGGATCAAATGGATCTGCTGGATTTGTTTCAGTTTTACTGTGTATTTTTTATGATTAATAAATTACACTATAAGTATTCAAATTGCTATGATTAGGTAACTTGTCACCCAATGTCCTCCCGTTATTAGTACCACTACTGTTCACCTAGCATCCCTGCCAGATGCCCTCTGAGGCAGTCACTGCTCCAGAGGCAGGCAGGCGGCAGGTGCAAACCCTTGTAACTGTGGACAAAGGCCATTAAAACTTTTAGGTAGCTTCAGAATATTAATTCAGCAGGTTTTCAAGATGCAGTGAATTCCCCCTAATCTCTGGGGACTTTCCATTCTTCTCATGGCCACATATAAACAGCTCCTATATTTACCTGAACCAGTTATATTCTACATTCTTCTCAGAAAGATCTACGCACAATTCATTTTCACTTAAGATGTTCTAAATTCTATGAAGAAGAAAAAAACTGAAAACAAGCATAAACTCTACTTTCACTTTAAAATGAACACACACAGGCCTTATAGGGCACAATGGCCAGGTAAGTATTCAAGAAGATGTAAAGGGACTCTTGAAAACAAAAACGTTGCATACTAAGACAACTAGGTACATAATTGCAGAAACTGTGAAGCCCCTGGAGGGATTTTTAAAGCAATTTTCCCACCCGCTTTGCACTGCTTAGACTACCTCCTCCCTCCAAGCATGTGCAGCTGAAAGAATGGAACAAGGTACAGTATGAAGTTAAACCAGGACAAGTGCCACCAAAGCTCAGCCCAGAGACACCAAAATGTCATTTCAAGGCTGAACTATGAAGGCAGCCTTTCAAAAAGTTAAAAAAATCTTTAACTTCTAAAGGGATCTTTCTCACCTCTCAAGCTAACTTTCTCTGAAAGTTTACTGCCGCTTTCTTTCCTGGGGTGCCTTTTAAGGCAGATACCGTCAGTGCACATAGCAATGACTCAGGGGAAGCCTCCACCAATGTTAACAAATCTGCAGGAAAGGAAACTGCCTCAGCTGTCATGCGTGTGTGTAAGAAACTAAACAGTAACAGGACCTCAAACACAGACTACTGGTCCCGTTGAATCCAACAGAACTTTAGGAGCTTCTCAGAAAAGTACAGACACAACGCTATAGAAACACACCGCAACTAGAAAGTAAGCCAAGGGGTGTGAGATGTCATCCGGCGTGTGGGTGCCCCTACCAACAGCATGTATGCCGCCCGCACAATGTGCACACCACCTGGGGAGAAGCTTCCGGAAACCTCCCGTTAAGCCTGCACGGAGCACGGCGCTGGCTCCTGCGCCCCGGGGATCAGAAAGCGCCTGAACTGCAGGGCCTCCAGATCAGGGCCACACACCCGTCCTCCCGGGCTTAGGTGCAGTCCGAGTAAGACTTTCAGTTTTTTTTTTTCCATTCAGGTCTCCAAATTGAGATGAAACTGTCCATTTCCCTAAGCAAGTTTACCAACTAAAGATGAAGTAGCAAACTTTATACAATTTCTTGGGGGATCCGACAAGAGGGAGAATACAAGGAGTGTGTCCATTAATCAGAAAAAAGAAGAAGAAAAAAACCAGGAAGAAAGAGAAAGAGATATGCAGTCTCCTATGGCCTGGCCACCCCGATTTTGCTGTACGAGTGCTTCCTTTCAGAGCACGGAAAACCACCTGAAAAATTAACTAAGACACAAAAATACTGTCAAAAGTCAAGACTGTCGCTTCGAAATACCTCCCTGCAAGCCTCGAAACGCCAGCCAACATTCAACCCTTCCCATTCGTTATTTTTAAAGTATTTAATTCTAAAGTCATCGCTGTAGCTATGAGGGGGGATTTCTGTAACAGAAAAACAATTCCTCTGGGTATGCATGAATGTGGCAAAAAGGGGGGCGAGGGGGGACGGGAGGGGCCCAGGTCTAGTTGTCCGGCGTGTGGACTCGCCAGTGGGGCCTCGCTAACCTCTACGACCTCATCTGCGAAATGGGTTTCTCCCGGGGAACAGCACCCGGGCAGGCGAGAGCCTACCGGCTGGGGGCGTAAACTCGAGGAGCAGGTGCGCGCGGGGCAGCCCTGGCCCTCCGTCCCGGTTCGGTCCGGAACGGTCGCGCCCGTGCAAGACGGACGACCTGCGCCCTCCATTTAGTTAACACTTTACTCAAGTACAAACCCGGTAAACGCACGCAAACTTCGTTCTCGCTCCCCAGTCTGCGAGCCTCAAGGGCCCTCCCCGGGGTCGGGGAGCGGTGTGACCGGGAAGACAACACGTGAGAGCTGGTTAAGCAGTCTCTGTGAGGCTATTGTCTCCATGTCTAATGTTGACACTTGAAGTCCACTGTGTAGGTAGTCAGGAAGGGATGATGAGTGTAAAGTGGGGGAGATCAAGAGAAGGGTGGAACCCTCGAGCATGAGCTGAAGCCTGACAGGACAAACTTCAAGACCCCCCGCCTCTCCATTCAGGTGCCCACTTTTGGCTGGCCACATGCCCCTACCCACCTGTTCAGGTGCCCACTTCTGAGTGTGCCCACTTCTGGCAGAACTCATGGCCCGCCCCACTGGTCAAGTGTCCACCTCCAGCTGTGCCCACTTCTGGCTGATCACAGTCCCGTCCCCAAGTTCCCAAGCCCACTTCCAGCTGTAACCACTACCAGCTGATCATAAGCCCCGAATCCTGTTCACCTGCCCACCTCAGGATAGGCCCACTTCCGGCTGCTCACTTGCCCCTGCCCCCTTGTCAGGTGCCCATGTGGTCTGATCATGTGGCCCCACATCCCTGGTCCCAGGGCGAGGGGGAGGGAACGCTGCGGGGCTCCCAGGACAGGGCTCCCCGCGGAGTGCACGGCGTCCAGGGTGGGTGCACGTGGCCCCTCCATCGCACCTGGAGACCGGGCGGCCCCAGCCCCACCACGCAGATTCCCCAGGTGGAGGGGCAGCCACGGGTGGGGGCGGGTCACCGACAACTTCTAGACACAGACGCGACCCGGGAGCCACTGTGGACTCGGGATGACGGGGGTGGGGGGGGGGCACTGAAAATGGCATGTGGACACAGGCATGGCCCTGGAGTCACGGACAGCACGTGGTCAGGGGAGACCTGGGTGCCAGTGGCACGTGGACGCAGGTAATTCCTCCTTGTGCGGGCCTGCTGCCCTCACCTCGCCTTTACCCAACGCTGGAGGCCTCCGGGGGGCCAGTTAGGACACCGGATCATCCCCACCGCGGGCTGCACGGCAGTTAGCCCTTGCAAAACCCTCTGTCTGGTGTTACTCTGCTGTTAGGAAGTAGAACAAGGTTACTACCTTCTCGCTAAAGACCCTACAGCACACACCCCTGCGCTTCCTCCAGACTCACCCCGAGGCCCCCTTGCCACAAGTCCCTGCAGATCATTGGAGTGAACCGCCTCTCTCTCAATTTCCACAGCATGTTGACTCCCCTCCTGTTGGCACTGGTTTCCTGCGTCCCTGACTGTAACCCTTTTGAATTTAGGGACTGTGCCTCTTACTTTGTCTCTAACTGCCCCCCACCCCCACCCCCTACCCAGGTGCACAGGACCTTCCACGGAATAGGCAGTGGACCACGTTTTGGGAACGCCACAAAATCAGTCCTTCCTTTCAGTCTGCAGGCCGACGCTCTATCCCCTGAGCCAAACCGGTGCGGGCATCAATCCTTACTTTTAACTGCATATAAGTTTCTTGTGTAAGGAAAGTACAGTTAGAGTAACTTTTTTAAAAAAAACAGAATCTTGTTTTAATCTGATTTTTCAAAATAGTATTATTGATTTCAGAGAGAAGTGAGAGGGAGAGAGAGAAACATCAATGATGAAAGAGAATCATTGATCGGTTGCCTCCTGCACACCCCCTACTGGGGATCGAGCCCATAACCCGGGCATGTACCCTTGACAGGATCGGAACCTGAGACCCTTCAGTCTGCAGGCCGACACTCTATCCACTGAGCCAAACCAGCCAGGGCTAGAGTAACTTTTGCAAATGAAGTAAAGTAAATGCACATGTGAAATAGTTTGAGTGTGAACACAGCTGCTGCGTGTTGTTTGTGCAGCATGGTGCACTGCAGCTGGGTGAGGAGGCGAAGATCAGTGCTAGGGGGGCTGGCACCCCTGAGGCAGGCAGAGCACGGGGAAGAAGGGGCTAGGCGGGGTGGAGAGCCAGAGTCGCGAGGTGGGCGGGGGGGCTAGTGGGGAGGGCGCTGTAAGTCTTTGGCTTCTGCTGCGTTCAGCATGTGTAGGATGAGAGTCCATGTGGCTGACCAGGAAGAGGCTGTTACGGAATTGAGAATGGCACAAAGACTAGGGGCCAAGCAGAGCTGCAGAAAAGGCCTCACTGATACCTCGTTAACATTCAGTTCAACGGGGACACTACCTTGAGGACCACATCCCCAAGGGTCAGCTCCTTCATCTGTGAAGGCCCGGATAAGGATTTTAGGCTTTGGGGCCATATGCAGTTTCTGTCTCAAACTTTTCCTTGGGATTTTTAAAAACAATTACATAAAAATTAGCCCTGACCAGTGTGGCGCAGTTGGTTGAGTATTGTCCCATGTACTGAGGGGTTGCTGGTTCAAATTCCCAGTTAGGGAACATACCGGGTTTCTAGTTTAATCCCCAGTAGGGGGCGTGCAGGAGGCAGTGGATCGATGTTTCTCTCTTTCTCTCCCTCTCTAAAATCAATAAAAACATTTTTTTTAAAAAAGATTATGTATATATAAACTATTCTTAGCTCAACGGCCATACCAAAGCAAGTCGTGGCCAAGATGTGTCCCGTGAGCCATCTCTACGCCCTGCTCTAAATGAGGCCTGCATCAGACCTACCTTAACAAAGTGTACAGCAAAGCCTTGACAAGATCCGCAAGAGAGATTTGAACATTGACTCCTGCAAGTAGGGGACACTGAGGACATTTCTCAGATCCAGCCTAACAAAGAATAAAACCAAACCGGTAAAAGGTCAAGGTGATAAAGACAGTAATTGACCTGCCAACGACCACAGATGTCAGAACGCTTCTCTGGAAGATGATCCAGAGTCTCTACAACTTATAAGTGACCGATGTCCAGTATACACACAAAAAATGGACTAGACATGCAAAAACCAGAAAGTGTAAACCATAGTCAGGAAAACAAAAGTCGTCAATAGAAACCAACCCGGTATAGCCCAGATGTTGTATTTACAGATAAAGACTACAGAGCAACTATAATAAATGTGTTCAAAGAATTAAATGAAAATATGGTCTTAATCATTAAACACTGCAGAGTAATAGCAAGTATAAAAAAAGAACGGGCGGCCTAGCCCTGACCAGTGGGTCAGTGGTTAGAACACGGGCCTGTACACCAAAGGTTCACGGGTTCAATTCCTGGTCAGGGGTCTGGGTTGGAGATTCCATACTGCACATATGGGAGGCAAACAATCGATGTATCTCACATTGATGCTTCTCTCTCTCTCTCTCTCTCTCTCTCTCTCTTTTTCTCTCTCCGTCCCTAGCTCCTTTCCACTCTCTAAAAATCAATAGAAAAAATATCCTTGGATGAGGATTAACAACAACAACAAAAAATAATGGAAGTTCTAGAACTGAAAAGTACAACTGAAGTGAAAATTTTACTGCATTGGCTTAACAGCAGATTGGAAATAGCAGGAGGAGTCAGTGATCTTAAAGACCGATCAATACAAATTTTTTCAATCTGAAGAAGAGAAAAATGATTGAAGAAAAAAATCAACAGAGCCTTAGAGAATAGGCAGACACTTTATTTGAAAAAAAAATACGGCCAGAGTCCACAAATTTAATGAAAAAGATTGATTTATAGGTCAAAAAAACTCTGCAAAACCTCAGAACAAATACTAAGAAAAACACGTGCAGGCACATCACAGTCAGACTGTTGAAAACCATAATGAGAAAATCTTGAAAGCAGCCAGCAAAGAAAGACACGTTACCTTCAGGGGAACAATGATGAGAATTTTCATTGACTTCTCATCAGACACAATCTAAACTGGAAAACAACGGTATAAACCAGTAAAGTGCTGAATTTAAAAAACTTAGCCCCAAACCCTTTGTCCAACAAAAATACTCTAAAAGATGAAGGCAGATAAAGATGCTCTCAGATAAAGTTTAGAGAATCTGTGTCCGCGTGCAGGTCCTACAGTAAATGCTGACGATGTCCCTCAGGGTGAAAGGATATGAGACCAGATGAAAGTTGGACAATAGGAAGGGAAGGATCGCCCCGAGAGCGATCGGCAAGGGGGTAACAATGGTGATGCTTTTTTCTCCCCATAACTTCCTCAAGAAAGAAACATACTTGATTACTTTGTGTGATGGTTTTAAAAAATATATGTTAAAAATATATATATATATGTTAAAGACATAAGGATAGCACAAAGGATGGGGTGGACAGAGGGCTCTCACATTTGGGAGTCTGTATACTTGTGGAATGGGAACGTCAGGGTGTGAAGTGAGAAGTGGGTGATGTATAAAGAGAGAAGACTGAAGTAATAACAATAGTAACTCAAAATAGAATTCGATATCAGGATTTTGTGGACGAAAGGGGCCACACGCTGACCTGACAAGCTCAGGGAAGGCCTGCGTGGCAGCCTAGCAGACTCAGAGACCTAAAATAACCACAAAGGATGGTCTGAAATTAAACCTTAACTAAAAGCAGTGATGGTGGGCAGTTATGTCCTAGGCCAGTATCTTCACTGACAAGATCAACTTTGATCCTTACTGAGCCCATTTGCCTTTTTCTGTATACTTGTGGAATGGGAACATCAGGGTGTGAAGTGAGAAGTGGGCGATGTATAAAGAGAGAAGACTGAAGTAATAACAATAGTAACTCAAAATAGAATTCGATATCAGGATTTCCAGCCCTAGAGCAAAACCACAAAAACAAAATTAAAAACAAAACAAACCAACATAAGGGTTTGGCTAAGAAGCCAGTAAAAGAAGCAAAACGGAAAAATATAAAACATTTGATTATGGGAGATAACGGCAATACTATCAACAATAAAAAAAATATATTAAAATGAAAGAAAAAAAACCCCAAAACATTTGATTAGTCTAAAAGCAGTCAGGAAAGGAACAACGGATGAATAAAAACCAGAGCGGACCATACAGTGGCCAATCATCACATAAAAAGAGGTGCAGCAACCAGCAGATCCCAAGGAAATGCAAATTAAAGTGACAATGACTGACATCTCACTTCACATCTACTCAAATAGCTAAAATGATTTATTTTAAAACCCGACAACACCAAATATAAAGTCCAAGCCCAGGTCTCCATGTCATTCGTCTGTTCTCACCCAGACATCGTCCAGAGACTGAGAAAAGAGTCACTCACAACTCTTCCTCCGTGAGGACACGGACACTGCCCTGGCCCCACCGGCCAGCTCTGGGTGGAAGTTTTTTCTTTCCCAAGGGACGCGAGGGAGGGGCAAGGCTCTCCAACTCTGTTTTAGGCAACACTTAGGCTCGCGGGCAGTTTTCTCTCTGGGCTGTTTTCTCTCCGGCAGAACCATCAGGGATTCTTTGTTCACATGGGAATTTAGAAAATGCATGAATTCAGCACAAACACTGGCTTAGCAATTCCTTTTAATCACGGTGAAAATGGTGGTATTACTGTTGATCGATGTCTATTCCTTTTTCAGATCCTTTTGTTCTGAGACAGCATTTGTTTTGGCTTTTTTAAAGGTTGCTGGAACTTGAGCCCAAATGGCCTTTCCTGGTAGCCCATTACATCGTGTCCAGAGGCAGAGAGCCTGTTCAATTATGTATTGGAGTGCTGCGTAGGCTTGGTCTAAAACGGAGGCACCACAGATTTGTCTGTCTCTGTCCCACTCGCGGGCCCTCTCCACTGAGCCAGCAGACATGCCAGCGGGTGTATTCATAGTGGCCACAGCCTAGAAGCAGCCAGATGGTCTTTGACGGGTGACTAGTTAGACAAACTGGTCCACCCGCCGTGGAACACTATGCAGCAAGAAAAAGGACTGACCTGTCCAGGCACACAGCAACCTGGGTGAATCTTGATAGAACGATGCCGCATGCAAAACGCCCAACCCCAGTCACATAGCCTGTGGTTTCATTTATGGAGCATTCTTGAAGTGACGAATTATAGAAATGGAGGACAGACTAGTGGTTGCCAAGGGTTAGGAGGGCGTGAAGGGTAAGGTGGGAAATGGATGGGTCTGTAAAAGGGCAACGTGAAGCATCTTTGTGGCTCTGCAACAGCGTGGATGGGTCTGTAGAGCATTGTGCTGAGTGAAATAAGCCAGTCAGAGGAGGACACGTACCACATGACTTCACTTACGGGTGGAATCTAATGAATAAAATAAGCTAACAAAATAGAAGCAGACTCATAGATACAGAGAACAGACTGACAGCCGTCAGAGGGGAAGAGGGTTGGGGAGGGTTAGGTGAAAACAATGAAGGAATTAAGCAAAAAATAAAAAATAAAACAAAACAAAATACAACTTATAGACAACAGGACCAGAGCATGGTAACTACCAGAGGGAAAGGGGCCTAAGTGGGGATGGACAGAGACTTGACTTGGGGTGGCGAGAGAAAAGCAATCCCCTGGGATGGGATGCTCTGTACTGGACCGTGTCAGTGTCCACGTCCTGGATGTGATGCTGACCAGAGTTGTGCAAGATGCCTCCCCTGGGGGGTTACAGCTGCATGGGAACCCACGTCATCCTATATAATAAAGATGCAATATACAAATAGTCATTACACCTTGATGCATAATGACCCACTGAGTAACGACCAGATCACGGATCAGCGGGAGGCGGGCATCGAGCTATAAGCAGATGGTGGAGAGCTACAGGAGGGCGGCAGTGAGCTACTGGCGCACGGATTCATGCGCAGGGCTACTAGTCTCAAAATAAAAGTTTAATAAAAAACCCAACTGACTTTAAAGTAGTAACATGTGAGGCTCCAAAGAGCCCACAGGTGACGGTGTGGCACTCACCCCCCTGTGTCAGCACCTCCCTCCCCACAGGTGTTCAGGGGCAGGGGCAGCACAGTGCTGGGCCTCAGGGTCAGAGGTCATCTTCCATGCAGTTAATGTGTACTTTTAACCAAGCCTTCCAAAAACAGTACCCTCAGGTGGGCAAATAGTCCACAAAAGGGGAAATATAATTAGTAGCAATTATGTAATTACTATAAATAATCTGCCTCGAGTAATT
>NW_006287253.1:126639-132108 GCF_000327345.1 Myotis davidii | reverse complement strand
TTCCCTACAATTAACAAAAATGTGGGGGGATAAAAGAGACCAGAAGTGAGCTGAGGGAGGGGCGGGTGTGGTAACCCAGGCAGACCAGCAGGCGGAGGGCAGCTCTGCTCGGAAGTGCCACCTTTTTATTTCTTTTTCCTTTTTTAAAAAATTGATTTTTAGAGGGCCAGAGAGAGAAACATCCATTTGATTTGTTGTTCCACTTATTTATGCGTTCATTGGTTGATTCTTATGTGCCCTGACGGGAGAGCAAACCTGCAATCTTGGCATATCGGGTCGATGCTCTAACAAACTGAGCTACCCGGCCAGGCCCCAGCCACCCTCTAAATAGGCAGTGACGCCCGTCCATCCTTTGACCCAGCGCCTGGGCTTCCGGAGCTCTTTAAGGAAAGTCTCTCCCAGACCTTGGATAAAAACGTGTTGCAGCATCGTTTGCAGCATCAGCTAAAAATTGGAAACGACCTGAAATAAATATCAATAACTGTGTTACATAAACTGTTGATAAACTGTTGCATTGATAAACTGTTATGTCATCATCAAAACGGTGTTTGGAAAGGGTTTCAGATAGTCTGAGAAACACCTATAATGTTCATTGAGAAGAGTCGATCCCGGGATTATAAAGCTTCTGCCTGGCGATGACACTGGCTGCTACTGCCATGCTCTTTCTGTCGTTATTGGAGTGACCACCTGCGTGGAGGTTTGCCAGAAGTCGGAGGACTCGCCCGCCCCACCAGAGGAATCGTGGCAGCATGGACTTAAACAGGTTGAAATTTAGGCTTTAGCAACGGAGAAACCAACAGTCAGCACCTGCCTGAAATCTTACCTGAATCCTGGATATCTTTAGGCTTTTGTACTTTAAAAAAATCTCTTGCACATTTTTAAAGGAATAAATGTGGACTTTTAAAAAGCTAAAATATGCCCTTGCCGGTTTGTCTCAGTGGATGGAGCATTGGCCTGCGGACTGAAGGGTCCCAGGTTCGATTCCCGTCAAGGGCACATGCCTGAGCTGTGGGCTCGATCCCCAGTTGGGGGCATGCGGGAGGCAGCCGATCAATGATTCTCATCATTGATGTTTCTTCTTCCTTCCTCTCTGAAATCAATTTAAAAAAATATTTTAAAAAGCTAAAATAAAAGCCTTAAAGTGAAGGTGTGATAGCTATGATCACAACCACATAAAAGAAAAAAACTCTTTTAAAAGAGTTTGGAAGGGATGCATCAAAATGCTGGCAGTGACTGTCCTGGGCTGGAGGCGACTTTGTCCCTCTGCACTCCACCACCATTGCACATTCGTCACTGATCTGAAGAAGGCGGTGTGTGCAAAAAGGGCTCAGGTTGTGGTTAGGTAGCCGATCTGAGCAGGATGCATGGATTCTACATTACTCCTCGCTTCTCCTAAGTCTCAACTTTCTCATTGAAGAGCAGGGCTCATGACAGAGTTTTTCCCTCCAAAACACGCATCCTATGTAATTGATCCCCACAGAATCCCCAGGAGGAGGAATTTCCATCTCCATTTCACAGATGGGGAAGTGGAGGCACTGACCCCTGGGGCTCGGCCATGGAACACTGTGCGCCTTGCTCATTTCAGCTGGAAGCCAGGGCACCGAAAAGTGGGGCTGCCATCATCATCCCACTTTCTACAGGAGGAGCCCGAGGCACGGGCGTTAGAGGGCAGAGCGGCCGGGGCCCCAGGCCTGTCCTCCTAGCACACGGCTGCCTGCGGGTGTCTTTGTGCCTCATTCTCAGAAAGAACCTGCTCTCCACACTGACTTGTGCAGCAGTGAACAGGTTGAAATCTAGTTGTTAGCAGCGTCCTTCTCCCAGGCTTCATTCTGCATTATGTGACTTAAATAATTAGCGATGGTGAAATCAAACCTGGCACTATAGATGGCATTTCTGGACGTTCTGTTCAAGCCTCCTAGTTTTAGCGCAGGTGCCTTTTTTCTTGGCTTTCTGGCAGCCTGAGTTCTTGCTCTCCCCTTTCAAACAGAGGCTATCCTCCCAGCAGCCTGTCCATTTCCAAAACTCCGTCCCTCACGGGTGTCCCTGCTAAGTGGGGTGGGAGGCAGGGAGCAGGAGTGACCACCTCATCTGTCCTCCACCCACCTTATCAGACCCTCAAGCCCAGGAGCCACTCCCTGCCCTGGTGGGGGAAGCCGGCTGTGGCCTGGCTTAGCCTTTGGGAGTAGGGCCAACGCCTCTTGAGCCAGCCTCTGGCACATCTAATATTGCGGTAACAGGAACAGAAGAGGAAGGAGGGGTGAGGGAAAGGCCAACTTAAGGGCTGGCTGCCCAAAATGCCAACCTCCAAGGGCTCCAAACCTCATTGGAGTAGGTGGGAAGGATGGAGTCAGCTAACCCAGATTTCCGTGTGTCTCTTCCTACCTAAGCAGCACCATGTAAATTGTCCTGTCACAGTGGCCTGCGTGCTGTGCACAGACCCCGCAGCCATGCTGGGTCCCCAGGCCACACGCCCTCAGTTCTGATTTCACTGCAGTGGGGCGGCCCAGGCACTGTCAGGTGCCCACTCCAGGACCTTCAGGGCCCCACTTTCCTGCTTCAGGCCCAGAGCAGGCTGAGCAGAAAGTACTGGGTACTGGCACCACCAGGTCCTTCAGCACCAAGTGGGTAGATAAGTGTGCCAACCGCCCCTTGCTCAGAGTGTATCAGAGCGGCTTCTGAGAGGGGTTAAGCCCCCAGAGGTAACCGGCAATGACAGGCACCGTTGTGGCTCCTTGCCCCTCCCTTCTCACTCTCCCCACCTCACTCCCCTCTCTGAGTCCACTGGCAAACAGACCACCTGCACCCGAGTCCTTGCTCAGAGACCACTGTGGTCCCACTGCCCATGCACACTGCCCAGCCCCCACCCAAGAGGGGCACCCGTGGTTGCCCAACAGCCTAGAACAGATGCATCCATGGCCTGGTGTCTGAAAATCAATGATTCATTTATTATTTCGATGTTCAATGTTTAATACGCTGCCTCGGGACTTGGCTGGCTCAGGACACATGTAATAAATACTTCCTTTCGAGCGTTCAGAGTACTTCATGGTTACTAATAGAAAGCCCTTTCAGGGAAGGTGGGAGCCATGCGTGAGGGCCGCGGCTCTGAGCGGGCTAGGGGGCTGCCCTGACCAAGTTACCCGCAGGCCTCAGCCCAGTTCTGGTGGGACCTAAAGGCTCCCTCGAAGGGTCAGCCAGCCTAAGGGGTCCTGGCAGGACGGGCCAGGCGCTCAGACCAAAAGCGACCGACAGCTGTAGAGCTGGGCGGGCACGGTTCTGGTGGGACTAACGCAGCCCTCGGCCCAGGGAGCCTCACCCTCCCGTGCTATCGGGTTCCGTGGAGGCTCCTCCGTGGGCATGGTGGAGCATCACCTCCATCTCCACCCAGCTCCTTCCCCTTGTCTGAGGAACGGGGAGGGGCTGAGAGTTCCAAGCTTATACCTAGTCACAGTTTGGTCTTTTTGGTGACCAGCCCTCCTCCGGGAGCCACCCAGGAGCCCACCCACAGTCACCTCATCCGAACAAAAGAGGTTCCTTGTGCTCTTATGGCTTAGGAATTTCCCAGGGTTTCAGGAGCTCTGCGTCCTGGAGAAACAGACCAGGAGGGGCTGGGGAGGTACGTTCTGGACCACGGAACCTCACACACCTTGAGGCAGGGCACCCTCCAAACCCAGAGTCACGTGCGGCCCGAGAGGTGGGCACATCTCCTTCCACACCAAACCTGCCCCTGCTCAAGGGGGCGCTGCCGCTGGGCGCCGCCACTATTTCATGGTTGGAAGCAGCAGGAGAGGGTGTGAGCAGGGCGTGGTCAGTAATGCATACCTGCTCCACCGTCTTCCTGAGATGCAGCTCCTGCGTCATGTCTGGGAGGCAGCGGCCCCCTCCCCACTGTGTGTAAGTGTGGAGGCTCACCCGACGGCCCTGGGCTGGCCCTGGGGGTCAGGCTTCTTGCAAAGTCCTGGGCAGGGAATTGACTGCGTAGAGACATTGTTAGTTCTTTACCAGGAAGCTAGCCGGTGGAACAGGCTGTGGGGATGTCCTGGAGGCGCGCTGGTCAGGAATAGTGCCTGAGGACCGGGGAGAAGCCGCATGAAGCTGCATACAGGTGTGTGGCACCGGCCCAGACAGCGGGGCCAAGGGGCACCCAGCTCTGCATCTGCTGGGACAGACAGCACCGAGTCCTTTGAAGTCTGGCTCCTGGGCTCCTGGCCCTCCGTGGTGGGGGCTTAACGTATACAGTGGTTTTGCAAACAGGCTGGACACACCTAGCGAGAGCCAGCTGTCCTCTCCCCCATCCCAGCTCCCGTTTCAGGTCTCTAAGGACACCCCCAGGCTCCTGCACACACCTCCTGGTTCAGAGTGCTCTGGGGTCCCCGGAATCCCCGCCTGTGACTCCAAGGCTCACCTCACACTCTGGGCCTGCAGAGAAGATGGGGACAGACCTGGGACAGCACTGGGTCTCCCTTCTCCTGGACGGAGCCATCATCTCTGGCCAGGCTTACACACCGTCCTGCCAGACACACCCTTCCAGAAGGCAGTTTCAGGGCCTCACCGGACTCCGCATTCTCATTTTAGGGGGTCAGGCTCCACTCCACCCCGCTGGGGTACCCTCCAGCTATAGGCAGGGCCCTCCCTGGGAGGAGGGACTGAAAACACCACCCAGTGCCCCCACAGGTCACACTTTCTGCCCACTTTCCACACCACCTGTCCCTGGAATAAAGGGCCTGTGGGTGTAATGTTCGCCCCGCTCCCTGATGGAGCTAGAGCCCAGATCAAGTGACATCACTAACTCCTCTGAGATGTCACAGGACAAGCTGATTTATTTAGCATTTGGGGAGCACTTTCTTTAAGAGCAGCTTTTCTTTCCACAAATGCCACCGCGTACGGGTCACCTGGACCCTGGTGTTCTCAGGCGTTATACTGGGAGGGACGGAAATTATTATTCCAGAGCATAGTCTTGTGATGTCACCCCTTTTCCTAAGAGGCTGGTGCTTAAATGACCACTAAGCTTTGCCCCTTCTCTTTGGGGTGTGCCTGTACATGTGTGTGCACACCTATGTGTATTTGTGTGCATGTGTTGGTGCACGTGTATATGTGTAGGTATGTGTGTATATATATGCACATAGTGCATGTGTATGTATAGATGTGTGTGTGCACTGTGTGCCTCCATGGGTTTGTGTGCATGGGTATGCACTTGTATGCATATGTCTTTGTGAAGGTGTGTGTGTGTTCAGGTATGTATATGCATGGGCATGTGTGTGTGTGCATTCTGGCACACACTTCTCATCACGTCAAGTGGCCAGGGGCTGATTCCTACACACCAAGTCCACCCGGCAGTCAAAGCGGCCAGAGAAGCAGGTGGGCTTGGCCCATCGCCTGGGTGTCCCAGGTATCTGTGGGGGTCCAGGGGTGATGTCCACAGCCAGTCATTTCTACCCATGGACATTTGTGTTCACACAGGGTCAGGCACAC
>NW_006287253.1:125864-126581 GCF_000327345.1 Myotis davidii | reverse complement strand
ACTTAATACCAAGTGGCAGCAGGGCCCTTCAGTTTCATCTCCTGCATCACACCTCCACAAATTCCACTCCTATGCATGTTGTTCATGTGCACGTGTGGGCACACAGGTGCATGTGCATGTGTGTATACATGCCTGCATGTGCACAGATGTGCCTTGCTGGTATACATATGCTCTTAATTCAGGATGTATTTTAAAATAAATCATGGCTAGATCTGATGGCCCGTTTGCTCCCGGCCTCTCCAGTTCTCAAGGGGCTGGGCGGAGGGTGGATGTGGCCCAGCCCAGCTTCCACCACCACCACCGGCACCCGCACAGAGCAGAGACACACGTCATCACGGCGGTTCCCGTGACACCATGGCTCTTTTAGCTCAATTTATTTTCCTCAATTTATTTTCCTGGACTAGCTCTTGGTTCTAACAAGAGTTCTTTCTAAAGGAGGAAAAGGGTCCCTTGGTTTTCTCCATAGAATAAATGTTTATAGAAAATAGCTTTGGATGTATACAGGCCCACTTCAGAAACTCTTTCATCCTGGATGGCTCTGAAGACCCATTTTTAGGCAGAGTCATGTCGGAGACTTTATGCACCAACTAGCTTCCTCCCTGACCTTGGCCAGATGATGGTGCTCTTTCTCCAATTTTCCCTCGAAGGCAACTGACATGCAAAGGAGAAGCTTGCAAAGTGCACTGAGCAGGAAGTGGAGGATGGAGGACAGGTGAG
>NW_006287253.1:118547-125816 GCF_000327345.1 Myotis davidii | reverse complement strand
GGGGGGGGGGGGGGGGGGGGCAGAGGAGGCGATAATCTATGCAGACTAGAAACAAAGGAACAGAAGGAGGCAGTCACTTTCTCTTAGATTGTGGATATTTATCCCTCTCTTTCACAGCAGCAACTTTAATAAACAAGTATGACGCCTGCAGTATCTAATCTAGAAAACACCGCCACGCAGGCAGGCTCACGCACGCCCATTACAAAGTGATCTTCACAGAGCATGGCAAACACAGTCAGTTTTGGGGACACAGGTTTTTAAAGTCTAAGTTAGCTGCTCCCCCTCCCCCAGCTCCTATAGACCAAAAATACCTCTATCCTCAACTACATAAACGTTGTGAGTAGCAAACTTGTAAAAATGAAGAGTACAAAAAGGAACGTCCATAGAACATATTTGCACCCTGTATACAATGTATCACCCTTTAAACTGGCCGATGGTCAGCTATGGCCGATTGTCAACAATAGAAAAAGACCCCAACATCTGCTACGTGCACTTGAGTCGGTGGTTTGTGAGGTTCTCCAGAGAGGTTTTCATCTCCAGGGAGTGCTTGCCGGGTCTTCGTGTTAACAGTTAGTTTGTGGTACATTACTTGCGGACGGTCTTTAAGATTAAGAAGCCAGTTGGATTTCCTGGCATTTAGAAAACAAGTAACATTTGATTGTCACAACATACAGCTCCGAGACAATAAATACAAGCAGATCCGATGCATGACTTCATTGTTATCAAGTAACTCCAGTTTAATTTAACACAATTTAGTGCATTTCAGTATCTCATTCACAGTTTTGACTTCTGTCCAAGTGCTTATGCAACAAAAAGGTTAAGAAAGGAACGTTTACGAGAAAAGGAAATTCCAGGTGAACTTGCCATTACAAAGCTTAAAAATTTAAAGCGATCCAATTGTCTCTGAAAAAGAATGCCTGGCTGCCATTGAGGCTGACTGGTGTCGGCGTCTCTGGGAATTTCCCGGACTCCCTGAAAGTGGTCTTGTCCTTTAATTCCCCGAGTGGTGTGTGAGAAGGCCACCGTTTTCACTGAATCAGCTAGCGGGCAAATGCTTGTGCTGCCACGTAACTCACATGTGTCCACCCCTCGGTCACACAGAACACAATGTGACATCTACCCAAAAGCTGTCCCTGTGTTTTTGCGTCCTGGCCTGATAGGCAAGGATGTGAAACCCGAATGTCTGCATGCACCTGGCAGCCCCGAGCAGGGTCTGGGACAAAGCCTGGCCCAGTGCAAGTGGGTGGTATGGCCAGGAGTGGGGAGGGGGAAAGGGAGGCGCACCCAGCACCCAGGCCTGGGCGTTCGGAGAGGCTGGCCCTTGCTTTGGGAGCTAACTCACTATACAAAGGGGCAGGCACGTGGGCCAGGGACGTGCTGTCTCCAGAGAGAAGGCAGGCGGGCACGGCAGGCCCACTGTTTCAACCCTCAGCCTCAGGAGATGGCAGGAGGGCTGGAAGCCACGTCACACCATTGGACGCTAAGTGTTGCATGCTGGGGGAAGCATGCACGACTGGTGAGAAGTTTGCAGCAGGAGCTCACGCTCAGGGTTGAACAATTCAGCTGAATATCAGCCGGGCTGAAAAGATTCTATTTGGCTTATCCTATAGGTGTCTTGGGCAGAGACAAAGCGACATGCAGAGTGACTCCTCCACCCCAAACCTGACATAACCGTGGTCACGTGGGTGTGGGACGGCCTCCAGACAGCCCTGAACTGCACGTGACTGCAGCCACCGCTTTCCTTCAGACCAAATCATGCTCCATCATTTAGTGTAAGGAGGTCCTCCTGTCTCCGCACACCAGGCGGGGACCGGGACGGACAAGGCAGATTCAGACTCGATCAGTGACCGCACCTGCACTGTTTCTGTACAAAAAAGTGCAGTGTCCGCTGTTGCTTTGTGATGGTTTAGTGGTTTCTACATTCAGAGCTCATCACACGGGTCCTGTGCTTCTTGAGGACGGGGCCC
This sequence comes from Myotis davidii, assembly GCF_000327345.1. Taxonomy (NCBI): domain Eukaryota; kingdom Metazoa; phylum Chordata; class Mammalia; order Chiroptera; family Vespertilionidae; genus Myotis; species Myotis davidii. Next base: position 123,849 of record NW_006287253.1, on the reverse strand, counting down.
CTCCAATGGGCTGTCACCAAGCAGGGGACGGCCTGTCCCTCTGCTTTCTCTGGTGGAAATGCTTGTCAAGGAGTAGCTATGTCAAACCCTCCACCAGGTTTGGAGAAAAGGGGGGCATATGGAAAACTAGCATTCAAAATCGATGCCCTGCTCTCCCTGTAACCAGCCACGCTGCTCCCCACCATCATTGCTCACGGTGCTGTCACAAGGACCCCAGAGATGGAAGCCAGAGAGCCCCCCAGCAGCTGCTACAAAGTCACCACGGAAATATCACAGTCACCCAGAGGGGCCCAAAGAACTGCGACCTCCAGCGCTAGACACATGGGGAAGGCCCACAGGCCCAACTCCACAGACTGGGCAGGGGCAGGAGACAGAGGGGCAAGATGACACCGGACTTGGAGACTTGCACCTGAGAGTGGGGCCTTGGCCTGAGCTGAGAAACATGCAGCCAGCGACCCCCCAGCAGGAGCAGGGGGCTGGTGCCCAGGCACAGAGCAAGTGGCAGAGCCTACCCCAGAGAGAGTCCGCAAACACTTCCCCCAGCAGGGAGAGGCAGCAAACACTTCCGGGCCTTGACTGACCCAGGACCCGCCCTTTACGCCTCGAGAGCACAACGCGACTGCAGCCAGCATGGCCTGCCCCACGCTCAGCCTGAATGTGACGGTAGCATCAGCAACACACGGAACTCAGTAGTGGGTGTAAAGGCAAAGAGTAAAGAAAAGCACAATTCTGCAATTTATTAATTTAAGGTAAAAATTTAAAAGAGCTCCCCTCCCCCTTTCCTTATGAAGTGAATGAAAAGCAAAATCTACTCTCTCTCTCTCTCAAAAAAAAAAAGTCTGCACATTCCTGGTGTAGTTTTTATTGCTCCCAAAGAGCTCAGTGTTCGATGCAAGAGCTGATCCATGTTAAATCGGAAGGAATCACTGAGACTGGAAACCCACACCCCGGTCTCAGGCTCCATTCACAGGAGTCTGCATGGCTCATTCATTGACTCGATGTAGAATTCGCACATGATGAACTGATCTCAGGGGGAGGGGTCTTATCTGGGAAACCAGGACTATTAACTAAGTGGTAGAAGATCTAAATCTGCATCTTCCCGGTGGGGCTCCGTCCAGGAGGACCCTCCCTCTGGTTTCCTTTAAGCTGATTTAGGCATTCGTGACTCAGCAAATGACACAGGTGAACACGCATGGAGTCATGAGCAGCACGGTATGAAGACAAATCAACTAGACGGTGGCCGCTCACCCTGAGGGAGTGAGGGGAGGGGCGGGGGGGGGTGGTGTGCTTCAGGACAGAGGCTAGCAGGCTTAGTTCTGAACAAAAGCATTTTGAACTGTGTTGTTTTAACCCTTCAGCCCCACCAGGAGTTGCATCCACGCACCCTGGGACACGAGCAGCACAGAACTGGGGCGCAGTTCTCGGCACCTGCCGTCACGGCCACCACCCTAAACCTCGGGAGCATCGCTGTTACGAGCCTTCGCGCCAGCCTGACAAATCTTCCCCAAACACACGTAGGGCCAGTACATTATTGTTTTTTCAACTTAGTTTCTAATTTCTTTTATGTCCCTTTCCTCCATTTTTCTAGAAAATCCAACCTGCCTCTATGCGGAATGCTGGTTACAGTGTGTCAGAGATAATACCCATTCGTTTTCTTTCTCTTGCTAAAAAAAGAGGCGGGAAATGTGACTTTAAAAAAACCAACTTGAAGGTTTAAGAAGGAAGTCCAGTGCAGCCGTGTGCGATGGGATGGTGGAGCGGAGCCACGGGAGGCGGGAGGAACCCTGGTTTCCACTCTGTCTGCCCGGCAGCCTCCAGCCGGCCAGGCTCCATCTGCGGGACCAACCTCCCTCCAGGCCAAGCCTGCAAAGGATGCTGGGAGGGCATAGTCAAGCACAGGCTGCCGGGACCTGGGGAGACACTCCACCGGGCACCTGTGGGTGTGGGCACCACCAGGCCAGGAGGCCACCCAGCTGGTCAGAAGCAGGCCTCGGCCGGACACATGTGCCTGCTCAGGGCAGGGAGGGTGGCAGGATGGGGGAAGGCTCGCCCCAGCTCATTTTCATCAGGGAGTTGAGAGCCACCAACAGATCAACTGTGAAAATAGCATCTCTAGAGGCCAACAAGCCCTGTGTTAACAGTCTCCAACCATCTCAGAAGACAGGCTGGGTGGTGCCACTGCTTCTGAAGCAGCATTACAGGTTCTGGGGCTGCGGGGAGAGGCACTGGCCCAGGGAGGCCCCTCCCAGCACCCAGTGGAGGGACTGCAGTCAGGGCCACGGGGAGAAGGGGCTGAGGAGCTACATTCACCGCACCCGCACCCTCGAGCACTCACACCCCGGCTGAGGGAGGACACGGCACAGCCTCTGCCTGCTGCCAGCTGCCAGCCCTGCGCGGGCTCCATCCATCCGACACCCGGGGTGTGCTTCTCACCCAGAGCATTCTCTCCACGGTGCCCTGCCCCCACCCGCTCCCTACCCTACTGTCTGGAAGCCAAGATGCTGGTTGCCTTGGGGACCAGAGATGCTGTGACATCTGCACCCAGGAGGCCTGGGGAAGAGTCCTGAAGAGAGTTTGCTGGGGGTGCAGGGGAGCGGCGAGGGGCCAGGGTGAGTTCCCGAAATCACAGGTAAAAACAAAAAAGGGACCCAAGTTTAAGAAGAGAAAGCATCAGAGGCTCTCTCTGGCCAGCAGAGTCTGTGAGCGATGGCGCCGGGTGAATCCGGGACCCCAGGGGCCACCGCCCAGAGCAGACGCCGCCCTCCGCGCCCGGTCTCCCACAGCGACGGGCGGCCCTGCGGTGCGCTGCGAAGTCTCCATCCGGCAGGCTTTCTGATTTCTTTGCTCTCGGCTCAAGTTTATTGGTTAGTATTAGTCACCAGTTAATAAGAAAATAGTTTCTAAGTGTCTTTTTTCCTCTGTGTGTGTGGTTCTGTTTTTAATTGAGTTAATCGGACACCACCATCAAGTTAAGTGTGTTCAATCACAGCCATTAATTATTCCTTTTTCTTAAATTCTTGGTTCCCGTAGCTGGAGCCTTTTTCTATTTCAGTGACTCCTATTAGTCGGCGGACTCCAAAGGAAGCTTTAAAACAGGAGAAAGGTGGGTTAGATGGAGCAACTGGGAAAATCATTATTGGGAGGCCCGTCGGGTGGCAGGCAGGCCCCTCCCACCCTCCCTCTGCCCCGCCCACGCGCAGGCCCCAGGAGCAGATGACTCCCGCAGCAGAGTGGCTGGAGCCCGCGCTGAGGCCCCCAGGCCTTGCTTGGATCCCGTCTCCTTGATGCCTCCCAGGCACTGCGATGGCCTGCAGGCCTGGGCGCCTCCAGGGGGGGCTGGCAGGCCTGGGCCTGAGCGGTGGGAGCCTTCACATTCCTTACCTGCCCCGACAAAGCCCAGGAACGTGAGGATCAGGAGGGGAGAGCCGCTTGCAAAGACGCCCAAGACAAAGCGGAACAGAGGAGACAGGAGAACCGTGGCCCAGAAGAGGAAATTCAGGAGCGTCCACGGCCGGCGGGCAGGTCTGAAGGGCTCCCCCGGAAACACGCCCTTCTGGTTATACGTCTCCTGCAGAGCATCCTGCCAGAGTCCACAGGGAAAGCGGTGTCATCACATGCTGTGCTCTTACCCCGAGAGAACGCGGTGACTGAAACTGGCTGTAAAGTGCCCCAGGGACTGGACAGATCGTGCGCTGTGGGCGGGAGACGAAGGGGCATGACCTTCACGCAGAACTTGGCTGCCTGCACCAAAATCTTGTAAAACACAAACCCGGAGCAGCTCAGTGGCTGAGCATCGATTTATGAAACCAGGAGGTCCCGGTTTGATTCCCGGGCAGGGTACATGCCCAGGTTGTAGCTCAGTACCCAGTAGGGGGCATGCAGGAGGCAGTCAATCAGTGAGTCTTTCTCATCATTGATGGTTCTCTCTCTCTCCCTCTCCCTTCCTCTCTGAAATCAATAAAATTATATTAAAAAAACAAAACAAAAACCACAAACCCTGTGACCTGACACATTTCCTAGGAAAAAAATGAGTCTGTGCCTGGCCCAGGACGGACACTGTGACCCCAGGACTGGCGGTGTGAGCTAGGATCCTCATCATCTCCCGCTGTCTCAAGGGCACGGGGGGCAGGGGGCAGAGCACAAGTCCTACATCACCCCTGCCAGCTCTCAGCCCTGGAAAGTTACTTCACCTCTCCTACTCCACGTCCTATAGGCCAATGACAGGAGCGAGCAGCCCGTGAAGACACGGGAGTGACACTCGGCGGATGTCAGCAGTGGCACGGTGGGGAACGTGCTGTGAACACGGAGCAGGGCTGGCCGCCACACGGGCAACAATGGAGCAGACTTCGCCGCAGCCACCACTCAGACGTGTTAACAAGGGGTGCACTGTGACACTTAAAGTGCCAGGCTATTCCATTTAAACAAAAAGGATGCAGGACTGGCCACGTGGGCAGGACCACGCTGAGAAGGATGCACCCCACGTGACCGTGGAGGAGTGCACTGTCGTCTGTTTTTATTTTTTCCATTTTATTTCCCACATTCCATTTTCTACAGTTACGTTTTGTGTTATATAATAATGGGGGGAGGAGCTTAACAAACACCTCATCTCACGGCCTCGTCCAACCTGTGGACAGGGGACAGTCACCCCACTGCTCGAGGCCGAGATGGCCCGGAGCACCCATGACCTTCATGCCCCACATACACCTCGGGGTGACCAGAAGGCCCAGCCCTTCACAGCCCTCAGCACGTTTCTGCCATTTTCAAGCTCATTTGGCCGCCCCCACTCTGCTACCCGACCCTAAGCGGACGGGACCTGCCTCCCTCTCTCGCCCAGCGCTGCCCGGGGTCCCACAGAGGGTTTACAGTAGGTGGTGGTGAAGATGAACCAAGGCCGAGGCCACACTGCAAAACTGGAAGGCAGGCCCTGTCCACGCCTCCCTTTCTGAATTAGGACCATGTTTTATATTGCGATCCAGTGTCCACGTACGCAACCCGTTTCAGGAGGAAACAAAGCTCACCCAGGCCACAGGGAGCATTCGTACACGTTTCCACTCTGGTCTGTTTCATGTGCACCTGCCCCACTGGGGACAGCAAAGTGGGAACAAACTAATGTTCACAGATAGGGACAGGGTATCAGCAGATGGCGGAACACCATGGGGCATCGAAAAGGGGTGAATTTGACCCATTTATGTCACTATCAACAGATAAGAAGAAAACAATGATGGCTAAAAAAAAATATATATATATATAGAACACCACAGTATATCAAAGTATATTATTAGGAAATAGATACTGCATTTGT
>NW_006287253.1:115754-118504 GCF_000327345.1 Myotis davidii | reverse complement strand
TTCAGAGACACACTCTCCTTCGCCGCCTGACGCACCCCGGGTCCACCTGCCTATCAGCCGGTGCACACGCTGTTTCTGTTTGTTTCTTCTGGAAAGAGTTACATTGTTCTTCAAAATTACGTTTCATCTAAGTTTTCCAATGCGTGAGCATAAAGCTAGTCACAGTGCTCTCATATTATTTCCACTCTCTGCTCCTTTTTATTCCTATTACTGTCATCACTCTTTTTAATTGGTCAGTCTTGCCCAGGGCCTTCTATTTTATAATAGTTTTAAAGGAAAAGATTTCGGTGCCGTTGATTCACTCTTTTGTAGCTTTGCTTCCTGTTTAAATAATTTACGCTATCTTTATTTGTTCTCTGGGTTTACTGTTTTGTGTATACATGTGTGTGCATGTATGATGTGTGTGTATGGTCATTAAGAGGATAACACGTGTAATACTTTAAAAGATTCTGATACGTAGGAAGAGATATGTCCTCTGCTAACCTCATGGTCGTTCCTTTGTGGGCAGTACGTCTTTTCTCTCTGGTGATTCTAAGATCTCTTTTTGTCTTTAGTGTTTTGGAATTTCATTGCCAAGCAGGGAAGAATTTCTTTTTATTCTTATCTTGTCCCAGACTGTACTTCTTGAACCTGATGAAATCTCTGTCCATCAATTCTAGGAGTTTTATGGTTATTAGCTGTGACAACTGCTCTTCGCCATTCCTTCTACTTTCTCTCTCTGGACCTTCTGATAGTTGCCTACTGGACCTCTCAGTCTATTCTCCGTATCATTTAGCCTTTTCATAAGTTACACTTCCTCTGGGCTGCATTCTGAGTAATTTCTTCTAAATCCTTCTTACTCGTTTTCCCTTTAGCTGTATCTCATCCGATAGTTAATCTGTTAAGGTTTTACTATGAACGACGAGATTTCTCATGCCTGTAAATTCTACTTGGTTTTTCCCGAATCTGACTCATTTTCCCCATGGGTCTTGCTCTTTTCTTTTCAGTTCCATCTTTTGTGCTTCGTCATTTCAAAAATACTGATTTTAGTCTCTGATAGTTCCACTAGCTGAGGTTTTTGGAGGGTTTCGTTTTTCTGTCTGTCTTGCCCATGATGGATTTTGGCTCTGAGCTCATCTCCAGCAGAATTTTACCTGAGAAAATCGTGGACAGCTTAGGACTGGAGTCACGTTCTTCCAGTTTTGCACATGCTTCTCCCAGGAGCTCCAGAGAGATTTGCCTGGAACCACTTTTCATGTTGATATTTTCTCTTTGTTCTTGAACTATGTTGTTAGTGTAAATTCAAACCCCAAACCTGGTTGCAGGCAGGCTTGTAACTGTGACTTACCAGGGGGACTTGTGGAGACCAAGAGAGGAAAACTCAGTCATTCCCCTGTGCTGGAAGGTGGATGTTTTTGTTTAACTTTTCTGAGGGTAAAGCTCTCAGAAGGGTCCAGCTTTAGCGTTCCCAGTTCCAACTTCTGCCTTGAATCAGGTCAAACCCTTACCTTCTGTTTCCAGGTAGGCAAACTTTAGGGTAAGGAGATGGGCACACTCTACCAGGAGAATGTGGCTGTGTCAGCCCGCAGCTCACTACAGGTCTTTAGTTCCATCTTTTCTTGTTATTAATCCTCACCTGAGGATATTTTTCCACTGGTTTTCAGAGTGGAAGGGAGCGGGAAAGACACAGAGAGACATCGATTGGTTGCCTCCCGCAGGTGCCCCAACCAGGGCTGGGGATTGAGCCTGCAACTGAGGTATGTGCCCTTGGACCTGGGACCCTTCGGTCCAAGGCTGATGCTCTAACCACTGAACCAAACTGGCTAGGGCATCCATCTCCTTTTTTTTGGATTCCTAGAGATTTCCCTTATTTTCTTGCAAGCTCGTCAATGCATTTAACAAAATATTTGTTATATAGTGATAGGATTTTATGATTATCTAAGCCTCCCTTGGTGCTGAAAACAAAAATCTAGTGTCCTGTATGTTTGTATATATAAAATAAAACAGAATTAAGAGTCAGGGATGAGGCATGCCACGGGAGAATGAAGGTGGGGATGGGTGTGATCATAAGAATTTTGTCATGTCATCTATAGTGTGTTTCTTCTTGCAAACCATATACATACACATATATATTATATGTTATCTGTTATATGTCTATAATTTCATTTACATAAAAAAATGAAACAAACATAATCAATTATTATCCGCCATAGTTACATAAGCACTGTTACCATTATATTTTCCTCTAGTTTGTTAATTTCTCAAAAGTTAAGAAAAATGAAAGAAAAGAGTTAGAAAGAAGCATCTGGAACCCCTGACCCACAGGGAGTCGGCCTGCAGTTGCCGCCCCGAGCCCGGGCAGTTCGCCTTTACCTTCTCCTGGTACAGCTTATGGAGCCACTGGGCCGCTTCCTTCTCATCCTGCGGGATCTCTTCCAGAGGGAACCTCCTGTTCGTGAAGAAGATTGAGAGCAAAGTGAATACCCAGGTGACAGCAAACTGAAAAAGGTGGGACACCTGGGCATCGGGGTGACCTGCTGGCCTGCTTTTGCTCATCAACCTCACTCTCACTTTCCAAAAACACACAAACATCCAAATAACTTCTCCTTGGGCGTCCCCCAGAGGTGGCCTGGCTCTGCGGGCCTGCAGGGCGCCACGGAGGGGGCCGAGCCGCATCAACGTCCATGGGCTAGTGGGAGGATGTCACAGGGGTCCCCAGGAGCCATGCAATGAGCAGGGCGTGCCCCCAGCTCCTCTGCGAGGGGTGCTTT
>NW_006287253.1:103207-115709 GCF_000327345.1 Myotis davidii | reverse complement strand
GGTCTCTTATCAGTTCACTCTCGGAAATAATTTTGACTTGGAGTCTTTCATTAGGCAAAGAAGAGTGTGTCTTTCACAGATGAAATCTACTTGCTTCAAATATGAAAAACAACAGAGGTTTAGAACAATCATCGCCACGAACAAACAGCCGACTTCGGTTAGGACACTAACTTGTTTATAAGCCTGATCACCAGCTAGATCACCAGCCCGTGGGAGGAGGTGTCCACCCGGGAAGCTGAGCAGGACCAGAACCACTTTCTTTTTTTGTTCATCCTCACCGGGGGATACTTTCCCATTGGTCTTTAGGGAGAGTGGACGAGAGAGGGAAAACAGAGAGACATCCATGTGAGAGAGACATCACTGATGAGTTGCCTCCTGCACACAGCCCGACCAGGAGCCCTGACCAGTCTGCAACCAAGATACATGCCCTTGACCGGAATCGAACCCGACACCCTTCGGTCCGCAGGCTGACGTTCTATCCACTGAGCCAAACAGGCTGGGGCGAAGAACCAGTTTCACAGCAGCTGTTGTACTTCAAGATCACCAGCACACCCCTGAGCTAGAATAGCTACCTGGGGACGCAGGTGACACGCAGTTCATCACAGGGGCCCCGCTGCCCACTCCAGAGGGGCCCACAGTGAAAGGACAGCCAGGCGAAGTGTCCACGGCCAGACATGCATGTCCTGTTTTAAGGTATCTCAAACTTTTGCTCTAAAAATTGAGAATTTGATGTATGTGGGTTATGCCTGCAACCCAGGTATGTGCCCTTGACTAGGAATCAAACCTGATCCTTTGCTGTACAGGCCAATGCTCTGACAACTGACCACCCGGCCACTACTGGGTGGTATTGTTTTGAAAAGCTGTGCTGGCTCAAGCTCTCCAGACTGCAATGGCGAGGCTGGTCTGAGCCTTCAGCCATCACAGTGGCCAGGATGGTGACTGAGTCGCTGGTGGTTGGATGGCAGGCAAGGACGCTAACGCAGAGCCCGTCTGCGTGGTCTCCACACCAGGGAAGGGTCTGCCTCTGGGGCATGTCTGAATGACACGGGGGAATGGCTGTTCAACCAGGGAGACCCAGACAGGAGACAGCCTGAGCTGGAATCGAAGTCACACCACCATTTTATGAACAGAGCAGTCCCCAGGCTGTTTTAAGTTTAAAAGATACTTTGGGGATCAATTATCTTCTCTTCATGAGCCAGAGACACTTGGAGAGTCAAAGTGTGACCATGAGACACGCAGTCGCCATCCGGGGACCACTCTCCAGGTCAGGGACCTCGATCTTGTGCGACAGGAATGAAGGTCGCTCCCCGTGCGAGGCCCTGCCTGCCTCTCAGAACAAAGCCCGGCTCAGTGTGGACACCTGGGTAGCTCACTCTGTCATGTCTCACTGGCTCCAGGAGCCACTCGGGTGAAACCCAAGATGGACCCTCCTCCCTTGGACTCTTACAGACTCAGATCCTTTAAATTCTGGGGCTGAAATCGCCAGTGTCAACAAAGGTCACAGAAATACAGCATCAAGCCCGGGTGAGGGGGACCATGTGTTGGGGCTGGGAAGGCACGGGAGGGGGCATCAGGCAGGATGGGGTGCCCACCGGCACGGAGCTCACCTCAAACACATATCCGCCTCGTACTTCTTCCCGTAGAGGATCCCCAGCAAAGACGGGTTCTTGTTTCCCCGGAAATTCAGAGTGACGTCATAGATGGCTGCGACTGTGGGGGCAGGGATGCAGGGTGAGCCAGGCTGCCGCTCACTCCTCACCCACGCAGAGCCCAGCGGGTTTTCATGCGGGCCGTTTCTTCGCCGACTCTCAGCTCTCAGTTGGGCATTTAATGATCACATCTCCTGTGCTCACTGACTGCTCACTGATGTGTGTGCATCTAAATCCACTCTCTGCCCTCTTCTAACTGTTCTCTGCCCCTTTCTTTTATCTTGTCTCTTCTGGGGTTAGATTTATTTTTCCTTTATAAGGTTTTCAGTTATGTACTTTTTGATAATTTTAGTTATTTTCCCATTAACTAGCATTTTGTCACCTCAGAAATGACACCAGGATTTTACAATATGTTAAGTCCGCTTACATGGTCCTCCCTTTTCTGTCCTGTAGTTGACATGTAACTCACTCACGGAGGGTGACTGTTTTCATCTCTCGCTTTGCGTGGGGCCCGGAGGAACCGGGTCCCGGCTGTGGGGCGCGGGCTCTCACCTGTCCCGCGCAGGCACTGGACCGCGGTGGTGAAGCCCTTGGTGCGAGGCAGCAGGTGGTGCTTGAGGGGGGGCAGCCCCTTGGAGGCGGCCACCTCCATGCTGACGCGATGTTTCTTCTCTGTGAAGCGCGTGCCCTCACAGTACAGGAGGAACTAGGGCAGGGACACAGGGACGGGCTCAGACGACTCCACGCACGGGACCCTGACTGGCAGCAGAACGCTTGCTGCCCGACTTGACAGCACTCCTCCAGGGACAAGCACTTTGAAATGTTTTTTCATTTTAGGGCCACAACCTGCCCTGAAATACTCCCCACATGCCAATTCCCTCACCGGCAGCTAACAGCACTGCGCTTATTCTCAAAGCATGCAACAGGAAGAAGGGAGCGTGCAGGTCCCCGGGCAGCCTTCTGGTGGGAGCGGAACACACATGAGGTAGAAACGCTCGGTAACGAGGCAGCTCTCAGAGGCCAGAAGAAGGCGAGACAGAGAAACGGATCTGAGCCGCCTGACACCACTGACTCCAGGCGGGTGTCATCAAACACATCGCAGGGGCTTGGAACCCCCCCCCGAGCCCCGGGCCCTGGCTGCTGCTACAGGCCGTGTCCTGTGCCCCGTGTCCCGTGCCCCGTGCCCTGTGACTCTTCTACGTCCTGAAGGATGAACTCACCCAGACCTGCAGGTCACTAGGGGTCGCTCTGGAACCACCTCCAAAGAAGACCCTCCCTGCAGAGGTGGCTCCTCAGCCTGGGCGCTGGCTGGGCACCCACTCCTCCTAGGGGACCCCACTCTGCTGTGCAGGGAGGTGCCCCCCTCCCTCCCGGCTCTGGCTTCCAATGGGGGCAGTGGGAGCAGGTGGCCCCCGGGCCCTGCTGTGAATCGGCCTGGCCTTTCCACTCATGATGCAGATCATAGTCATACATATAAGGTGGCACCAGCCAGTGCAAGCCTCCCATGCCAGGGCCCCCGTGGGTGCACGGACTCACCCACATGTACTCAGGGTAGTCGGCCAGGCACCTCAGCCCTGCGATGACGGTGTCCCGGTCCTCCTCCCATTTCCTCTTGCAGAACACGATCTCCAGGAAGTACCACGTCCAGCCGATGAGGGGCACGCACAGCAGCTCCCTCTTGGCCAGGACCTTGGAGCTCTGCAGGGAGGAGGGGCAGGTAGTGCGCTCTCTGCTGGAGGCGCCCCGGGTGCCCCAGGCCTGGCGTGGTGGTCGTGCCTACCCTGCCCACAGGGGCACCTGACCCTGAGTGTGGGCCACTGGGACCAGCTTGACCCGAGAGCACAGGTGTGCCTCCTACAGAGGAGGAAGCCAAGGCGCAGGCCTGGCAGAGGGAGGGGCCCAGGACGCAGCCACGGGAACTGGCGGCAAGGCCAGGCCTTCCTGAGGAGGGCAGGGACGCCACCCACGGCGCTCACTGCGGTGGGACCCCGTGGCCTGGCTCAGGTGTTCACACTGCATCGGGCACCGGCTCACTGGGGCTCTGGGGACTCACGGGGTAGTAAGGCTCAGAGAGGAAAGGCAGGACAGCCAACCTCAGGAGAGCCTGGGCAGCCAGCCATCGAGGCACCTTAGGCCAGCCATGCACCCGACCCCCAGCTCAGGGGGCCAGGAGCTAAAATAGGAGGAGAGGAAGCCCAGGCCCCAGAGAGCCAGGCCAGCACCTCCCTGGGCCCCCCACATCACTCACCCCCAGGACCCCGAACCGCTCACACATGGTCCACCCGCACAGGAAGTCGATCTCGAAGTTGTGGTTGAGGATGATGATGGCGTGCTCCTTCCCTAAGCGGTCCATGGTGGCCTGGTCGGCGAAGAGCGTGCACTGCGTGCAGGACCACCACTCCAGCAGCATGACCAGCTCTGCGGGCACAGGGGAGGGCAGGGCGTTGGCGAGGGCAGGGCGTTGGCATGCGCGGCCGCACTCCGGCCGGCCTCCCTCGGGGCAGCAGCACAGGCCTGGCCCAGCTCTGCCGCGGGCAGGGCTTTCCCAGTATTTCATCTGGACCGGGCTTTTGGGCTAGAAATGGGTTTGGGTGGTTTACATTTAATAAATTACCTTCTCCAAGCAAACGTTGGGGAGAAGACAAATGAAGCTTCCAGAAAGTAGCAGAAAAATAATTAGGAAAACTCGCATCATAGATGGTTACCTGATGTCCAGGTAAGATTTCCACCTGTGCTGGGGGTTTATGGAATATCGCACATTTCATCCACAGAATGGGGGGAGGGGCGGGTGTGGCACAGCCAGCCGGGCCCTGTGGTCAGCAGCGTGGCTGAGCGGGCGGCCAGGTGTCCTGAGCAGGGCGACCTCACAGTGAGGCTCCGGGCACCGGGCTGAGGCGGGTCACACAGCACAGCCCGTTCCTTTTGTGCTGAACCAGCCCCTCCATTTTCCGAGGGCACCAACCCTTGGGGTGGAGGCCAGGGAATGCTTCCAAGACAGCCCAGTGCTAGAGCCTGGGCACTGAGCCTCAGTTTCCCCATTTACAGAAAGGAGGTAAGAGTGGCTTCCTCATGGCCACCTGGGAGAAGAGCACGTGACATTAACTCCATTTAACAGCTTTCAGTCTGTCCATCTGACAGCCCAAGGTTGATGGATTCCGTATGTATAAACACACGGACACAAGTGCACAGGTAGCAGACATGCACGTCTACACACAGGTACTTGATTCGAGAGGTGACACAGATAAGTGGGATGACAGGCCCCCTGAGAGAGGGGTGCTTCCCCACCCTGGGGATCAGTGAGACAGGCTGGCCGTGTCCTGGCGGCTGCTAGGGTTGCTAACGGTGGATGAGTTTCTGACTGCTTCCAAGTCCCAAAGCACTGGGCTAACCCTCCCCAAGCTGCCCCCGCTGCGGGTCCAGGCCGGGTGTCGCCACGCCACTTGCTCGCCCTAATGATGAGTGTGGGTTGAGCATCTCTGCACCCGCTCCCTGTGAGGAGTAGCCACCGCCCTCCTGAGCACCCCCATCACAGCCACGCCCAGCGGTGCACGGTGGTACTCACGGCTCCAGAGCGAGTAGGCGAGGCGGCAGTTCAGCCGGCGGTACAGCTGCTTGTTCAGGGGCCAGAGGACGAGGGTGCAGAGCTGGATGAAGTTGATGACCAGCCCGCTCACCACAAAGACGAACCCGATGAGAAGATGCAGTTCGAACTGGGTCTTCAGGTAGGCGAGCAGGCCCATGGTCACTCCTCAGTAGCGAGAGCAAGGTCCTTCACTGAGAACGGCCGTCCTGGAGGGACGGGGACAGCAGTCAGGACGCGTGCCAGGGCCCAGAGGCCAGATCTGCAGCCCGAGGGTGAGGGGCTCACCAATGGCAGACTCAGGAGCTTCTGCAGGTCGGCAAACAGGGACCTGGCACCGTCATTTAGCCACGTGTCACACATACACCGCACCTCACACACATATACACACCACACACCGCACCACACCATATTACACCACACACACATACATACCACACCACATACACACACGAACCACACACACACACCCAGGCATATAAGAAAGGAAGAAGACTAGAAGAAATGCACCCAAATATTAACAGTGATGATTTCGAGGTAAAAGCATTATGGGTAATTTCAACTTTTTTTTAGCCTCTTATTTAAAAAATTTAAATTGCACATGAAATAAAACACATAACTGCCTTTTAATTCCCAGGCTGCTGTGCACTTTTTTAAGCTAAAAGGCTTTTGTTTTGGTTTCTAACACAAAACCGGCAACTCCTCCAAGAACTTAACTGGTTTTTCTCCCCTTCTCTTCAATGTGCACTTCTTAGTTCCTAAGGTGAAGCCAGAGCTCACATTTTGGGGTTGTACCTGCTCTGGGCACTGCCCGACAATTCCCCTTGTGAGGAAACAGGGAAGCTGTGATTCAGCCCCTGGCGAGTCCCAAGCTGGCACGTGATGGTGCTGTGTGCACCTGCTGAGCGCCCTGCAGACCTGCCCCTGCCGCACTTGGTGAGCTGAGCGCGCCAGGGACCCACCCTCTGGTATCCCTGTGCCTGGAGAACAACTGATTGCCAGAAACGGCGCCATGGGGTTTCCCAGGCCGAGTCATAGAAGGGTCCCTGCCTGGCTGGCTCAGGGGAAGCAGCTGCCAGGGGAGGGCACTGGAGCAGGGGTGCTGGATGTGGGGGAAGCCAAGACCTGTGCCAGGAGAGAGGCCACATGGACGCTGACCCACCAGGCCCAGACAAGCCTTCAGATGCCCGCAGCCTGTGAGCACCCGCCCGCCCAGCCAGGCTGCCTGCAGCGGTGACCCTGAGCAACCGAGGGCGAGGAAGGCCTCGTGTTGTCTTACACCACGGTGCCGGGGACACCTGTTACGCAGCATCAGAAAACATTACTCTAACGATTACAGTGACTAACGCACTCGGCCAACACCCACTTCCACCAACAGCAGACGAGACTCCACAGATCAGATGACTATGACGTCATAATTTCAATATTGCAGGTTCTTGGGCTCTCACCTCCCTGTTACATCTGAGGAAACTGAGGACCAGAGGGGCCCGAGAGGCATCAGGGCCTGCGGCTCAGGACGGGTGAGGCCACGGCGAGCCCGAGGCCACAAGCCGCTCCTGATTTCTGGTTCTGATGCGTGAAGACAGGGTTCCCTTGAGAAAAGGCCTGGACCCAGCTCTTCTCCTCCCCCATCGCCGTGATTCTAGAGGACCGCCTGGGAAGCCCTGCCCGTGGGGGAGCCCCTGCTGCTGCTTTACCTGAGAGAAGAGCCAGGCCAGGCCCTGGGAGGCGGGACAGCCGTCCCACCCGTCCCCATGGCCTTCTCATTAATGCTCAGACGCTGTCCTCTGAGACGGCGAGGACACCTGAGCCGTTTCTAAGTCCCGTCAGCAGATAACAGGTTTAGATTGTTCCAGGAGCCTGGCACCTGCACAACCTGGGCCCCGGCTGAGGTGGCTGCCTCCTGGGCTCTGTGGCCCCTGTGCAAGCCGCTAGGACCCCACCTTCTCAGCTGCATGATCACCCTCCCCAAAGGGACATACAGGGTGGTGTCACCACCACCCACACGCCCCCACCCCCTGGGGACAGCTGCTGGCCACTCAGAGAGGGGGAGTGAGCCAGGTGGCTCAGCAAGGCCGAGCTAAAAATAGTTCCACAGCAGGTAAGCCTCACAAGGCCCCGAGGCACGGCTCCAGGAAGCCAGCGAGAGCTCCAGTCCTCCAGTCCGCAGGAAGGACTGGGCACCAGACCCAGACCTCCTCCCAGCTGCAGCGGCCCTGAGCACCCAGGGCTCCTTCTGAAGGCCGGTGGTGAAGGGGAGAGCTGGGAGCCAGGAGCCCTGGCCATTCTCAGACCTGACCCTGGCACCTCATTATGGGTGAGCTGTGTCCCCCAAAAAGAAACACCGGTGCCCTCCCTCCAGCACCTCAGAATGTGGCTGTAGGTGGAAATATGGTCTTTACAAAGGTAACCAAGTTAAATGAGGTCACTGGCGTGGGCCCTAATCCCACTGGACAGATGTCTTTATAAGAGGAGATGAGGACAGACGCACAGAGGGACGATCATGTGAGGACACGGGGAGAGGACAGTGTCTGTAAGCCGAGGAGGGAGGGCTCAGGAGGAACCAGACCTGTGGTGACCATGATCTCAGCCTCTAGCCTCCAGCCTGTGAGCAATAATTTCTGTTGCTTCTGTCCCCTGCCTATGGTACTGTCACAGCAGCCCCAGCAAAGGAATACACTTCTTGTAAGTATTCAGGCCTTTTCCTAGAAGTGCACAGACCCCTCCCAGGTCCTGCTGTAAACTTGGCCCTGCTGCTCAGGAGGCCCAGAGCCTGGCAGTGAACCCTGACCAGGCCTCGCCCTGCTCAAGGTTGAGCCCATCCCCTGCCCAGGAGTCCATCACCAGACGCCTCCCGGGACCCTCTCCCCAGTCCTGGCCCCTTTGTCCCTCTCAACCTCAAGAACTAGCTGGTCAGGCAGTCTGACTTTCAGGTGAGGATTTTTGTGGAAAGCACATCTTTTCCACAGAAATGGAGATGGGAGTCACGTGCCCACCACCTCCGCACTAGCCAGAGTGTGGCCAGGCGTTCGTGGCTTCGCTCTCTGCAGAGAAGGTAATGGCTTTCTCCGCATGTGGAGGACGGCTCTTTCATTTCCACATGAGGTCAATGTCAGTCCTTCCATCTGGGTGCCGTTCATGCCTCTGCCGACGGCGCGTCAATCATACAGCGGGAGGGCGGAGAGGACCTGACGCTGCACCATTCCCGACAACATCTAGGCTGCCCCACAGCCACGCGGCTCACCCTGCGCTGGAGCAGGAGCGGGCCCGTGCTGGGGCTGCCTGGTCAGGTGACCTGAGGCCCTGGTTCCTGAGCTCCAGGGAGACAACCTCTTGGGGACCAATTCCCCTTCCGAGCCGTGCGCATAGCACCTCACCTTGTCCTGTCTGTGTGGTCCTTCCAACAGTCAGTCTAACCTTGAGGAGGCGGTGGTTGGTGAAGGGGGAGGACGCTGAAATATTAGTCTCCATCACTCTCGCTTTAAACACAGCTTGGACGAGCGTGACTGGGTGGTCTCCTGGCCCATAGCCAAGGGGAAGCACCAGGTTACACAATGGGGCAGGAGGGTGCTGGAGGCAGATATCCTGCTGACAGCAGCACAAAGGGGCAGAGACAAGCTGGTGACTCCATCAGCACCACCTCCGCGGGTGTCCAGTGTTGGGGAGCAGGTTTGCAGACCCAGCGGCACCTCAATGACATCATGAATGAGAACATAATACAACAATTGTGGTCCACCCTGACCTCACTAAAATGCTGAGAAAGGGCTATACCACACTCACCGTGTTATTTAAGAAGGCTGGAAGCAGGGAAGGTATTATTTACAACTCCGACTAAAGTTTTAGAATAGATGAATCCTATTTTTGAGGTTTAAAGGGTCTAGCTTTAGTTCTTGGGTAAACTCATCACGGAGACCATCTTATCTTTCAAAAAGGCTGAAAAAGATGACATATTTCTTTGCTAATTCTGTTGCCAGTCCAGCCTCATCAACATTTGGAATCACCAAGAAGTCTAAACATCAGGAAGGAGAAGTAACAACATCATTATGTGCAGAGAGCAGGTTTGGATACCTAGACCCAAGAGAACCCACTGCAACCGAAATGCTACTTTAAACAGTGAGTAACGAGAGTAATACTGAAAGGAATAAAATACAATAGGCAGAACCCTGGCCGGATTGCTCAGTTGGTTGGAGCGTCATCCTGATACACCAAGGTTGTGGGTTCAATGCCCAGTCAGGGCACAGACAAGAATCAACCAATGAATACATGCATAAATAAGTAGAACAACAAATCGATGTCTCTCTCTCTCCTCCCCCTTCCTCTCTCTCTAAAGTCAATAAATCAATAAAAACATGTAGAAATCAACATTCTCATAATGTTCAGTAACTACTTCTAAGTGAAGTAACTGGAAGGGACGACGACAACAGAGCTTATTTCTTTTTGACTTGACAGTTCCAGGTCACCGGACCTAGATGGTCATTTGGGACAACGGAGCAGCCTAGGAAGCCACGCACCGAAGATGGGAGCTTCAGGCAGCCGGAAGCTCTGCCACACGGGTCACGTGGGGCCCAGGCTGCCGGGACTCCTCCGTCTTCAGTGCATGGCTTCCTGGGGGCTCTGTTGTCCCTCTCCAGGAGGCAGAAAGGGGGAACACTAGAAGTCGGGACTAGGGATTTCCTCTCATGCAAGTGGAATGCAAGCTCAGAGTTTGAGCACTTAGTTGCCAGGAGGATGTGGACATGTGGCCCTGTCATGTGTACAGGCAGCCATAGGTCCACACAAACACACAAACACAGAAGGCACATGGAGGAGAAAATGTGTACATTTGCAATAAAAAAGACAAACGACCTACTCCCAAACTTCAGAAGAATTAATCAAAGCCTATGCGACGAAACCTTACATCTTGCAAGATACAAAAGCAGAACTAAGCAAATCAAAACATACTGGGCAACAGGTGGGAACAACGAACTGCCCGTCCGGCTCTCACTAGTGCCTTTGGCAGGCCTGGGTCACTGCAGCCCTGGGCCCTGGCTGGCTTCAGGGCTCATGAATGGGATGTGGTGGGAGTAACGTCCTGGACTCCAGAGCTTGGCCCTTCAGAGGCCTCACAGCTTCCCCGGCACCCCTGGGCCACGGAGGGAGGAAGCTGGGGCTAGTCTGCCGCAATGGGACCACATGGAGCAGAAATGGACCCACAGCCCCAGGCTGGCCTGCCAGCATATTACAACCACACGAAGGACTGCAAGTGAGACCAGCAGAAGAACCAGCCTGCTAAGCCCAGGGCGGTGAGCCAATAAAACAATGGTTGCTTTACGTTGCTACATATTGAGGTGGTTTGTTAGACAGTGATATGTAAATGACACACAAGCCATATTTTCTAAGTTAGTTTGTAAATGTAATTGAACCATAATTTAAAAAACAACAGCCCCCCACCCTCTACCCCCAGAACTAGACATATAGGTCCTACAGTTCATATGGAAAAACAAACAGGAAAGACAGCAAAGGAAACCATGAAAAAGAAGTAAGGAATAGCCCTATAAAAGGCCACCACATACCATGAAGCCTCAAAAAATCAAGAGTGTGGTCCTGGCCTATGCACGGACATGTGAACCAGTGAGTGGAGAGGCCGTGAGGAGTCCCTGGGCACCTGCACAGGTATGGCCCTCCGTGTGGTGGGAGGCTGTGCGTGGGCTGCACAGTGCTACAGGCTAAGGAACAACACACACACCCCCGTATATGTATTCACGTTTATTTATTTCAACTTGGGCAAATTGGTATTTCTATTGTATTTAGATACTATTATAACAAATCGAATACAAAATTAACTTAAAAGCATTACTGGACTAAGTGAATCTTTTAGCATTAGACATTTGCTCCACCAGTGAGTCATGAAGGTACAACTAAATGACACACCAGCCTGGCCGGTGTGGCCCAGTGGTTGAGCTTTGACCCATGAACCAAGAGGCCATCAGTTTGATTCCCAGCCAGGGCACCTGCCTATGCTGTGGGCTCAATCCCCAGTAGGGGACGTGCAAGAGGCAGCCAATCAATGTCTCTCACATCGATGTTTCTCTCTCTCCCTCTCTCTCTTCCTCTCTCTCAAATCCGTGCTTGAATCTATTTAAGCACTCGCCGCCGGTTTGGTTCAATGGCTAGAGTGCTGGCATGCAGACTGGGTCCCAGTTCAATTCCAGTCAAGGACATATGCCTGGGTTACAGGATCAATCCCCAGTAGGGGGCATGCAGGGGGCAGCTAATCAATGATTCTCTCTCATCATTGATGTTTCTATCTCTCTCCCTCTCCCTTCCTCTCTGAAATCAACAAAAATATATTTTTTAAAAATACTTAAAAGAAAAACTGCAGAACCCTGGTAGGAGGGTGCAAGCCTGCTCCAATCTGTGGACAGCGGGGATGTGGGGACCCTGGGGACACAGAAGCCACGGTGCCACCAGGTGAGGAGGCAGCTCACACCCTACCTACCCCAACTCTCCGAGTTCCAGAATCTTTTGCCTTTTCAAGGCTGTTCTGATGGGTGTACTGGCTTGAGTAGTGGCGCTGTTTGCGGTGGGAAGGGGAGGAGGCAGGGGGGAGAGATGTGAAAAGCTCTGGGACCTGATGACTGCACAATAGACCTGTGACAGGTCTCTGGCCTGCAGGACACTGCGGGCACTGCTCACCCCGAGGGCCTGGTGGGGCCACAGCACAGGAGTGCTCTCCTACGGGGCAAGTGTGGGGACCGAGTTCCAGAACACACACCATGCACATACACATGCACACGCACATGCACTCACACGCGCACACACACACACACAACAGTGACAGCTAAGTTGACTTAGACCTAATTTTGAGACAATGAACCGCCTGCTGTAATAACGTTTTACTCGCCAAGAAATGGATGGAGGTTTGCTCTGTGATTATCAACCAGCTGGTGGCTGACATACTTTTCTGCATGTACAATGTATTTCACAAATTCACAAATTACATGGGAGTCCTGGCTTCCTCTTGGGAATGCAGAGAGCCTGTCGCTCCCACCCTTACAACAAGAATAGAGCCAAGCAAACTGCAAGTTCATGACTTTCCTTAGCCCCATCAGAGACGTGAGGTCACAGGCAGCCAGCTAACAAGAAATTGGGGGCCAGAAGGAGGCCTGCGGAGAACGGGACTGAGCCCTCGGGCTCCTGGGCAGATCCAGGATGCTGCTAAGAGGATTTCAGCTGGAACAGCAGAGCCCAGGTGAGTCTGCACGGCTGGGAGAGGGAGTGTGAAGTCGCAGAG
>NW_006287253.1:102255-103084 GCF_000327345.1 Myotis davidii | reverse complement strand
ACAGTGAGAGTCCTGGGAAAGCTCCCCCTGCACAAACTCTAGAACTTGTCGGTGAACAGGGTGGTTTTAATCATGAGAAACAAGCCTTAATGGATGGCCAAGGTGTTGACAAAGATTAAAAAGTGTCACATTTGTCACTGAAGAGGCATTATGAGTCACACACTTAATAGATTTTTTTAAAGTTAGGGATTCAAAATGGAACAAACAAACTGGGTTTCAAATACCCACCCTTGGCCTCTGCTCACGGCTGTGGGAGAGCCCCCACACGTCCCTCCGGTCCCACCGCAGCCCTGACCCAGGTGCGGTTGGAAAAGGTCCATCTGACCCCGAGTCATGGACGGAGGGTCACCGGTCACTCAGCACCTGTCTCTTATCTGAGCTTCCTTCTGAATGTAAACTCAGAACATCTCAGATACACACGTTTTAACATAAAGGATAGTATCCAAAAGCATTACTCAGATCCAGGAAATGTAATATCCAATAGAGAGTGGAATAAAGATCGCCATCAGTGAACGCAGTGTGCCCACCTGCCGGGAGCCGGTCCATCCTTGCTGTTTCAAGGGACCTGGTGTATAGAGCACACTGTTCTTAATAAGTTTGCTCACATTCTTGGTGCTATGTGTTTTAACCAAGGTCACCTCTCCGAGAAAGGTTGTTTCCCCAGGTAGGGATTTCCCCCCGAAGTTAGGGAGGGAATAAAACCCCTTAACTAAGGGCCAGGCGGGTAATTAATCACTTTAACTATGAACAATCATGCTTAAGCTACATAATCTTTACTCCCTGGAATGGAGATAAGAAACGCCCTAACCTTTGGAATGGAGATTGATAG
>NW_006287253.1:95590-102046 GCF_000327345.1 Myotis davidii | reverse complement strand
TCCAGGCCATCGTGTTGTGAAAAATAAATCTATGACAGATTTTCATCCACTTATTCATGTGCACATCAAAAGGGTGTCTCCGTGTCATTCTTTCTTCGCCGACTCCGTCCACACCTTTGGGGACCCCTGGACCTGCTGGGGTTGGACCCCAGCACCCACCAGGTTTGCCGGCGATTAGCAAACATGTGTGATGCCATCTGCCCAGCAACTGGCACATGGAGTGACCCCGGGACCCAGGAGCAAGGTCCTGTCCGCTTCCTCACTTGCTACCGGTCGATGCCCTCCTCTGACTGGACCGTAGAAAAGTCTGGGCCGAGGTGCTGGACATGGGCAGTTCAAGGTCATGGCGTACACCTCGCCCGACCCACCCCCAGGGCCAGTCCTGCTCTGTCCTGTGGGCTGCTCCGTCCCCACTGTGTCACTGGGGTTGTGATTTCAAGGACACACAACAACCTATCACGTATACTCTGAACTGTGGTCGTGAGGATGAGACAGAGGCAATGAGGAGCCCCGTCCTCCTGGGGCACCGGGGAGGGGTCTGGACGGTGAGGACATGCTGGCCTGTGGGGAAGCAGCCGCCGAGGCCGGACCTCTGCTCCCCTGCCGGCTGGTCCCAGGATGGCAGCTAGGGTACGATCGGGTCCGGGGAGATGGGGCCGGGGGCCCCGCCTCTGCCTTGGGAGGCTGCTGCTCAGTTCATCCCTAACAAGGCTGCTCCGGTCCAGGGCACAGCCGCCCGTGCCCAGCTGACTGCGTGGCGACCTCGGGACTTTGGAAGAGAAGAAGTCAGAGATGCCCTGGCTCCTGACAGAACCTTCTTCCTGTGACCCCTCCGGGGAACCTGCTTAGGGAGACAGCTCCTTCCCACAGGCATCTGTGCCCACGACTTCCTTCCCAAAAGTCAGAGAAAACCGGCAGTAGCCAGGCTGGCCGCGGCCCTGCCCCTCCCCCACACTATGACCCTGCAGGGCGGCCAAAGGGACAGCCCAGACCATAGCCCCTTACCTCTGTCCCTCCCAGGACTCAGCCAGCAGGACGCAGGGACAGCCCAGGCCCACTCAGCACGGACCTCCAGAGCGTAAAACCGCCTGTGGGCCGCAGAGCTGCAAGGGGCCTCCCGTGCCTGCATTTCTGAACAGGGCTCTGGCATCTGTCACAGGAGCCAGCGGGGCACAGCGTGCTGCCAAGTAGGTGAAATGTTAGGGCCTGGGGCATCGCTGTGTTGCAAGCTTACTTTCAGACTTGGCACTGAGGTCAACAGAAGAATGGGGTGAGAGTGGAAGGCCGACAGAGCTTGGGGAGGCAGGAAACATCAAGTTCAAACTCCGCGGGGGTCCCTGCTCTGAGCAGCCTGGCCAGCCTCTCCAGGCCTGGGGCCCAGCTGTTGTCGCCGCCCGTTCACAGGGGGCTCCATCTCCGGGAACGTCAGTCTCGGCGAGAAAGTGGTCACACACGTGATCGCAGCACAGAAACCGTCGCCTGCTGCCCTCCATGCTTGGTCTTAAACAGAAATGTTTCCTGGCCTTGCCTTTACTGATGGTGGTGAATGAGTGGCTGCTGCTCCCAGCACCAGCACCTCTACCCACAGGCTCGGCCCGTTTCGTTCTCCACATGCTCCTCTGCGAGCCACTCCGACCCGTGCTGGTGGGGGCTCCCAGAGAAGGAGGCAAAGTCCGGGTTTGGGGGGGCTGGGCTGGCTCAGGGACAGGAGGCTGCCCCAGAGGACTTTAAACTCCAGGAGGACGGGAGGGCCGAGCCCTGCAGGCATGGCCCCAGGATGGGGGAGGTCCCTAGCCATCAGCTGGGCATCCACCCTCCTGGCCTGGACTTTCTCCTCATTCTAAGCCACTGAGAGCAGTTTCCCAGGATTGATTCTATTTCCTGTCTCCTCCCTGGAAAGTGAGCACAAGGAACTCTTGGTCTAGAACCCAGTACTTGGAGAGAGTCGCACTGGAACCCACAGCCACCCCAGGGAAGGAGGGGGGTGTCTCCAGGAAGAACTGCAAAGTGTGACCCAGCCCTTCAGAGACAACTTTCACAGCCTCCCTGTCCTGTCAGCCTCCCTGTCCTGTCACCCAGGACGGCGCCTGGCACCTTGAGAAATTGGGGTGAATGAACAGTGAACAATTCAGTCCATCAACATCCATTAAACACCAGCAAACTCACAAGGTGAGACCCCCGTGGCCTCCACAGTGACCACGCACGACAGCTGGCTTGGCCGAGGGCACGCGGCACCTGGCACCCCCCCCACCACAGCGCTCCTTCCTGTTTCCGTGAAGGAACTGACCGAGGGCACCTGGAGGCACGTGTCCAGGTCACTTCGTAACAGCCATGGGGCTGCCCAGCACAGACGCTGCTCACTGAGAGCCAAGCAACAGCCTGAGCCTCTGCACCTGTCGCCAAAACCACCCACCACAGGGCCCTGCAGGTCAAACAGGGTTACAGAGACTGCTGAGACCGTGGGTCTGGAAGTGTCTGGGTTATGCTGGGAGCTCTGCGGAGTGGCACCTGGCATATGCCTTTGTAACTGAAGACATCTCACGAGTCCTCAAATTCCGTAAGTAACTTCCTTCCCTAAGATCTAGATCCACAACAAAAGGGCGAATTCACTTTTGCCATCAACTGAAAAAGAGCAAGTGAAATGACAGCCCTTGGAGATGACGCATGGCCATTGGGCACAACGCGCTCCAGCCAACCCCAAAGGCCACGCCCTTCAGCCCCGAGTTCAGCGGTAAGAACTGATCCTATGGGGACCAAGTAAGGAACCAATCCTATGGGGACCAGGAGACAAGTGGGAAGGTGAATGCTGGACAGGCGGCTAGTGATGGATGATACCAAACACAGGAGACACAGGGGCACCCTTGGTGAACCGGCACACCACCTCCAGGTGCATTTGTCCCTCAGGACCTGGCTGCATGGAGGCCTCGGTGACATGACGTTACTACTGCATACATGGCTGGCGGACAGAGGTACACATCGTGACAAACACACACCTGAGAGAGACTGTACCTAACTGCCCTGGGGAAATCTCTGGTCATGAAATAATGTGGACTTTTAAAAAAATGCTTTTCTAATTTTCACTTGAGTTTTTGGCATGGAATAAGGATAACTTTTATAATCATAAAAATGTTACTAAAATCAAAACAGTATCCTTGAAGTGAAAAGCTCTGAGGAGTCACGTATAGCAGCGAAGATGAGAAGGCCCTAGCACCATCACCGGGGCGTTCACCGTGCCTGAGCGCAGGCTGAGGGCTGCCCACAGGCCCACGGCTGACAGCGGGGCCTATCCCAGGTCGGCCACCCGAGCGTACGCCTCATGCAGGACGACAGCTGATGCCAACGGCTGTCACTCTAGAGGTTTCTCTTCTGATAAAATGGCTCTTTCTATTAGGCAAGCATTCTGCAACCAAGCCACGGGACAAGTTCATGGAACTGGGACTCCTCTTGGGAAAGCATTCAAGGCCTGTCTGCAGGGGTGGGGGTGGGGGTGGCGGGAGGAGACAGGAGGCAGGAGCGGGACGTTTAAAGGCACCGGAACACTACCAGGAGGTGGGTTATCTGTTGCACTAAGTTTAGGGATTTCTAAGATTAAATGAAACTAAAAACGCAGAACTCGCTGGCACCAGAAGTGTCTTCAATTAAATGGTCAACAAAGGCACCTCCAGGGCCCGTCAATGCTTGGGAGACCGGCACACAAGCTCTACATCGAAGACACAAGGCAGCTTGTCTCTAAGAATGCCACCGACTTAGGAATAGTTTTGTAACATTAAAAATTTTTAATCGCTTTTAATTTTTAATTCCTTCTAATTGGCATAGAAACCCCGAGTTCTCCCTCTTACAGCTGGCACTGCTGTTGGAAAGTTGTAACCAAGGAGGGCCGCTTGCGGCCACCTCGCACGAAGAGCCCTGCACTCGGCCCCGTGGGAAACGCACCCGAAATGATGTGTCTCTCTAGCTGGGCCTTCCTCCTTCCCTCATAACCGCCTCGCTCCCTTTGCCTGGTTTTCCTAAATTGTGGCGTATACACCAATAACAAGCCTCCTGACTGGGCCAAGATAACAAGAATGCGTGCCCACTCGGTGTCCTCTGCACCTCGCCACCTCTTGGCAGCGGGGCAGCCCGGGGGTGTGACCAGGCTCTGGGGTCATGCCAGGCTGCATGCGGTGGGCAGGTTACGCGAACCTAGCTGTTACTCCACGATGTAAAGAATCGCGCTTGGATGTGACAGCCCAGGGTGCACTTCGTACCGCGTTCTGTGACAGTGCCACATCTGGAAGCAGTGGTAGGCGATGTTGCTGAATAAAAAAAAAAGTGACCTGCAAGCGATGCTGGGTGTGTAGCTGGTATTTGAACCCACATTTTCTGACGCGTCTTACACCAGATCTGAAGCAAGGCCCACTGAGAACAGCAGGGCTCTGTCCCTGGCCAGCGTGCCCTGAGGTGGCGGCTGCAGAGACCTGCAGGCGGCGGTCAGAGGCTCCGTGTGGCCCCTTGCCGCTGGGTCAGGCTTCCCCTCGGAGCGCCTCTCTCCACCCCAGCCCCGTGCTGCGGCAGGCTCATTCGAGGCACAAGGAGGACTTGCTGAGAGTCCTTGCCGCAGAGACGCAGACAGGACCAGTCGGGAAGCTGCCTCCCGAGGACTCTCATTGACCCCATCGGTGGGAACTCCCTGTGGACTCCACGAGCCTTTCCATGAAGTGCTTTCGAGCTGACAAAGTGCTGGCAGCCCCTTCAACAGAGGAACTCTTTCTGGCGCCTCCAACCAGAGCTGAGCTGAGCGGGTTGCTGGTCACAGCCGGGGAGGAGAAGAGGGGGCAGGGGTGAGCCCATCCTGTGGTTTGTCACACCAGCTCTGGCCTCATCCCGTCAACGGGGAGCGTGGCAGCTGAAAAGGCATCTCGTGAGTCAGTCCTAACTGGGGAGGGGGCAGCTCGGCAACCTCAGGGAACCAAGACCTGGCATTTTCTCCCAGTTCCCAGCACGGGAGTGAGGACGGGGACTCAGCAGGGTGTGTGTGTGTTTGGGGGGGGGGGGGGGCTGCCCAGGTCCTCCGCCAGATCACAACGAGCTTCTAGCATGTTCTTCCAACGGGGTCTCTTCCCGTTTGTGGAACAAGGACTATTAAGTGGCAGGACAAGCGCTGCAAGAGGAAACATCCACAGACAGACGAGAAAATCAGCAAGCCCCCCGCCCCATGAGGTGAGCGGCCAGCTGCACGGTGAGGCAGACCCGCCCCTTTTGGAGTCCAGCTGACTGACCAGTGCCACCAGGCCCCTGAGAGGCAAATAAATGACTAGAGAGTTCAGGAGGAAGGGGGCTCTGAGGCAGGAAAGGGCTGCCAAAGCCTGGGGTACACCTGGGGACCACAGAGGCTGGGAGCCAGCGGGGAGCCCTGCCCTGGCTGAGGCCTTGCTGCCTGCAGCACCCCTCCATCGCCAGACACAAAAGAAGCATTAATCGGATCTACAGAAGAGAAAGCCTCCAGCTCAGAGGGTAGGACTCCCACCCAACCAAGGGCGGGGGAGGAACAAGAATACGCCAGGCAGAACCTCCGGGAAGCCTGCCTCTTTGCAGGAAGCTGCCCTTCTCCAGCACTAGCCAATCAATGACCCCAGACCCGGGCTGGGGTTTCCCCACGGCCACCCCGACAACAGCCCATCAGGAGGGAGCCGGCCCTGTGTGCCATCGGCACCCGCCCGTGTGCAAAGGTTGTCACCTGCAGAGATACGGTCAACGTCCCATTTTACAGACGGAACGGGCCCAGCGCACACCTGCCCCGTTGGCTGTCACAGCCTCGGGAGGGGACGGAGGAGGTGAGCCCCTGGAGGGGAGGCCAGGTGGCCCACGGCACCCCGCAGATCCCCGCACGTGGTCACAGCAAGCACTGGGTGCGCTCCGGCCACCGCTGCTGAAAGGGTCACTGGTGACTCCCCATAAACCACCTTCTCACCTACGGGCACAACGGGTAACATGCCTCCGACGGAAGCTACCATTTTCTGTTCAACTGACGACCCCGTGTCGGTCAGCTGCCCCCACTGCCCCCGCTCTGGGCTGAGAGGCGGAGATGGCGAGGGCTCGGGGCAGGGGCTTCCCTCCCAGTCACCCAGCACCCTGACCCTCCCTCGGGAATGTTCTAACAAAGAGCATTCATGGAAGGGCATGATAATCCCCAGCACGCACTGTGCTCGGGCAGCAGCCGCTTCCTTCCCCGCCCTCCATGGAGTCCCCACGGGGGTGGAGTGAGTCTGTGGACGTACAGGGACAGCGGGCGGAGCCCCTCCCCCCGGACAGCCCAGACCCCGGCACCAGCCCGGCTCACCAGTACAAGTAATAGATCAAAGCCACGGCCACCAGGGAGGCACAAACCCCCGAGAAGAGGCAGGTCGAGTAGCTGGCCAGCATCTTCACAGCCTGTCCCCCGTCTTCTGAGAGCTGGGGAGGAGGCTGGCAGCGCGT
>NW_006287253.1:73195-95238 GCF_000327345.1 Myotis davidii | reverse complement strand
GAGCCGCTGTGAACAGGTGCATCACGGCCTCGGACAGGACCAGGTCAGCGGGCCCCGCCCAGCAGCTGATCCGGGACCTCAGACCCAGAAGCCGACAGAAACCCCAAGAGCACAACAACCCAGCACACGTGGGGCGAGTAGTGAGGTGGGCCCCAGGCTCTGCTCGGGCTGGAAAAACCTCTGGAAGGCCTCCCAGTGCGGGACAGACATCCTCTCTTTGGGGCAATGCCCAGGCCATTGGACCCCCCGCCCAGAGCAGGCTGCTGTGCTCCCACCAGAGGCCCAGTTCCAACTCCAGACCCTGGGGAATGCCTTTCCGGGCACTGACCCGGGGAAAACTTGGGGAAGAGTCACTCCTCTTATTCCCGGGAAACAGCAGGACGTCGGCCAGACGTGCGAAGGATTGTTTCCCACGTGGCCCCGCCTGGACTCTGAACGTGCACGGAACTGAGATGAGACAGAGATGCAGGCGGAAGTGTCACCCTTGTAAGCTGCTCGCTGTGCAAAGGCCCCGACAGACAAGCAGAAGCAGGAAGAGAGATGTTATTGGGAGAGCACTTCGAGGGGCCTCTGGCCAACGCACCTTCCTTCAGGGCCGGGGTGGGGAACGCCCAGCCCGCGGACAGTATAAGGCCCACGCAATCCTGTGGCCTGGCCCTGCCAAGGCATTAGGGGTGAGTTGAGTACATGTTTGACCAAATACCACAGGCTGATTTTGAAGTGGGTAACTCTGTATGGCCCTGGAATGATGTTACAAATACCCCAACGGCCCTTGGCAGAGAAAAGGTTCCCCTCCCCTGCTTCAGGGTCATCACGCTGCACTGGGTGACCAGAAGGTTACCGCTTTGTGCATCTTCCCTGCACATGACACGAAGGTCCCACTGCCCTGCCTGCCCGGCCGAAGCCCTCTCCAGCACCTGTGTTCCTGTGTCCTGCCAAGGGGCAGGCCCCACAACTGGCATAGCCTGCCCTTGCCCCTGCACCTGCCCTGCCCAGCCCCTTCCCCTTCCCTGCCCTGCCCCTGCACCTGCCCCGCCCCTGGAGCCTCCAGACTGACTGCACGGCCCTGTAGAGGCATCCGTCTGTGACTTACACTCAGGCCTGTGGCCCGAGAAGCCATCGGAGGGAAGGCAGGTCGCCACTCCTCCGCTTAGCCCACCGGGAAGGGGCTTTGCCCTGAGCAGTGTCTGGCTGCCTAAGGCTTCCCAACTCCGTAATCCCCAAAGCAGCCAGAGGAACTGCTGACCGGGAGGACCTGCTCCCGCAGGGCGGTGTGTGCTCCCCCTGGGATGTGAGGACAGTCCCCATCTGAGGCCTGAGGAACAGGTCCTCTCCCTGCCAGGTACCCGGACCTCGGCCTTTCTAATCAATAGTGAAAAGAAACCCTTCTCTCAGAGAGCTGTGGGGTGGTGCACGTCTGCCCAGCCACCACCCCTGTCTGCGATGCAGCTAAAGGTCGGGCCCTCGTGCATCTGAGCCTCGAGGACGCTGGCCCTGCGGCCGTGAAGCCCATCACTGAGCGCGGGTCTCGCTCCACGAAGGGCAGCAGGTGCCCTTGACTCGAGTGGCAGCACCCGGGCCCGACCTTTGCCCTGAGGTCAGCGCTCATTTAGAAAGGACTCTCTGGGACCCGGGTGGCCCTGCCCTCCGGAAAGGCTTTCTGCTTGCCAGCACCCCAGTAATTCAGGATGCCGGCCCCCTCCTCCACGGTGCCGCTGAGAGACTCTTCTAGAATAGAAACCGGGTCATGGCCCACCCCCAGCTGCCACTGCCAGAGCCCAGCAGCCACCTTCCCAACTGCAGGCTTTCGAGATACTTGCCACATCCTGTCCTCGTCCCCGGCCTCCTGCCAAGTTTGCAGGGCAGGAGCCAGGCTGGCGCCTCGGCGGGCGAGACAGTGGACAGGCCGCGGGGTTCCCGCACACCCTGGACTGCACAGACCCCTCTGAGTGCTCAGCCTCCAGACGGCTGCCCAGGGGCCCCCCGGGCCTGTGGTCAGCACCCAGCCCCGAAGGGGGTTCTCTGGCGAAGGGCGCCCTGGCTCTCGCTCTCTCTTTGCCCTTTGGACCTCAGTGTGTCACAGGAGTCTCCTCTCCCAGACATATCGCAGGAGGCCTCTGCGACCACCCTGGAGAGAGGGTGCACAGCACAGCCCTGGGCACGGACTGCACCCCAATCCTAGCACCCACCCCCCCGCTTCAAGCTAAGCCTCAGTTTACTGTAAAGTGGGAATAATCACTGTACCCTTGTCAATGGGTGGTGGTGATGTTTAGGGGGTTGGTACAGGGAAAGCACCTGGCATAGTAAATGTCAAAATGGTTAGCGCTTGTGATGACGTCATCATGGCTCCTGAACCAGGCCCACAGAGGGGACCGGCCAGCCGGCAGAGGTGGGGAGAAATGCCAGGACTTCTCTCCAGGCTGGAGCAGAACAGAAATTAAACCTCAGGCCTGGTTTGGGTTCTATGCACAGTAAGGCATGTTTTTTGTTGTTGTTGTTTTTTTTAAATATATTTTATTGACTTTTTACAGAGAGGAAGGGAGAGAGACAGAGAGTTAGAAACATCAATGATGAGAATCACTGATTGGCTGCCTCCTGCACACCCTCTACTGGGGATCAAGACCACAACCCAGGTACTTGCCCTTGACCGGAATTGAACCTGGGACCCTTCAGTCTGCTGGCCAGCGCTGTATCCACTGAGCCAAACCAGCTAGGGCAGGAATGTTGAGATAGTTCTCACTTTTTACTATGCCCTTGCCATTATTTGTGTGAAACACAGCAAACCTAGAATGCTTAGAATCTTGGCTTTATTGATTTTGAAATAAAGGTTGGCATAGGAATTTGGCCAAAATCCTCCTCCAATAGTATTTCTTTGGACAGGAAACTCCCCGTGGGGTCCTGAGTGCACCTGTCCGCTGGCCGTGCTCAGGACTCGTGGCCGTGGCACCCCTGGTCCCTGAGACCACGAGTGCGAGGGAGGTCACTCCTGCCCCTGGATTACTATTCGACTTCATTCTGAGTCTCTTATTGAAGGTTAAAGAGAATAAAGCTAATTTGAAGGTATTACACAAGAACATGTCTAGATACTTCCCTGGACCTAAAAATGACTGACTTATGCTAAATATGAGAGAACAGCAGGAGCGTGCTGACAGAACCGCCTGGTGCTGTCCTCAGAGCAGCAACATTAAAGGCAGGTTCTGAAAACTTAACTTTTCTTTAGACTCAGCAAGTTTCTCATGGAATGCCCACATTCTCTTTCGTACACAACCGAGAGCACTGCAGGTGTAATAACCGTTCCTGCTCAAGGAGGCAAGTACTGCATCAGACATGAGGACAGATGAATGCACGTATGCAGCTGCAGTCTATGTAGTTTCTCAAAGCAGCTCTTTAGTAACCCGCTGACGGCCCTCATCCAGGGGAGAACCCCACTTGTCAGCCATTGGGGTCTGGGGGCAGCAGGTGCTGCTTCCCCATATCTGCCACAGGCCCTGCCCCAGAACAAGGAGCTGCCAGCATGGCAGGGAATGGCTCTGGAGCCATAAGGGGTCAGGCAGGAGGGGGTGCTGAGCTGGGGAAGGAAAGCTTGCCCTCTGGGCCACCCAGGGGCCACCTGGTCACAGGCTCTATGGTGGCACCTGCAGGAGCTGTGTGTCTCTCCAGCGTCCAGAACAAACATACGACCTCATCTACCTGCATCCAGGGGAGGGGCAGGTACAGACACAGGACAACCCGGTCCACGCCTGTTGCCGCTCTGAGTGCCTGGGTCCTGCTCCTTCTGGGGCCACCTCCCTTCCCTGACCTGTTCTTTTCCCTCACTTTCAGGCCAGGTGTGACGGTCAGAGCTCTCGCCGTTCCCCCGCCTTACCCTGGCCCTCCAGAAACTGTGACCCCCCTCTCTGCCAGCCTCACCTCCAGGTCCCAGCCCTCCAGCGTGGACCCCACCTGGAAACAACCCAGAACCAGGTGCAGACGGCCTCCGAGTTAACCGCGAGGGCTTGTAACGCTGAGGTCTGAAGGGCAGCATCAACAGGGAAAGGAAGGCAGGCCCACAGGCCACGCCGGACGCCCTGGTGACAGATGGGGAGACCACACGCAGACAAGCCAGTGAGTGATCAGGGGGGCCACGCAAGGTCGTGCTGAGAGGCACTAACCGCGAATTATTCATTTAGTGATCACAACGGCCCTCTTGGTACCACGACCAACTGCACGGCTCACAAATAGCTGGCCGGCCCAGGATGAGAACCAGGTTTGGCCGACGCTGGCCGCAGAGTATTTCACTGGCCCCAGCGCAGCCGGTTCAACCCAGACCCCCCACCCCTCAACCCCACCCCGGAATGACTCGTGGCTTATTCAGTCTCCGGCAGTCCCCAGGGGCCAGGGTGTCTCCAAGCCTCAGACTCTTGTTAACTCACAGTTAATCACCCTCTTTCCCACAGTGTCCCCAAAGGCACTGTGTCAATTCCTGGCATCCCGGCCTCAAGAAATCGGGTCCTGCCTGAACCACAGAACGGCAGCGGCAAGGCGCTGGGTTTCCAGCAGGAGAGACGCTGAGCCAGTAACTTTGCGGCTTTTCGCCCCACCTTTCGGCTCAGCCCTCCTGCGTTTATTAGGTTAATGAGATGCTTACCCGCCCACTGGGAACACACCATCGCGCCAGCCTGTTTATCCTGATTGAGCTCAGCATTAGACCGGAGAGAACCCTCAGGAAGCCAGCCACATGTTGCAGGACCATCAATAAGAAGTTGCCAAATGCACTCACTTAACCACTCCCCACCCCCACCCTCTCCCCGAAGCCTCACTGGGCTCCTGGCCGTTGACAGGGCCCCACCTCACTCCTCATTCTTATGCCCAGTGCGTCCTTCCCACTGACCGGCGCTCCTGGTGCTTCCCAGCGGCTCTGGCAAGGTTATGAGTCCCTGGAGCTTTCTCCTCTGGTCCCAGGAAGAAGCAGGCGAGACAGTCTGCAGCCGAGTGTGGCCGAGACAAGCAGTCTCCAGGCCGGCTCCGGTCACACTGCGCTGGGGGCACAGCTGAGGGCGTGTCCGTTCGTCAGGACGGTGGCACCTGCAGGAAGCCACTTCCCGCACCTGAGGCTGCTGGTTTGGGTTCCACGCCTCACCCAACCAGCCCTCCACAGCGCCAAGTGCACAAACAAAAAGTAAATAACAGAGCAAAGCTCCCTGCTGTGACTCCCTCTGGGCAAATGAGACTCCGGGAGCGAGGCGGGTGCTCGCAGGGACCAGCTGATACCATGTCCTTCCAATCCACACGGGGACGCGCACTAGAACGTGGGTTACTATGCAAACCAAACACAAGTAAACAACCGAGGTGTGAGCCCAGGAAGGCCAGCGGCCAACTCTCCAGTGCTCTGAAGTGCAGTCAGGACGCTATGCCAGACGCTATCTGTGTGGCTTACAGCTACTCGGTGGTGTTGACACAGCCATAGGGATGAACAGGCACAGGTGTGACCGGCAGCAGGTGTGTGTGTGTGGGGGGGGTGGAGGGCGCTGCCACGTGGGGGCGGGGCCTCGCTGGTTCAGGGTAGACTAAGAGATGCCTGCTCGGCTCTAAGACAGAAAGGTCAGCCTGCAAAGCATCCTCAGGACACGTGGCCGGGTTCTCGGGCCCTCGGCAAGTCCACAGATGTGAACACACGGGTTCTTTCACGACTGCATGTCAGGGCAGGTGGCAGCCTTCAGAAGGCAGTCACAGCCCAGGGGTAGGGAAGTGAGGAAAGCAGGTACACACGGCCCTGGAGCACCTGTGAGAACCACCTGGTGGGCCCTGGTACACCAAAAAGTTGCGGGTTCGATCCGGGTCAGGGCTCCATCCCCGTCGGGACATGTGCGGGGCCCCAGCTCACCCGCCGCATGTGCTGCCTGGTACTGCTTCCATTTGCATCTTCAGAACAGTGTGATCGGGCGGCCACGCTTCCTTCCACGGAATAGGCACTACGGCAGGGATACACTAGAAGCCAGCGAGGAGCAACCACCAGCTCTGGGTGCTGGGCCGGGCCTACACCTGCACCCCAGCCTCCCTTCCCCGCCTGCAGAAGGCTTGTTCTCCCTCATCGGCCGTGTGGCTGTTCAGTGCTCCTGCTGCATTTCGAGTGCAGGCAGTGCCCGGTGGCTCAGCTGCCCAGTGCATAGGGAGCACCTTGAACTGCGAACACACAACCAGCCCCTGACATGGGCCCGCCAGCCCCAGCTCCCTGGAGAGGAAGACCAGGGTCTAGAATTTCTGGCAGGACGTCCTAACAATGCTGCACAGGGTGACACGTCGGTAGACATGTCTGTAGCATGTCCCAGCATGCACGCTGGTCACCGGCCCTATGTGTCAGCTCATCCACCCTCACCACCCCTCAGAGGAGGGGGCACACTTACGAGCTTCATGTTACAGACCTGAAACCGGGGCACAGAGAGGTGAGGCTCTAGCCCAGAGGCACAGAGCAAGCAAATGGTGGGATCAGGACTCAGGCTTCCATGAACAGGAACTAGGTCCTCAACAGCCTCAGAGCAAAATCCAATCAATGCCCTGCAAACAGCCACTCATCCCTCCGCTCAGAGGCAGAGAAGGTCTGAGCCTCGCAGCCGAAGAGGGGCCTGCTGGGTTGTGAAGGGAGGAGGAACGACCTGGGGAGGAGGGAGGAAGGATAAAAGCAGCAGCTTTTGTTCGCTGCCTTCTAACCAGGTCTGAACGGATGGGGGTGGTGAGTGAGGAACTCCAAAGACCCCCGTTCACCGGGGAGACGGAGATGCTGTGGCCACTCACTGGTGTAGACTGGCTGCCCGTTCTGTGACCGAATGAAACATTTCTAGCAAAAACACCCCAACTCTTGAACTCTGTGTTTTTAAAAATACTTTGTAAAGCCCTGGCCAGTGTAGCTCAGTTGGTTAGCGCATCGTCCCATACACCAAAAGGTGGCAGGTTCCATTCCCAGTTAGAGCACATACCCACCCAGGTTGTCGGTTCGATCCCCAGTTGGGGCACATGCGGGAGGCAAACAATTGATGTTTCTCTCTCTCTAAGATCAATTTTTAAAAAAAGAACGATTTTGTAAATAATGAGATTCTGTGCGTTAGCAGAAAATAATAGATTCTTGTTGCAAAACTTTCAAACCATGCAGAAGTACGCGGTCAAAAGAGGAACCTTCGCCACCACCCCCACAGGCTGCCTCGGGGCCTGGGGTCTGCTCCTGATGCAGATGACAATGTCGTGTGACTATAACTTGGTTTCCCCCCCACAATGCTCGCTCTCTGCTGTGGACTATTTGTGCCCGCTCCCCAAATTCATCTATTGAAACCAAATGCCCCACGTGGAAGTATTGGAGGAGGGGCCTCTGGGAGGTGACTTAGGTCATGAGGGTGGAGTCCCCATGAACGGATTAGTGTCCTTATAAGAGAAACCCCAGAGAGCACCGTCACCCTCCCACCCGTGAGGACCCAGCAAGGCCCTGTCTATGAGCCAGGACGCAGGCCTCTCCAGGCACCTGTGCCTTGATCTGGGACTTCCAGCCTCAGGAACTATGAGAAATCAATGTCTGTTTCTTTAAAGTCGCCAATCTATGGCGTTGTGTTTATAACAGCCTGCACAGACTCAGACCTCCACCAGGAAAGCCTGCTGGGTCAGTGCAAGCCTCGTCTTTCTGGGAGAGGGAGGAGTGAATAGGAGCGAGCACATGACCGGGTTCAAATCCTGGCCTCCCCAACACCAGGCTGTGTGACCTGCAGAAAGGACTGAGCCTCTCTGAGCCTCCACTTCCTCCTCCATAGAGTGGTGGTACTTCCTACACCACCAGGTTACGAGAGTTAATGAGTGAGTTGTGAAATGCACTAGACCAGGGACTAGTTATCATCAGCATCTCTGTCCTCTGTCATTCTTGTTAAACTGGCTGCGAGCATTTCAATGTAGGAACGTATTAAAAGGCAGGTACCCATTCTCCTGCCCAGGACATGCAGACCATCGAGTGCCCAGCCTGTGGTGTGACAATGTGACCGCGCCATCGCCTCGGGGCTCCTGGGCGAGGACCGAGGGGCCTGCGGTGGCCCCGCTCTTTGGGCACTTGCCTGTGTCCGGCTGGAATCCACTTCTGCTCTAGCCTCAGTAGCCTCTCGCTCGGGTGGAGTTTGCTCCCCTGTCCCATCGGGATCCTGCATGGTGACTGCGTAACCATGGAGAAGCCTCGGGGCTTCCCCAACGCCATCCTGTCTGCCGGCCTGCTCTGTGGGATGCAGTCACCACCCTTCTCCCGGGACATGAGCACATGCATGGGGCCATGGGAGTTACTGCCCAGGCTGGGCGAGTTCCTTCTCCACAGAAGCTCCTGCCGGTTCCCACAGGTGGACTGTCTCCTGGTCACCTGGTCCTTTTAAGCCTCAAGGATGTGGATGGTGTGTGAGGTCCCGAGGGATCAGCCTGTGATGCCTGGGCCGCCCACACCTGGCCTTTGTCGCTGGGCATGGCGTGGGGGGAGGGGTGCTGGGTGGCCGGTATTATGGTCCTGACCTGTACCTTGCTAATGACATTTCGACCTTTTCCTGAGAGGAGGCAAGCTATTTTTTTTAACCTTACAGAAAAAAACAGAGACAGGAAAAGTAAAGAGAAACATAAGCTACGGCCAACAACCAAAACCACCCTTTGCAGGCTCCACAGTGGCATTACCTGGAGGGCCGAGGCCAGCTGCCACCCTGCGCTCCCAGGTCCTGTCCAGCTCCTTGCCCTTCCTCCGGCTCCTCTCCTCTCTGCACGGCCACCTCCACCTCAGGGCGGGCTCCCCACCTGCTCAGCCCGGCTCCTCCAACCTTAAAGAACTGAAAGCTGAGCCAGTCGTCAGACCGGCTGCTGGGGTTGGGCACAGCCCAGATCTTTCCCGCCTCCCCCACGGCTCCCAGCGGGCGCCAGCATGAGCTGCACCTGGCTTTGAAGGGACAAGGGTGTGAGACCAGGGCTCTGAAGTGTGGCCTGAAGAACAAGGTCTCTCCACCTCCCCTCCGTGTGCAGCAACGTCTCTAAAAAAGACGGTCGCTACCACGCAGATTTACAAAATGTAATTCACCGAAAGGCCTCGACGCACGGGAGGCTTTGCAGATGCTGGCGTCCAACCTGGCTCTCTGCGGTGTCAGCCTGAACACCTGGGATTAGCCTGCGTCTGGTTTTCCTGATAGAAATTTCTTTAGGTTTCAAAGTAAAAAGTTTCAAAAGGAAATATAAGTTTAATTTTTTTCCTCAGACAAATTTCCTCTTAAGCAATAAAGCAGACCTAGCAAGAAAAAATACAGAAGAGAAGCCAAGCCTTCCCCTGAACATGGATATGACATCCAACCTCTGCTGCTGCCTTGGGGACAGGTTAGTGCAGACCCGAGTTGTGCCCACAGGCCCGGAAAGGTGTGTTTGGCCAGTCGTCGTTTTCACGGCACCTGCCAAGAAGGTTATGCTGAGTCCCTGGCGGGCATATCAGACGCCCCAACAACCAAAGGGCGTCCCCCGGGCTGCTGACCACCATGAGCGACTCAGTCCCATGCTCAGAGCCCCCGGTTACGAAAGCCTCATGGATTTTATCTTGGGAAATGGGGATGCATTATTTCTATGATCTTTAAAAAAGAGTGCGATCAGCCCTAACCGGTTTGGCTCAGTGGATAGAGCGTCGGCCTGCAGACTGAAGGGTCCCAGGTTCGATTCCAGTCAAGAGCATGTACCTTGGTTGTGGGCACATTCCCAGTAGGAGGTGTGCAGGAGGCAGCTGATCGATGTTTCTCTCTCATCGATGTTTCTAACTCTCTCTCTCTCTCCCTTCCTCTCTGTGAAAAAAATAAAATATGTATTTTTTAAAAAAGAGTGCGATCAGAAAGGCCCCTCAGGCCTCCAGTGGTGGACACCAGTCCCGAGCTTCCTGGCCTAACCAGCTGCGCTAGTTTCTGGCCCCTCCCCTGTGGAGGCGGGCAGAGACAGTGCTGTGAGAGCTGAG
Organism: Myotis davidii; assembly: GCF_000327345.1. Lineage (NCBI taxonomy): Eukaryota > Metazoa > Chordata > Mammalia > Chiroptera > Vespertilionidae > Myotis > Myotis davidii. The sequence goes on along the minus strand of NW_006287253.1, from coordinate 85,274 downwards.
AGGGGACTGACTGCTCCCCAGGGCCCAGGGGTCCTGACGTTTGCCAGGCACCCCATCTCCCTGAGTGGTGAGTGCCTCTCGGGCCCTTCTCACCCCAGCAGCCCTGGCCCAGGACTCAAGATGCAGACGAAATGCTGCCGCACAGGGGGAAGTGCCCATCACCAGGGGGCATGGCCATGTGCCCCTCCCATTTGGGGGGAAAAAGAGAAAGTGCAGCCCAAGCTAGTGGTGCATCTGGGAGCAGAATGCAGACCTGCTCTTGGCATGAAATCCCTCTGCTTTCACCTACACAGCCCCCAGGAGACACAATGCCACGGGGAGCAGCATGGGAACGAGGTGGGAGAGGGCAACGAGAAGGGCCAGCCAGTGTGCTCTCCTGTGTGGAGAAGGCAGAGCACGGCTACTTTAGGAAGAAGACACTGGGCCATTCTCAAGGCACAGCAAGTCCCAGCTGCGGCTGCTGGGTCTTCTGGGGGCGGGTCACCGGGCACTGCGCCCACGGCCCCCTTCACAGTCTTGCCTGCAGGGGTCAGGCAGCCCTGGAGTCTGTCCAGCCCGGCAACATCCACAGCCTAGTCCTTACACATGCCACGTGCCTGGATCAACAAAAAATGTCCCCACAAATCCTGTCGACCTGCACAAACCCGCTGTGAACAGGGGGGCCTGAGAGACGCACATCAGCGACACCGGCAGCCTCACCCTCCCAACACTCGACCACGGCCACCTCCTCCTGTGCCACCCATGGGCTCTTGGGAGGAACACCCCGTGGAGCTGACTCGGCTCGTCCACCTTCCCAGGGCACCAGGCGGCCAGGAACCCTCCCTCGGGACCTTCCCACCCATCTGTGCTCAGAAGGTGTCTTCACCACCGAGTGTGTACCCCCGTAAGCGGCCCACATCCAGCCCTCCAGCTCCTGCTCAGGCCCCTTGACCGTGGTGTCTGCTGGTCTGGGGATGAGTCGTGACCGCCTGGGTTGAACTTGCTTTCCTGACCACTGGGAGGTCGCACCTGCCCCTCCAGCCATCTCTGGGTAGCTGCTGCTCACCCACTGCCCACTGAGCACTGGGTGGTCTGCTGTCAGCCCCACCTTCCCAGGCCCCCGGGCCCCCATCCTGTGACCCTCCTGCCGGAGGACCCCAGGCCAACCCCACCCTGCAGGGCAGGTGCAGTCACTGTGCCTGGTGGGAACGCCCTCTAACCCTGGGGCTTAGATCAGGAAGCCGCGTGGATGCACATGTAAGACGTGTTCTTCAACAGATGAGTGAGTAGCTGACATTTTTACCTCCCCTGGTTCCCACCAGACAGGACCTGGGCTGGTTTAGTATCCCCGACTCACAGTCACTTCTGCCCCGCAGTGACCTGTCTCCTCCCTGGCCCTCTGAGCACCTTAAACAACATGTTTTCCAGCACCTTCCCAAAGGGCAGCACAATCGAGTCTCACCTGGAGAGATCCCATTCTGACACAGACTCCGTGTGGTCTTCATGTGGGACTTCGAGGGCGACCCTGACCTTGGCTGAGAGCTCGGTGCAGTTTTCCTGAATCCTCTCTCCCGTCGTGGGCAGCTGGCTCCACCTGGCCAGCTGAGCCCTGCAGTCCAGACCCAGGACAAGACTGTCCCTGGGCAGACACACGCTGACCACAGCAGAGGTGGCCCCAGGCCCCCACCCTCGCGCCCGGCTCTGCTGTCCGAGACCACTGGGCACGGGTTCTAAGATCCCTCCCTGCACCAGCTTCTCTGGTGCCCATCAGTGCACTCTCATGGGAGCTCACCTTGACAGACAAGGGCAGACACACCGTTTATGGTTTTTCTGTACCCATTCCCACCACAGGCCCTGGCAGTAACAGTAACCAACATCTGTGAAACGAACAGATGGATGGGTGTCTAGTCAAATGCTGAGTCATTACGGGGCGAGTCTTTGCCCCTCATCCCAATCCTCGCCGTCCTCAAACCGGGCAGGGTGCAGCAATACCGCCAGCTCCGCCACAGGTGCGCATCCTCTCTCACCAGCAGGTCCGTCAGGTGGGAGCCGGGTATACAACTTAATTCACGAGGAAACCTTTCCACCTCCTGCCACGTGTGCCCAGGTGGGGCCTGTGCCAAGCCCTCTGGGCCCCTGGCCTGGCCACCTGCCCGTCCACTCCAGCATCACATGGGGCTGCTGGGCAGGGCCTGGGTCTCACCCTGCACAACACTCCCCGCACCTAACCGACAGGAACTAAACCACTAGCAAGACCACAGAGAACTCCTCGCTCTCAGATGCCTGGGTGCTGATTTCGTAGCATAAAACCCGTCACACGTAGGAAGCTGCTGGTACAAGTTCATTGTCGCGCGGGTGTGGTCCCTATGCATGGCCTGTTCTCAGAGCCCCATGCCCCAGCCTACCTCGGGCACCGATCCCGCCACACGCCCTGAACGTGTGCTCACCTGCGGAACTGCCTCCTCCTGCCCCTTGCGTGCTAACCTGATGATAATCCCGAAAGAAACCGCTGCTCAACCCAACACAGACCAAATGCCATCAGGTCCACATGCAGCCAACAGTGAGAAGGAGTCAAGGCCATGTTCTGCGTCACCTGTCATCTGGGCTTTTCAGTCCATCAGTTCCCATGTGTTTAACTCTCGGCGCCCCTCGGCTGGCCCTCTGCTCTCAAGGGCTTCCCAGCCACTCGGGACAGTAGCATTGACACGGGACGGTTGGCTCTGTCATTCCAGTTAGTCACATGACATCAGTGGCAGACCAAAGCTTTGGCTCACCCTGGCTGGGAGATACTAGCAGCCGTGGGCAAACTACAGCCCGCGGGCCGGATCGGGCCCGTTTGAAATGAATAAAACTAAAAAAAAAAAAGACCGTACCCTTTTATGTAATGATGTTTACTTTGAATTTATATTAGTTCACACAAACACTCCATCCATGCTTTTGTTCCGGCCCTTCAGTCCAGTTTAAGAACCCATTGTGGCCCTCGAGTCAAAAAGTTTGCCCACCCCTGTACTATGGACTCAGAAATCACCTGTCGAAATCCTGACAGACAGCAATGTCGAGGTGGAGGCCCTAGAAATGACTAAGGCAGACGCCAACAGGATGTCTTATTCACCCAGTCCTGCCTTTGCTTTGTGGGTGAAAAGGGGGTTCTATGTGAAGTATTCTCACTGGATGATCTGATCATAAATTCCTAGCTGGCAGCTCATGGGGGGCAGCCCTGCCCAGGCCTATAACTTCTTTAGTGGAAGGTTTTAAGCCAGCCCTGTCCATTGTTCTCCTGCATCTAGGTTAACACACCTTTGAAACACCAAAAGCAATACCCCTGGAAGGGAGTGTTAACCCTCAAGGGAGTACAAGCTTGCCCTAGCCGGCTTTGCTCAATGATTAACGCCTGTGGGCTAAAGGGTTGCAGGCTCAATCCCTGGCCCTGATTGTGGTGCCTCTCCCTTATGTCGATGTTTCTCTCCCTGTCTCTCCCCCTCCCTTTCACTCTCTCTAAAAAAATCAATGGAAAAGAAACCCTCAGGTGAGGATTAATAAGGAGGGGGGGGGGGGGGGGGGGACGGACAATCTTGTTAACTGTACTGTAACCCAATCCCTGCCCTGCTTTCCCCCACCTTCATGTAATCTCTCTTGATTTCAAATGTATGTAAGAAGCTGCAAAATCGCAGAGCTTTTGAGATCTTGTTCCCTGGCATATGTCATCAGTTTGGCTCAAATAAACTCTTACAAAAATTTCTCTACAGGTTTGGACGTTTCTTACATTGACAGTTGAGCTCAGGCTGGAGAAGGACAGACGCCAGCCACCGAGACCTCCCTCCCACATGTTAGAGGGACAGATGCCGTTCCGGGCAAGCAAGGTAGAGGGTCCGGGCTAAGTAACTCACCCACCCACTCCTCTGTGGCCAGAGCTTAGGGAGAGTTGGACCCACAGAGAGTGCAGATGCGGACGAGACGGTGGGGTCTGAGATGCGCGGCCCTCAACTCCTACTCTCTCTCCCACCCTCCACTCGGTGCCTCGCTCCATTGCTCCAGCTCCATCGGGGAGGTCGGGGGTTCTGCTGGAGAGCAGCCCTGCCCTTACCTGTGAGTGTCCTGGGCCAGACCTGCAGGGCGGCTCCCTCGCTGGAGGTGGCCCAGCTCTTATCCTGCCATCAGCCCCTCCCCGTCGGGGAGGCAGGATCTGTAGGGGGGGCAGGAGCTCACCAGTTTTCCCTTTTTCTTTTTTTTTCTTTTTTCGAATTAAAGAGTCACATTTATTGCAAATCCGGGACTATGAGGGAGCATCTCCCAAATCTCATAGTGATAAGATGGCTACAACACCAGATTTATAGGCAAAGATCACAAAGGTATTGATTACATCCCAAGGTTTGGAATGAGGAACACCTGGTTTGCAAAAAAGCAGTTTGCAGAAGCAGAAGCAGTTTTACTTAAGCATGTTATCTAAATTATAGTTTGGGGTCTCCGGATCACTGGGTCAGCAGGGACACGTTAACTGGAGCCCTCTGACCTTGGGATCATTGTGCTGTTCTTCCCAGGTAAAGGAAAATGTGCTTTCTGAGACCAGTATGACCACAGCCAATGGGATAATTTGTATAATTCAGAAAATCAAAATAACGTTTCTATTGTTAAACAAAGCAAATAAGTACAGAAACCAAACAGCAGGGTTAAAGTTAAACGACAGTTTCTACCTGAGATGACTGCTACCATACTTCATTCCCCACCGGTTTTATGCACAGGAGTCAAATCTTGGACTCATCCTTATTAGTGAGGGGATTGTACTGCCCCCCAACTACAAGTAGTCTGACCGAATTAATTTTTTCTAAACTGCCAGCCTGGCACATTTAGTTTTCTACCAGTTTTCCTTTTCACCCCGAGTTAAAATCTCTGCTCACCAGGACGGTGAGAGCAGCCAGGAGCGTGGGTGGCCTGGGCAACCGCTGCGGGGTCCAGGGGAGAGCGCCCAGCTGCCCACGTCCGGGGGGTGGGCCCCCCTCCAGGCCGGGAGCACTTAGGGAGAGGTCCTGGCTCGAGGCAGTGGCTGTCGAGTTTTTTTATTTTCACAGAGACTGAAAGCCAGGACCCGACCAGCCCCCACGCCGAAAGCCAGAAATGCAGGGCAACGGTTGCAGAACAGCCAACGTGTGCCAAGTGCAGCGAAGAGGGAAGCACGGAGAAATGGAGAAGATGCCTCCTTTTGATCACATCCAGGTCAAAGGTCAAGGATACACTGACTACCCTGAGAAGTGGTAGGAAGGAGATGGCTGCTACAGGGGTTCAGAATGAGCACCCCAAGGTATGCTTCTGTGATTTGTAGATTGTTGAGCCAAAGACAACCAAGATCCTATGGGCTCAAGAGAAACTTCTGTCCCTACGCCCACCAGCCTAGAAGAACTGAATTAGGGGCCTTGTACTTAATAAGAGGTGATCAGAGGTCACCTTTTTGGCCTCTCTATAGGGCAGCACAAACTAATTACTGAACATCTGCTCTTCTCGTCATCCTGCAATGGCCCGCTGCGGCCCCCAGGAACCTTGCCTCACCCCTAACTCAGAATGTCTTACCTCCCTCACTGTCCCTGTCTGCCTCGGAACCTCTCGTGCATGTGGGGTTCCATGTGGACATATGTATTCAATTTGGCCATTTTCTAGGGCTAATCTGTCTCCTGTGGATTTGATTATTAGACCAGCCAGTAGGTCCTTGAGGGGAGAGGAACGTGCTCCCCCCACACACTGCCAGTGCAAATCTCACTGTCCCCCACTTCATACCAACAGGATGGACACGCTGTCAGGCAGACGCAGGCCCAGCGAAGGGTAAGGTCCCAGCACCCTGCAGCTGGGACAGCCACGTCGGCCAGGGAGATGGCGGTAAAAGCCTCTGGGTGGAGCTCTTCCAAAGGAAACAGCCCCGCTGGGCCCTTCTCCCCCTCCAGCCTGGAATGCAGGTGAAATGGCAAGGCTGGAGCAGCCTTTCTGAAGCCACAAGTCATAACCAAGAGGACAGAGCTGCAGGCTGACAGGGACATCAGAGGGAGCCGGGTGCCTGGGGCTGTGTGGAGCTGTTGCCCGGCCCTGGGCTGTCTCGGTGTTGGCGGGAGAGGGGGAGACTGGCCTGCACTGATTTGCTGCCCACATGGGCTGAGCCTGCTCCTAACACATGTAGAACTCCACGGCAAAGGCGTATTTAATAGTAGATCCTGGAGTCAATGAAAACTACCTGAGCTGTTCCTGACTTCCGCTGCACCGTTCCACCCGTGTCTCCCACTGAGCTTCCGACCACAGAGGGCGAGGAGGCTGGACCCAGCAGGGCGTCCCAGCGGTCCCCACCCGCCTCTGCAATGGATCCTGCTCTCCTGGCCTCTCCTCTTACACCAGCTGTTTTTCCCAGGAGCACACCCTCCTGTGAGCAACGGGAAGAGAAGCAGAGGCCCGATGGGAACAGACACCCTCACCAGCCAGGGCCTGGCCTACCCGTGCGCAGAGCACCCCGGGGGCCAAGTCATGCTGACCACAGACAGGCTCCTCCGTACACACCGAGGGCTGGGCTCTGCCCCCAGCACCCTGCCCGCTGGAGATCCCCCCTCACCCAAGGTTTGCGGGCAGCGGGGGTCAGCTGACCACTGTCCTCACCTGATTCGTGGCTGACACCTGTCCTCTCACTTGATGGAGGGCAGCCTCCCTGCAGGAGGGCTCTGTCCCGGGAGGAGCCCTCTCCTATGTCCCTCTCATAGCACTTGCATATGTTTTTAATTTTAAAGAGGCAAACAGAGCAGTGTCTCAAACGCCCAGCACCCGTCACTGAGATGGAACATCTGCCATAACTGCTTCAGATCTGTGTCTTTAAAGAAACAAAACCCTGTGTGCGTGGTGTGTGGTGTGAATATGGGGTGCGTGTGAAGTGTGCGCCTGTGCTGTGGGTATAAATAGCGTCTTGGACACACGACTGGGTGTGGGAACCCTGCTCTAGCCGCCTCCTGGACCTGCTCCGGAGCTGGACATTTCCTCAGCCCCCCTGGGCCCCTGAAGCGGGGCCACCCTTCACATCCATCTATCCCTAGAGCAGGAGCCTCCTGCCCAGCCTCCAGCCTTTGGTCACGGGTCACATGACCGGGGCCCTGCAGGCTCAGAGCCTCTCGCCATGTGCCTTCCGCTGTGAGGCCGTCCTGCCATCCTCGTGGGACGTAGGACGAGGCACACGTCCCTCCCCTCTTCCTAGTCAGACCTGGCTCTGCCTCCCCTGTTCTTGCAGGCGTGGGGGCAGGTCCGCAAACCAGAAGAGGTGCAGCCTTCCGCCCAGCATCCGGAGGGCGGTGCGGCCAGCGGGGCCTTGGCCAAAGGCCAGGCAGAGAGACATCTCGAAAGTCCGGCTACACACTGAGGCTAAGAGCCCACAGCTGGCCAGCGCCTGGGCGCTGACGAGCCATTTGTCCCCGAGGTGACTGTCGTGTTGCCAAGCAGCAGCATAGGGTCTAAGACAGACTCTGCGTGAGGAGCCTCGCTCGGGGTCAATCGGGGGACGCGTGTGCGCCTCCCAGTGCTGCCTCTGTCAGTCACACACATGTGTGCACACATGCAGCACATGCAGGCACATACACAGACGCACATGTACACACATATCCCACAGACTCCCATACGCACACTCAACCTGCCAGCAAGCCTGTCTGCCCTCTGCCACTGTGTCACCAGCCCCATCACCTCTCCTGACTTCCACTCTTGTCCCATGGGGAAGCCAGAGTTCTCTCCACCCAGTGGGGATCATGCCAAGGCCGGCCCACGCCCCAGTGACCCCATGTGCCTTCCACTGAACAGAACCAAGGACAGAAGCCACCCCCTCATGTCTGCTAAGCTAGGCGCCCTGGCCTCCTGGGGCTGCCCCCTGCATTCCCCAGCCCTCACTGCGCCCGCCTGCCTGCCTGCCTGCCTGCCTGCCAAGCTGGCTGGCGCTGGGTGTTTGCTCCCTGCCATACCCTGTGAGGGTCGCCTGCTCCCCACCAGCACCCACACTGCCCATCACGCGGCACAGCCCCACGCAGATCCCTCAGCACAGTTCATCTGGCATCTCCAGTGTATTTGTTCATTACTGTCACCTCGCCTCCCCGGCCGCCCACTAAAATGTAGCCCTCAGGGCTCCATATATCCATGAAGAACAAATGACTTCACACATGCTTCCTGCCAGTCTGTGTGAGGTCTAACGGTGGTCACCTCTGCCCCCAACACCAAGCGGGGCGCTGGCACAGGGGAGGGGGGGAGTCTAGACTGAGTGAGTAATTATTAAACAAGGTCTACGCTACCTGACAGCATAGCTGACCTCCTGGGGGCCCCGCAGAGGGGCCTGGGAAGCCCACGTAATGGCGACCCAGGTCCTCTCCTCACCAACAAACCACACTGGACCCCAAGGCTCCCAACCCAAAGATCCAACCTCGCAGCAACCACGGAAACATGTTCACTTGTCTTTAGTCACAGCTTTTGGGGTTCCAAAGCACTGAATGCCATGGTTCTTCATAAGCAACTTGACGTCTGAAGAACGTGTTGCTAGTTATGACGCTTTCCCGGCGGCACGTACGACCTAAGTACCCACACCAGAGAACACACGCCAAGCCCATACATAAGCGACCCCCCCCACCCCCGCATACACCCTCATGGTCCGACATATCCCCCTCCCGCTCCCCACAGGTTCCTGCTCCTCACCTAGACCATGGGATTAAGAATTTTAACTTCCAACAGGAAATCTTCGTTAGACAGCATTTACTCCAAATGAAGAAGCCTAGATCCTCACAATAACCTATCCAGTATCTGTTAAGCCTTCACAAAAACAGCATCAAAATACAGAGAAATTGGTAAAAAGATGTCCTGACACGGTACCTACCGCTGATCTCCTGGGGTATCCTCTATGGCTCGTCCACACTGAGGCTGGGAGGGCACGCCCACCTCGCCAGCCCCGACCAGGTCCCCAGACTCCAGAGCTCAGGGTCCCCTCAAGAAATGAGCCCTCGCCTGGCCAGTTTGGCTCGGTGGATAGAGCGTCCGCCCAGAGACTGAAGGGTCCCGGGTTTGATTCCCGTCAAGGGCACATGCCCAGGTTTCCGGCTCGATCGCCAGTGGGGGGCATGCAAGAGGCAGCCGATCAAAGATTTTCTCTCATCATCGATGTTTCTATCTCTTTCTCCCTCTCCCTTTCTCTCTGAAATCAATAAAAATATATTAAAGGAAAGAAAGAAAAGAAAAGAAATGAGCCCTCACCCTGGACAGTCAACTCAGAGTCGGCAGCATGGAGCTAATTACTCATTAACGAAGGACAGCCATCAACCCCTAGTTTTATTACTAACTGAAAACTTGTCAAAGGCACCGATCACTGACTGCTGCAAAGCTCTCCCTGACTTTGATAAAGTCCAATGTCTATCAAGTTCTTAGTGTCACCTGAGCTGGGACAAAACCTGCAGCTCATTGCCCTCTCAGCCCGAGTCTCACCCTCAGGCAGGGAGGCGCGCAACACACACACACACACACACACACACACACACACACACACACACACACGGACGTGAGTCCACAGCACACCTGCCAGCCCGTCCAGGAAGCTGCCTCCGGAAGGGTCCCCACGCTCAAGGGTGTGGGCGGGTGATGATGGTTATCAGCGTGGACTTGACAAGCGCCAGGGGCCTGCCACATCAGAGCTGTGTGCCACTGGGAACGGAGGCGTGGCCACGCGCTCGGGGAGGGCGGAGGCGGAAAGTGCTGAGCGGCCATGCGGAGCAGCACAGCCTGGTCCCCACGTGTCCTGTGGTTTGCTCCACAGTCACTTCTTCAGGGTCCAGGGCCCCCATGAGGGCCACGGCGGGGACTCCATCAGAGCACGGGGTGTCTCAGAAAGGAGGAGACCAAATCAAAGGCTGGGCAACCAAACAGGATTGTGAACCTGACCCGGAGGCAAGAGGCCCTGGGGAGAGGAGCAGCTGGGACACAGTAACAAGCGGCTCCATTTGCTAAGAGTCCAAACCTCTGCCCACACGGAGCGAGGGACACACCTGAGGCACCAAGAAGGCCCAGGGATGAGCTGTGACGTGGGCACCTGGAGAAAGAAGCCTAGGCAGAGAGGGGCAGGCGGGGAGGGCGGTGGGAGAGGAGCCGTGTCGCTTCAGAGGCAGCAGTGGGAACTGGCAGCAGAGTAACTGACAGGTGAGCAGAAAGGCTCAGGTGTGTGGAGGTGCCAGAGCAGGTGCTCGGGGAGGCAGTGCCTTGGGAGGGCAGGTACAGGGTGCTTTACTGTCAGGCTTAGTGCAGAAACAACAGACATTATCAAATAGAGGAACCAGTAACCGTTACGACGAACCACACACCTCCCCAGCTCTCAGGTCAACCACACCGAAACACACCACCACAACCGGGAGGGCGAAGAGCCGAGGCCACATGCACTGTGAGTGTGTCTGCGAATGGGAACACGTTTTATCTGTAACCCCCAACACACAAATACCAGCAGCACAAATCATCACAGGGACCATGTCCATCACTTCAAACCGGCGGAGATCACCGACCAGCAAAGGGAGCTACTTCACAGAGAAATACCTTGACCAAAGCAAGCCAGCAAGGTCGAAAAGGATGACTAGATGTACATCGGGGAAATGTAAGTAAAAAGAGGTCCAAATGCTTGATATCAGAGAATAAAATATCCAGCCAAGTGACATTAAATGACAAAGCAGGAATATTTATAATGCTAGAACTAAAATTCTTAAAGATCTGATGGCTTAATACCTATGTACCAAGTAACACAGCAGCCAGCGTGTCATGAAGCAGAAACGAATCCCCGCAGCTGACCATGACAGACGCTGCCCGTCTCCATCAAGAAGAACAAGGGGTCGGGAAGGAAGAGGGCTGTCCAGAGACGCAGAGCAAGGTCGGTGCCGAGGCCTGAGGCACAGCCGAGCTGCACTTGCTAAGAGGGAACACCCTTCTCCCCGTCGCTCACAGAAACATCCACAAACAGGGTCCAGATATATGAAGCAACAAAGAAGTTTTCAACACATTCTAAACAGTAACTATAATACAAACAGTATGTTCTAGAAATTCATAACAGAATCAGAAAACCGAAAAGGCCTTCCCCCCTGAAATGTAAACATTCTCCTCTCAGATGTTCCTCTCCAGGGCAGTAGAAAATGTCTAGAAAACATAATGAAAGCGACAGCAGGGCTCTGAGGAAAATGAACTGCATTAAATACTTCAAATTTTTAGAGATGAAAGCACGGAAATAAGAGAATGCATGGAAACAAAAAGTGGGAAGAAAATGACAAAGTAGCTGAAGGAATTAATAAAGGTAAAAGTAAAATATAGTGAGTTGCAAAAAAGCATTCTAATTAATTATAAATTTTTAAAAGATGGTTTCTTTTAAAAAATCAATAAAACAGAACAGTCACCTATAGCAATAAAAAAACTAATAAAAAAAGAGAATAAAATGAATAAATTAAGAAAAGAAGGAATAAGCATCAAAAGAAAATATTACTTTAAATCGTGGAAGTGACTGCACATCTCTATGCAAATAAATTTGAAAACCTCGATCACATGTATACTTTTCTAGAGAAAAGAAATTTACAAAAAAGGGGGCGTAGGAAGGATGGAGAGCCTGGACAGACCTACTTTTGTAGAACTGAAAGAGCTATCTATCATATCTGATGAAAGAGACCAAACCCAGATGACTTCACAAGAGGATTCCACCAATCCGGCACCAACAGGTCATCCTAACACTATTTAACCTTCTCCAGGGCCTAGACGAAGAAGGCAAACTCCCAAGTGCCTTGTACAAAGCAAGTGTGACATTACGTTCGCAATGCGGCGGAGACTCGGCTAAGGCATGTTCTCAGTGAGACGGGAGGGCCGCCAGGGGGTCTGGGAGTCCCCTGCCCCCCCTCCCACGCCCCAAGGCTGTGCTGGGTGAGGCAGGAGTTTCTTTGGGAACCTCAGCCACTGCCGACACGGATCCCTGCACCGTCGCCCATTAGGTCAGACATGAAAGAGGTTGATTACGTTGCAAAAATATAAACCAATGCCACTCTCCTCACTACAGTGTTTTTCAGTTTTGAAAAAATATAGTTTCCTTTATTTAAAATGTGAC
>NW_006287253.1:55027-73025 GCF_000327345.1 Myotis davidii | reverse complement strand
GGCTTACTCAGCTGTGCCGGAGTGCAGGCGCCGGGCTTGCCCTGGGCTCCTGGTGTACGAAGCCCGCACGTCCTGCCACTTCTTTCTGAGCCGCGACACCAGGAAGGTGACAGCTAAGTGGATGCTGCACACGAGCTCCGCCCTGTCATCTTCACGCGGCCAACAGCCACTGCCAGACACGCATCCTCTTCATCTGCATGTCACCTCATCGTTTCGGCCACCACGCTCTCCTCGTGGGTCAGCAAGGACAGGAACTGGTCCAGGCCTGGGCCCGGGACTCATGGGATCTGCTTGACCAGAGACTGAGGGCAGAAGACAGCACACTTCTGGGCCAGCTTCGTATTCTTTTTGGGTTTTTTCTTCAGGCCTCATGTCCCTGTGGGGGGTGTACTGGTAAATGGCCTTGGCCTCAGCACAGGGCTGCTGGTCCCCCAGATCACAGGTGGAGAAAGTGGGGCAGGAGTGGACTTGCGCCTGGCGGTGCCCAAGGAGCGTCTGTCCTTCTGAGGGTCACAGCTCTTCAAGCCGATCTGCAGCCTGACTGTCTGCAAAGACCTCCTGCGCTGGCGCTGCTTCCTGTGCGGGACTGCCCGCCCCGCCTCATGCAGGGTATCCCGGGAGACTTTCCTGCTCAGGGTCCCTCGCACGGCCAAAACCTGACAGAGCTACTGCTATTTTAAATAAATTATTAATGACTTTTAAATGTTCTTGGTGTTAGTTTCTAAAATAGTATATACATCAACACCGGGCTTTCTCCACATGGCACTACTGACATTTGGACCAGATACTTTGTGGTGGGGCTGCCCCGCGCACTGTCGGATATTAGCAGCATTCCTGGCATCTACCCTAGGGGCAAACAGAAACACCACAACCACCACCACCACCACCACCACCACCAGTTTACCAACCAAAAACATGTCCTGGCACTGCCAAGTGTAAAGGGATCAAAGGTTTGAGAACCACTGCTCTTCACTTATGAATATAAATGTAAAAATTCCTTTAAAAATTAGCAAACAGAACCTAATAGCATATTAAAAAAATAACACACGAAGACCAAGGGGGGTTTGTTCCATGAATGCAACCATGATTTTATGGTAAGAAATCTATTAATAAAATTCATTCTATTTCTTTAAGAAAAATGCTGGTCAGGTAATTTAGCAAAATTCAACCTCACTTCCTGATAAAAACACCCCATAAAGTGGAGGCAATTTAAAAGATTATAGACACTCATTATATGCTTCCCCTGAAGGCGACACACCCACTACGGACTCCCCTGTAAGGTAATAACCTCTCCACCCCAAAGTCAGCATTTCCTGAATGAGAAACAATCAAGGCATTCCAGGAAACAGCAGGAGCCACACAAAATGCCCATTACTGAACCCATCGCAGGCAAGAATATAGATGGAATACTCACAATAAATATATATTAGCAGACTGATTCTAGCCATGCAGTTTTAAAAAAAAAAATCATGACCGCTCTAGCTGGTTTGGCTCAGTGGACAGAGTGTCAGCCTGTGGACTGAAGGGTCCTGGGTTTGATTCAGGTCAAGAGCACATGCCAGGATGCAGGCTCGATCCCCAGTAGGGGGCATGCAGGAGGTAGCCGATCAATGATTTGTCATCATTGATGTTTCTCTCTCCTTCTCCCTTCCTCTCTGAAATCAATGAAAATATATTTTTTAAAAATACTCCAAATTTTAAAAAGTAAAATAAAATCATGACCAAATTTTGTTTATATCAGGACACAGAAACAGTTCACTATAGAAAATCAATTAATCTAATTACTGGCAATAAGAGAAAAAGGAAGAAAACAAGCCTATTTCACTGGATTCGGGAAAGGCAGACAGGAAGTGCAATCCACTCACACTTACGGAATGACCATCGAGACTCCATCCCAACATCGAGAACTTACTGCGGCCACAGGGAAAGACAAGTAAAGAATAAGAGGCATAGAGATTGCACAGCTTTGTCACTGGTACATGAGATGATCCGTCTACACAGGAGATCCAAGGAGTTCTTTTTTTTTTTTTAATATATTTTATTGATTTTCTACAGAGAGGAAGGGAGAGGGATAGAGAGTTAGAAACATCGATGAGAGAGAAACATCGATCAGCTGCCTCCTGCACACACCCCACTGGGAATGTGCCCGCAACCATGGTACATGCCCTTGACCGGAATCGAACCTGGGACCCTTCAGTCCGCAGGCTGACGCTCTATCCACTGAGCCAAACCAGTCAGGGCTTCAAGGAGTTCTTGAGGCAATTCCGGAAAACGGAGAGCTATAGAAGATGGTGGCCAGAACATGGACACCGCTCCGCCCGCGGCAGCACCTTCCCTTCCGCCAGGGCTGCCAGCTGCCCGCACGCCTCCCTGACAGGCGCCCACTTTGGAAGACAATGAAGAGAGCAAAGTGGCACTAAAATTGAGAATGGGCCACACACGCGTGACACTCACTCCTGTGCCAGGCCTGCGGGGTGCCCTCCCTTCAACGTCTAGGCCAGGCCATCCCTCCCGGCTCAGCCCTGTGTTTCTATGGACTCACCTCTTCACTTCAGTTCACGTGGAAGCGAGTAGGAGCACAGCTCAGGCAATACCAAGCGCCGAGTCAAGAAGGCGGCCAGGACAACTCAGGTTGCACGTGATGCGGCCACCAGATAGATACATGTGATGTGGCCCCCGATGCCCTTCCCCACAGTCCTCTGTTCCAGCCAGAACCCCCGAAACAGAGCCAAACCAGCGGCACACCAGGTCCTGGTGCGCCCAGGCACGGCCACTCCAGAGGAGCGCTTCAGTTTTTAGTTCTAGTCCCCAAGAGATAAGGAGCTGCCAGGCTGGCGGTGTCTGTGAGACAAGACGGCGCCGCCACAGTGGCCTCTGCCTGGCGTTAGCCGCCTGGAGGCAGGCAGCCCTGCCCAGGAGCACTGGTGACCTGGACAGCGAAGGCATGTGAACCTGTGTGCACACAGCCCTTTATGCGTTCCAGCAGGAGAATGCAGGGTGGGAGGTACCAGAAAACAGACGCCCCTTCCTGGGAAAGGAACCTGGTCCAGGAAGCTGATTTCAGTCTCCCATCTCCCCAAACTCCGTCCTTCTGGGGAGGTCCGGCGGCTGACCAGTGAGTGACCCTGGGCCCCTCTAGCCCAGGAACAACCCGTGGCGGGGGACACACGCCGGCTGTGCACGGTGCAATGCGCCTCCGGATCACAAGGATCACAAGGCTCCCGGGGTCCCCCACAGCCCCTGCAGCTCTGCGCCCCTGGGCCCCAGTACCCCTGGCAGTTGTGAGGGACAGAATCCCCTCAGCCCCAAGCATCCTCCAGCCACTGCAGGTGATAATCGACAGGAAAAGAAAGTAGTGCACTGAGAGCTCCACCCTAGGATACAATGTAACTGTGATTTTCTTCTGTACACAATAGCAGCTCTCAGCAACTTAACAAGTGAAACCCGACGCTGAGTATTAAATCAATGATGAGCAAAGAAAGCAAATACACTTTTGATTCAGAATGTCAGAGTCTACAGCCATACCACGCCCACGCTATGGCCAGAGTGTTGGAGACGAGGCTTGTGTCATATTTATGGTAACAGTTGCTAAACAGGCACTCATAAGAAAAGACTCAATTCTAAAGTGACACTAAACAAAGTAATTTTAACTTGAAAGGGAAGGCAGTACTGCAGTGCTCAGTTCATATATTTAAGCAACATTATTTTAAACAAGCCAAGACTACAAATACAGAAAGTATGAGATTGGCATGGGGTTGTATCAACTTACTCATATCCCCAAAACTGTTTGTTTTTACCAAATAGTAGCTATCAGCACACCGTTCGTTGTAATCATTACACAGGAGCTTAAACATCCTGCCTGAGAACTGGGAACTATTAATTAAATGTGCAAACTTCTAGACAAGGTGGCTGGGACCCGCTCTTTGCAGACAACACTTTAAAAGACAGGTGACTTCAGGCCCACAGAAGAAATGGCAGGAGGCCATCTGGTGGAGGCATGATTAACAGAAAGGAACCTGTCGCTCACTGACCTAACACTAGTAGATCTCAAGACTGCGTGTGGGTGCAGGAGGGCGGTGGTCAGCTTGGAGCCTAATAGAAGGGTCCTGGACTGCCTGGAGCCAGGACACAGAGGACAGAAGAGGGGGTGCGGGTAACTGGAGGCCACTCTGTGGGATGGGCCTGAGGACTCTGATGACTGGGTACCCCCATGCCCACCCCGATTCAGTGCTCTCTGCCAGAGCTGCCAATTATCACTGGGCTCCCGGGCGAGTGCCCTAAGAGCTGACTGCCCCATGGAGAACTGGGCCTCCTCCTGGCAAACATGCCCACACACCTCGGGGTCACGTCACCCCTGGACATCTAAATGGACAGCCATGTCTGTCTCAAAGAGTCTCTCAATCTTCAGGTCCGCTAACAAAAGCCAGGTCGAGCTCTGCGGGGTGATGCCCACTGCTGCTCCCCCGCGGACACACTGGGACCCCGCGGCATCCTTAGCCTGGCCCCCCAGGAAACAACAGAAGGGGAGACCCCATACCTGAACTTTCTCATTTCGCTTTTGGATAAATGGGAACTGATTAACAAATACCTAAGAAAACTTCAAAGCACATATCCCTTTAAGAAATCAATCAACATGCACTAAGGCCCAACCGTGCTCCACAAGGTCCCTTCAATGTCACTGAAGCTAACTCAGTGAGCCCGGCTCTCCAGGCAGATGGACTTCTGGGTCTGCCAGCAAGAGCTGTGCCCAGATCACGAGGGCGGGACCCACTCCAGGGCCGTTCCTGGGAACAGAAACCAAAAGGAGAAATCTATTAGATCATGTAACTGAAACACACACACACACACACACACACACACACACACACAAGCTCGGGTGCCTCCTCTCCTAACTTACTGAGGCTCGGGGTCAGCACAGCCAGGGAAGCAATCGCCCTGAGAGGTTCTCACCTCGAGGGCCTAACAGCGAAAGGCACAAACACACGTAGGAAAACCACACGGTGACCAAACCCCTGCCCATCAGGGGAGCTGACCACGGGGAATGAATTTTATTTCCCCGCGAACTGAATGCTCCACCACCTTCAGCAAACACCGAGGCCATGGCCCATTCGGGGCCTTTCCGAGCCGTGACTTCCCCCTGCCTGATCGGAAGGCCCCACAGATGGCTCACAAATGAACACCCCCCAGGAAGGACCACAAGGCAACTTCCACCTCCCCGCAGGCGCTCAGGAGCAGCTGAAGCTGGGCTCCTCCCGCCATGCGCTGCGCGGATCCAAACAGCCCCCAGGCCTCTGCCCTCTGGATGCCAGGACCTGTCCTTCCCGGCACAGCAGTGCTGCCCGACCTCGTTCGCACTCTCGCTCCCTCCCACACCCGACAAACCCTGCACACCAGGCTCCCCTCCAGAACAGCCAGCCTCCTCTCCCTCCAGCACGACCTTAGGCTGTGACCAAGGAAGCGAAGCCCCAGGGCCACTGGCCAATCTTATTCCTTGTTTTTGTTTGCTTTAAGTTGTGGTAAAATATACATAAAATTCACATTTTAATCACTTTTAACATATGTTTTTATTGATTTCAGAGGGAGAGGGAGAAACATCAATGATGAGAGAGAATCACTGATCGGCTGCCTCCTGCAAGCCCCCCACTGGGGATCCGGCCTGCAACCTGAGCATGTGCCCTGACCGGGAATTGAACCCTGACCTCCTGGTTCATAGGTCAACGCTCAACCACTGAGCCATCCCAGCCAGGCCATTTTAATCATTTTTAAGTGCACAGCTCAGTGGCATTAAGCACATTCACACTGTTGTACAACCATCCACATCATCCATCTCCAAAACTTTTCACCTTCCCCAGCTGCAGCCCTCTCCTCATTGAACACTAACTCCCCCCCACCCCAACCCCTGGCACTCAGCATCCTACTTTCTGCCTCTATGGGTCTGACTGCTCTAAGCATCTCATATATGTGGAATCATAGCCTTCGACCTTTTGTGACTGGCTTATTTCACTCAGTATGATGTCCTCCAGGTTCATCCATGTCATAAGCATGTTTGTTTTTAAGGCTGAATAATATTCCATTTAAGTATACACCACATTTTTCTTCTATCAATCGTGTCGTTTTAGCTTCCACATTTAGGCTTATGACCCATTTCGAGTTGATTTTTTTACAATGGGAGGAAGTAGGACAAAGGTTCATTCTTTCTGCATATGGGTGTCCAATAATGCTGGCATCACTTGTTGAAAACGCTACCACTTCCTCATTGAATTATGCTGGTACTTCTGTTGGAAACTGATTGACTCTAAATGTGCGGGTTTGTTTCTGGAATCATTCCATGCCACTGATCTTCATGCATACCTTTTCCACAATTACTGAAGCAAGAGAGGGTCTTAAAACCAGGTCATCTTTTGTTTGTCTCTTCAAAATTATTCTGGCTATTCTAGGTCTTTGAATTTCCATTAACTTTTAAAATGAGCTTGTAAATTTCTAAAAAAAATAAACAAACAAACAAAAACCTTGCCAGGATTTTTATTTTGATTGCACTGCATCTCCATGTCAGTTTTGTAGAGCTGACATGTTAGTGACATTGGGTGTCCTAGTTCATTGACATAGTGTATCTCCCCATTTATATAGGTCTTCTTTAATTTCTCTGGGTACATTTTTTGGTTACATTTATCCCTAAGAATTTCATATTTTCCCTGCTGTTGTAAATGGTGTTTTATTACAAATTTTAATTGTCCAGTGCTAGTATATTGTCCAGTGTTATACTGACTTGTATCTTGTAAACTCACTGAACTCACCTATTAGTTCTAGTAGCTTATTGTAGATTCCGTAGCATTTGCCACACCTGTGAATAAAGATTTCCCTTCTCTTTGCCATCATGTATGTCTTTTATTTCCTTTTCTTCTCTTACTTTTCCAGTTTAAGGTTGGTTAAAAGCGGTGAGAAGGTGGGGGACATGCCAAGGTCACAGGGCCCTCTCTCATGAGGCCACTCGGAACCTCGACAGCCCTGTCCTGTGGGAGCTTGACGCGAGCCACAAAGGGAAGTGCTCCTCCAACTGTACATTTTCTAGCGCCACATGAAAAAGTGAAAAGAAACAGGCAAACATGATTTAAGAGTACATTTTATTTGACCCAATATATCCAACATCCAGTCCGTGTAAAAGCAGCTTAGGGAGGTGTCTTACGCTCCCTCTCATGCTCTTGGGAATCGTGTGCATGTCACACTGACAGCACCTCCGAACCCCCGGCAGCCGCCACAACTCCGGCTCCGCACAGTGCGGACAGAGCACGCCTCTGAGGTCCTTGTCCTCCCATCTCCCTTTTCCACTTACAAGTTAAGAATTTTAGTTTCATGAACTCTTTGACTTCAAGTGATTTTACAGTGGTTAATTCTTCTACTGGATGGTAGGCATGGGGATTCAATATTCTGTTTTCATATTTCTTAATTTAAAAAAAATAAGCTACCCATTCCTGGAAATAGAATATAATCACAAGTTATAAAATAAAAATGACAAAATTATCAAATACCCCCAATTTTCTATTTCTTCTGTAAACTTTGAAAGGAGAAGAAGAAACTGAACCCTTTCTGGAAATAAGTACTAATGACGAAGCATAAACAACTCATAATTATCATCACTTCCTTTTAAACTTTCTCTTTTTTTCTAGAAAAAAGTTCTTATTTATAAGAAGCCCCTCTCTTATTTATATTCTCTGTCTCTCTATCAGGCCGTCTGTCACCCCCAGCACCCCTACCCCACTCCCACCAACAGGAAGGACCACCTCTGTCATCAAACCACCACCTGGTACAAATCTTTCTTGTTCTGTACAGTTGACGTGCTCCATGTCACACAATTCAAGTTACACGCCGTGTCGAATAAAGCGCATCTGGAATGCTCCGGCCGCTGCTGCTGACTCCATGCTGCGCTCGGGGACGGGCCAGGAGCCTCTCCCCACTTAGGCGCTTATGTCATTATTTGGCAGATGTATGTGAGTGGGAACAAAAAGACTAATTGGTAAAATCATTGTTGTTAAGTAAACCTGTCCTACTGTAAATGTGATGGCAAATGTTACCCTCATTTTCAAAGCCTCCCTCCCCCCACACAAACGGCAGTAAACACAATCGCTGGGAAGAGGGGAGATACTCCAGCTGAGCCCATTAGCCCCCTGAACCAGAAGTCGCCCTACAAAGTCCCTCATGCAGCTTTCTTCCAGGGGTTCCCAACGCAGCCCTCACTCCCAGAGGAGCCTAAGGACACAAGACCAGAAGGACAGGTGGCCTCACCTGCCCCTGCCAATCAGCCACCCCAGTGCCACGAAGTGACCACAACAGCGAGCAGCCCCTGCTGCTCTCAGACTAGTGGCTTTCAGGGAAGGAGAGGCGCTACCATCAGATGTGCTGAGCCATGAAATGATTCAGCAACAAGGGAAACCCAAAGCTGGCACAGAAACACGGTGCTGTATGGTGAGACAGGCAGACACCAGTTCGGGTGCGGGTGGGTGGCACAGCTAATGCCAATGCACCCACCTCTACCACGCTCAGAACCTGTGAGACACTGGGCTGCAATGCCGCCAGGCCTCTTCCAGACAGAGCAACAGGGGTGGACAGAGCCCACGGTCTCCTTCATCAGCACCCACGGGAGGCAGGAGAGCCAACACCGGCAGGAGAGGCGCGCGGGAGGTACCCTTGCCAGGTGTCCAAGGGCTCGTGGCCAGTTCGGGGACGAGTCCGTGCAAAGCTCAGCCCTTGTTTCTGTTCTTGCTCTTCTCCCTGTGGCGCTTGCCAATCGCAGCCCCTTCTTCCTATGGGCCGGCGTCCCGGGGGCAGGCCGGCCGGGACTCACACACACCACCGCGTGGGACGTCACGTCTCAACCAGGCATGGGGTGCGTGGTGTGTGCACACCTCTTTACAAAGCGCTTTTGCACGTGGCCTTTCCCATCCTCACAGGCTCCCGGGGAAGAGGAACAGAGGCCATGCAGAGCCGCTGTCACCATGCTCTCCGTCTGGAGCCTACGGTGCACCCTACACCTCCACAGAGGACAGACCAGACACCTGCCACCCACTCTCACTGGGTGACCTCACCAGAACTGCCCAGGGCGCTGTCGCAGTTCACAGTGAGATCCCAGCATGTTGGATTTCAAAATGAGAAAATAACGGAAAATGAAAAAAGTTAGACGCCTGGAAGGGTGTCATTCTTTCCAATATGGTGGGATGAGTGGAAACAGCGTGAGCCTTTCAGAGGGTAAGGGTGGCATCATCCCATACACCAAAAGGCTGTGGGTTCGATTCCTGGTCAGGTACATAGAGGAGGTAACTGATCAATGTGTCTCTCACATTGATGTTTTCTCCCTCTCCCTTCTCTCTTGAAAATCAATAAACATATCCTCAGGGGAGGATAAAAAATTAATCAAGCTAAAATCCCCACACATTAGAAAATAAAAATGTCTTTTAGATCACTCATGAGTCACAGAAGAATAACACCAGAAACTGTTAAATGCTGAGACCTGAACAATGAAAATGCTACATACCAAAATATACAGGCTACCATAAAGCAGTTACAGCCTTAAATGCTTATGATAGAAAAAAAGTCTGAAAGTTAAGAAATGAAGCTTAGAAAAAAAATAAAGGATAATAATAAAGAAAAAAGTAAAAAATAAAGGATAAAAAATATTAAACACAATAAAAGCTTTCAATTCAATAACCTGGCAAAAGAACACCAGAACAAACTGAAGGAGCGTGGACGGCACTGACGACAATGAAAGCAGAAATTAATGGTCCACAAAACTAAAAGCTGGCTCTGCAGTCATAATAAAATAGAGAAGCCTCTGCTGAGATGACTCGAGAAAAAAGAAAGGCAAGAGCCATTTTAGGAATGCAAAGGGAACTTAATGTCATAGTGGAGATTTTAAAATTAAGAAAATATTGCCCTGACTGGTTTGGCTCAGTGGCTAGAGCGTCAGCCTGTGGACTCAAGGGTCCCAGGTTTGATTCTGGTCAAGGGCATGTACCTTGGTTGCGGGCACATCCTAAATAGGGGGTATGCAAGAGGCAGCTGATCGATGCTTCTCTCTCATCGATGTTTCTAACTCTCTATCCCTCTCCCTTCCTCTCTGTAAAAAATCAATAAAATATATTTTTAAAAAATAAATAAATAAAATAAAATTAAGAAAATATAATGGCCTCTGTACCAAGGAAATGGCCAGTTTCATGAAATGGGTAGTACGGTAGGCAGCCCTGAGATGACTTCCCGGGTTCACACCCTCATGCAATCCCCTCCTCTTGAGGGTGGGTTAGACCTGGTGACGGGCTTCTAACAAGAAGAGTACAGAGTCCGGCCGGCGTGGCTCAGTGGTTGAGCATCGACCTATGAACCAGAAGAAGAGTACAGCATCCCAGGCCAGTGTGGCTCAGTGGTTGAGCACTGACCTATGAACCAGGAGGTCACAGTTCAATTCCCAGTTAGGGCACATGTCCGGGGTTACAGACACAATCCCTAGTGTGGGGTGTGTAGGAGGCAACCAA
This sequence comes from Myotis davidii, assembly GCF_000327345.1. NCBI lineage: Eukaryota > Metazoa > Chordata > Mammalia > Chiroptera > Vespertilionidae > Myotis > Myotis davidii. The sequence goes on along the minus strand of NW_006287253.1, from coordinate 62,505 downwards.
TCAATGATTCCCTCATCACTGATGTTTCTATCTCTCTCCTTCTCCCTTCCTCTCTGAAAATAGAAACGTATTTTTTTTAAAAAAAGAGTACAGCACAAGTAATGGAAGGTCCCCTCCGAGGTGAGCTTTCGAGAGACCGCAACTTTCTCTCTCCCGCTCCCTCACCTGCCTCCCTCTTCCTTCCTCTCCATCTTTTCATGTTTGCGTGCTCTTATGAGCAAATTGCCCTGTTGGGGAGGCCCTCAGAATCCGGAGGACAACAACCCATGAGTGACCTTGAAAAGGGGCCCTTCCCACAGAGCTCAGGTAAGACCACAGCCTGGGTGACACCTTGACGGCAGCCCACGGAGGCTAAGCTGCGCCCAGATTCTTGGGCCGCAGCGACTGTGAGATGATGGTGTTGTTTTTAAAGCCAATAAACATTGGTGCACCTGTCACAAGCACAGGGAACTAACGCAGATCCCTCCCTAGAAAAATAACTCACCGAATCACATTCCAACAGGACTGGGAAACCTGCACGATCTGCAGCTGCTAAACACACCCAGGTAACCAACTCCTGGATCAAGACAGAGAGCATTCCCAGTGCCCCTAGGAGGCCCTGCATGTTCCCTTCCTGTCCCCAGTGGCCCCTCAGTGGCCACACCCTGACTCCAGGCAGCACGGCCTGGTCTCGCCTGCTTTTGTGTTTCCTACCCGTGGGTCAGACAGCACGCCCCTCTGTGCCTCACGCCCTTTGCTCCCATCTCTGTAAGAGCCACACATATCTGCCTGTGGTTCCAGCTACTTCATCTCTTTCCCATCGTGTGCATTTTATTTGAAGCACTATTCCGTTGTACATACACACCACATTTTTCTTCTCCAGGGTCTGCCCACTAAGTGGCTGTGGCCATCCTGTCCTGCCCGGGGTCCTGACACTCACACTGAGTCACATACAACGGCCTCGCCTGCAGATCAGGCCACGAGGTCTCTGAAGCGCTGCGCCATTTACAGCGCTGGGCCGAGGCCGCCGTACATTTTAGCCACCCCGGTGGGCGGGCCGGCACCTCCCTGTGGCCATATTTTTGCATGTCCCTGATGACCAACGGAGGTAAGTCTTTAATCTCTTTATTGGCCTCTAATCCCGGGAGGCGCAATGGGACGATTCAGAACCAAATAGCCTGTGTCTGTACCAGCACGACAAGGGGAAACAATAGCATCCTTGACTTGAAACCGGGAACAAGACGAGAACACCCTGTCACCTGTCACGCTGCCATCCAACACCGCCCTGAAGGCCCAGGCAGTAAAATGGGAAGGAAAGACAGTAAAGGCACAAGGATGAGACAAAGCCACCACCGTTCCCAGATAATAGCGATGCCTGCGCAGGAAATCCCCACGTCCACAAATCTAGAAATAGAGACCGGCAAGGTGACTGGCTATAAAACTGACCCAAAATCAACTGCCTTTCCGTACAACATCCACAAGAAGTTAGAAACCAATTTAATTAAAAATAAATTTTTAAAACACCACTTACAAAAGCAACAAAAATTATAAGTGCCTGGGAATAAATTTAACTGCAGAGTCTAAGACAGTATGTAGAATATTACAGAACCTAATTGCAAGTCATTTAAAAAGATCTTCATTAATGGAGACACATACCATGTTTATATCAGGAAGACTTAATATTATAAAGATGAAAAATCCCCCCAAATGAATCTACAGAATTAATACAATTTCAATCAAAATCCTGACAAAGTTTTCATGAAACTTGACAAGCTGATTTTTTAAAAAATATATTTTTATTGATTTCAGAGAGGAAAAGAGAGGGAAAGAGAGATAGAAACACCAATGATGAGAATAATTGGTCAGCTGCCTCCTGCATGCCCCTCACTGGGGATCGAGCCCACAATCCAGGCACGTGCCCTGACTGAGAACCGAACCATGACCTCCTGGTTCATAGGTCAACACTCAACCACTGAGCCACACAGGTCAGGCGACAAGCCGATTTGAACATTTACACAGGAAAGCAAAGAACAAGAACAGCCAGGGGCCTCACAGACCCACGGGGAGGACGTCCAGGCAGCAGGACAGGTAGAGAGCTGAGCGACACGACGAAGCCCATGCAGACACACCGACCAGTGGGACAGACAACCAGACGGAGGGGACCTGGACACGGCAGGCCAGCAGGGAAAAGGGACTCACTGAGGACCGGGGAGGGGCCACCGGCTCTCCGTGTGGGGAGAGGAGAGAACAGTGCCCTACTTCCACCACCCAACTCCGGGGCATAAGGACTTCAGTGTGGAGAGCAAACTTTAAAACTTCTACAAGAAGATGCAGGAGACCCCAGGGTGGGAAGGACTTCTTATCAACACTCAAAAGGCATTACCCATGAAAGGAAAGATGGGTAAAGTCCACATTAAATTAGGAATTTCTATTCATCAAAATAAAGTAAAAAGACAAGACTCAGCTGGTATTGGGGTCCAGTCCCAGCAGGTCCAGGGGTTCCCAAAGGTGTGGACGTCGCGAAGAAGGAAGGACACGGAGACAGCGTTCAGTTGATCAGCATAGCCAGGTTCTCCCTTTATTGTCCTGTTACTTCTGTATTTATACCATTTGATCCTATATAAGCATGCCTCTATAATCACATCATGGTATGTTTTGGGTAACCTTCTACAGTTCCTTGTTTTATTTCCATAGTTTCTTATCTGACCTTTGCCAAAAATCCTGTCTCTATCTAGCTCTGTTGATTTTTATCTTGTCTAGGTTAATCTCTGTGTTCCATTATAAGGGCTATTCCAAGGTCACTGCTCTACTGATAAGCTACAAGGAAGTGACTGAAGGAGATTCTCCTACCCAGTAAAGGTTATGTCCTCCCAGCCTCGGGGAAAAAATCCTCACCTGGGGAAACAACCTTTCTCAGGGAGGTGGTACTGTTTAAAACACATAGCACTAAGAGGGGGAGCAAACATATGTCATATACGCCAGGTCCCTTGAAACATAAGCTGTGCAGATGTTTCTTCCCTGCAGCGACTGCGTCAAGCAGCAAGGGGGACCGGCTTCCGGCAAACTGGGAAAAGGCATGTGATACACCCACTACGACACAGGGTTGGTATCACGAATATGAGGAAACATGTCATATAGAACTACATGGTTTTCATCTGCAGATAAAGGCTTAGGTTTCTGTTATTCATTTCCTGCTTCTCTTGCATGCATTTGGGAAGTGCTCATTGTGTCTTCATTTAATTAGCTCAGTTACTTTATTTCAAAAATTAAACATATATTTGAGGCCAGAGGTTGCAAAAACAGGGTCTACTGACTGAATTAAAGCAGGAACATTTTCTATTTGCCTCCATGGTCTGTTAAAAATAACTGCATATAAAAATCCAGCTTCCGGGCTTGTCCCGGCAGACCAAAGGTCAGTGACTCTGGTCCTGCTCCCACCGGGTCCTGCTGGCTGGGCGTCAGTGCTGGGTCAGGTGAGGGGGCCCCAGAAGAGGCGCTCGGGCATCACTCACGTTCACACGGCCATCATCGCTCCGTCGCTGGCTTACCTTCCTCCCTGTCCCCTGTTGGAATCTGTGTCTACAACTTTCACATGTAGCTGTGTTCACCAAAAAAGAGAAGTGTTTATACCCAATAACTCTAAAGTGTGAAGGAAAGTAGTGAGAGGCACAAAGCAGGTGGGGCTCCGGGAAGACAGGTGCTCGCCCGGAGCGGGAGCCGACCTGCAGGCCACCCGGCGCCTTTGCGAGCAAGTATCTAGAACTTCAGTTACAGCAGCAGGTGCCTCGGTTGAGAAAACAAAGAATACACGCTGACGTGTGTGCTGATCTCTGTCATCCGTCTGGAAGCACCTGCCGGGACCCTCAACCTCAGAGGCGTTGCAGCGAAGGGGCCTGAGCGACAGCCTAAAGCAGTGATGGCGAACCTATGACCCGCGTGTCAGAGGTGACACGCGAACTCATTTTTTTGGTTGATTTTTCTTTGTTAAATGGCATTTAAATATATAAAATAAATATCAAAAATATAAATCTTTGTTTTACTATGGTTGCAAATATCAAAAATGTCTATATGTGACACGGCACCAGAGTTAAGTTAGGGTTTTTCAAAATGCTGACACGCCGAGCTCAAAAGGTTCGCCATCACTGGCCTAAGGAGACCTGCCGAAACCAGGGGCTTTTCTGAAACCTCCTGGCACTGCTCACCTTGACACTCACCTCCCGAATAACCCAACCGGAGGCCGTCTTCGCCTAACAATTTGACTGCTGTCTTATTTGGCAAAAATTGCTGACACTGAACCGTATTTTGCAAGGTCTATTAATTGAGTGACTTCTCTCTGAACTAAGAATTACGTGTATCTTCCTAATAAAAGTTACATCCCTGCACTCAGTCAATCACTCCAGTTAGACCAGGACGGTCATCTAGGTTGGAAATCAATCTATGGGGAGTTTCACGCAACCATCAGCACGTTCTTATGCAGCGGGTCAATGGGCAGCTCTACAGTTCAGCCCTGCCTAGCGTCTGAAACGCTGAGCACAGTGAAGCTGCATAAACTGAATTTCTGTTCTTTCCGATGCAGCCTCATATCTGCCTTGTGTCTGTTTCTATCATCCCAGAGAGGGATTTCTGACTCCCGTCAGGTGAGAAGTTTGTGAATGAGTGCTTCTGGGAAGCCATTCACTCAGTCCTTGTTTCTAACATGTAGGTTTTCATTTACTGAGTTCTCTGAGCATCACGGCGATGTGGATTTAATCAGACCTTTGTCTGAAATCTAGATTCACTTGAGCGACCCTGGCCAAGCCTGCCCACCTCAGTTTCTCCACCTGTGTAATGGGGCAACACTACTGTCCGTACAGGGTTGTTTTGAGAATCCAACAAGAGAAGCACATAAAATGCCGGACAGGGGCAAGAAATGTAGCTGTTGCTATGAAAACAATACGCAGAGCCTAAATTATGCCGGAGGGGACACATTTAAGGTCGGCATATACTCACAAAGTTTTCAGGTCAGCAAACGACGTGATGGAGAGAGAAGCCGCCACTCCTGGCGCTCCAGAACCCAGCCCCTTGCCTGGTGTGCAACCTTTAGGGAGCAGGTCCCCGTGAGCCACGGCTCTGGGCGAGGTCTTTCTGGCAGCGGCTTCACTACCGCTCCCGGCAGAATCCATCACTCTGCTCTTTATGACTGAGTTCACTCCCCACCGCTTTCCGGGGGACCCGAGGCTCCACGTGAACGGCACGGGGCCTCCCAATTGCCCTGGGACAGGCCTCTCACCACTCCCACGGGAGCACCCAGCTTCAGCTTTTAGTCCCACGCCATGCAAAGCACGTGGCCAGGAAGAATTCTGCCCGCCACATGTTCAAGGACACGTGCTCCTTTCGGTGTGGTAACACCGACATCTAAGGTGTGTCTGCAACCCTTCTGGCTCCTGGGGAGGAGACAGGGCCCAGTGTGAGCACAGCGCCCAGGCCAGTCAGAGAGCCCAGCCCCAGTCCCCCTCCACCCGCTCCCACCTCCACAGACCACAGAGACGGCCCCACCGTGACGTGTCCCAGTCTCTCTCACACCCTGCTCGGTAAAGATAATCAAACAGTACTAAGTAAGTAACTAGACACAAAAGACTGTCAGAGGATGAGCCACCCATGTGCTTGCCCAAGACGCAGCATTTTAAACTTAGTAATTTAGGATTCGTTTTAAAATGATCAGTGAGTGGTTTCAGGAACGAAGGATGAAGTCACAGCCCTTTCCCTTTAACACTTGAAACGACTCATTTAAAACTTCAAGCACTGTTTGACCAAAGAATGGTTTACCAAAGTAAAACCCATACAATTCCTGAGAGACTGTTTTTACAAAATTCAGTCAACCTGGGGTAATTTTCTCAATGAGACGACTAAGTAATAAAGATCTCCGTTGTACAAACCTTCAAAAGGAAACAGCCAAACATAACCCACCCGCCCAAGGCGTTGCTCTCTCAACATCAATCAGCCACAACCTGTAACCGTAAAATGTTAGAGTTTTTGACAAGACGAGAGGGGGGAGGCAAGGATGGGAGTGGAAGCCATCGCTCCTGCCACAGGTGCATCCTGACGGTGACAAGGGGGCGAGCGGCTAATGGTGAGGGGCCAGCCCCCTCTCAAGCCAGACTGAGTCAATGGCACGTGTGTGTTTCAGGGTCAAATGTTACTGGACAAATTAGCCAAACCCTCCCAAGCCAAACCCCAGTCAGTTTGGCTCTCCTCACACACAACATCTGTTTTTCATGTTCCCTGGGTGTGCAAGGGTTTCAACATTCCCTCCCACCCTGATTTAACCAGAGATAAAAGTTTACAGACTTTCAGCGGACCGATGGGTCTGAAAAGATGAGAGTCCGCGGAGCTTAATTTAAATTCTGGCCGTGCTGATCTGTGATCTGACCTTCAGCAGGTAACTGAACCCCACTGTTTTTCCACGACCACTGTTTACAAGGTCCAAGTCTGATCGGGGATAACACATGTCAAGGGTAACCCGGCGTATCCGGACCCACTGCTAGCCAACGGGGGGAGTGGAGTGAAAACCGTCACTTGGATGGATGCTCTTTTTCTAACTTCCAACATAAAGCCACTCCCAGTCTGCCTCCGCAGCCCTGACACACCAACGGGTGTACAGACACAGGGCGCGTCTCTGCAAGCCAGTGGGCCAGCCCAGGGACAGGGGCCTCCCCCGCGGGGCGCAGCTTCCAGAATCAGGACCCCACAGTTCAAGGACCCCGGCTGCGTCTTCCTTCACACTGACAGCAGGCCTGCTCTCACCAACTCTTCGGGCTGCTGCTCGGACACAGACTTTCTGGCAGAGATGCCCAGGTGGGGCCCCCTGCCCTGCAGGTGGGGTGAACAGAGGCTCCCCAAGCGCAGAAAGTTTGGTTCAAAACGTTAAGGTGCCTTCGTTAAGGGGCCAAGGAGAGGCCCCTGTGCCTGCTGAATGCCAATCCCAGGTCGCTTCTTGATGAAACACTGAATCAACACAATCTCTGAGAGTCACCAAGAAATGGATACAGAAGCGAATTGTAACAGACTGACTACCAACTTTAGGGGGGGGGGGCACAACAGGGGGCGGGGACAGAAAGGAAGTGATCACATCAGAGAACCTGGACCTCTCAGGAAGCTCTGAAAGGGGGATCCCTAAGTGAGGATCATCAGGGAACCTCTGGGCTGGGTGCGGCTGCGCGGCCCATCAGCACCAGCGCGGCCCATCGGAAACAGCGGGGCCCATCGGCACCAGCGGGGCCCATCAGCACCAGCGCGGCCGCGCTCCCTCCAGGCCGCCTCCGGGCCCGCAGCCCGCATGTTCCTTCTGGGCGATCCCGTTTCCCGAGGACAGGAGCCCAGCCGCTCCTGACTCTCTAGGCGAGGCCGACACGGTGCTTTACAAGGAAAGGCTGGGCAGCCATTTACAAAAGCGTCTCTCCTTTTCACGGAACTTCTCTCAAAGTTGAGGGGGGACCAGGCAATTGTCCCCGGCAGCGTCC
>NW_006287253.1:53545-54307 GCF_000327345.1 Myotis davidii | reverse complement strand
GGGACACGCTGTGGGGGACAGGGGACGTGGGGAAGGGGGCGTGGAGTGTTGGGGAGCACTTGGGGGGTAAGGGAAACATGGGGTGACACGGGGCACAGATGGGGGGGCGGCAGGGGCGGGACTGTGCCGGGCCTATAGGACACGCCGGCAGGACAGGTTATGGGGAAAGAGCACATGGAGGGGCAGGATTAGGGGTGATGGGGCAGGTCCCCCATGGAGGGGCAGGATTAGGGTGACGGGGGCCAGCTGGCAGAGGCCCCCGGGAGGAACTGGGTTAGGGCCAGGGCACAGTGTGGTGGGAGGGATCTGGGCAGAAGGGTCCGGGTCCGGAGACAGTGCCACGGGCCCCGGCCCCCGCCTGGACTCCCCCAGTTCCCCGGGGAACCCATGAGGGCCCTGGGGGTGTTTCCAGGCGTGATCCCCGCCTGAATCCGGGCTGTGGTCTGAGGTTCACCGCGGGAGTGGGGTCACCGTGGGGAGCCTCCTGGGAGCCTTGACTCCACTGGCGGATCGTGTTTCAGGCCCATGTGCGGGGCTCTCAGGCTGATCCTTGGCTCTGGCTTGGTGTCTGACCCTAGAGGAAGCTTCCCCCTGGGGTGGGGGCAGCAACCCCCCCTGGACTGGCCTCCCGAGCCCCGCCCCTCGCCGGTGGTCACTGACCCCTGTCTGCTCTGGCCTGGCTGGACCCGCAGCCAAGGCCCCTGCATCTCCAGCATCTCCTGCATCTCCAGCCTCTCCTGCTCTCCTGCATCTCCTGCATCT
>NW_006287253.1:47861-53400 GCF_000327345.1 Myotis davidii | reverse complement strand
GACCCCTGTCTGCTCTGGCCTGGCTGGCCCCGCAGCCAAGGCCCCTGCATCTCCAGCATCTCCTGCATCTCCAGCATCTCCTGCTCTCCTGCATCTCCTGCATCTCCAGCTCTCCTGCATCTCCTGCATCTCCAGCTCTCCTGCCCTATGGCTGAGCCTACAGAGGGCGTGGCAGGCAGGACTGTACTGAGGGCGCCTTGTTAATTGATGGCCATGATAGAGGATCACCTCCACTCTGCTGTCTCCGCTGGATACCTGGGTGTGACCTGAAGCCCACGCAGGTCCTCAGGTCCGCCTGTCCCTCCCGAGCTTGAACCAGTTTCACTGGAAGCTATTTAAAATACCAGGTGCTGCCCTGGCCGATTTTGCTCAGTGGATAGAGCGTCAGCCCGCGGACTGAAGGGTCCCGGGTTCGATTCCAGTCAAGGGCACATACCTCGGTTGCAGGCTCCTCTCTGGCCCAGGCCCTGGTCAGGGCACGTGCAGGAGGCAACCAATTGATGTGTTTCTCTCACATCCATGTCTCCCTCTGTCTTTCCTTTTCTCTGTCACTCTTACTGAAAATCAATGGAAAAATATCCTCCAGTGAGGAGCAAAAAAATAATAATAAAATACAATACCAGGTGCTGTTATTGCTGGCTGTCCCTGTTTGTAAACCTCCTCAGATTATTTCAGAAACACCCAGATTGGAATAAACATACCTGCACCTGCTCTGTTTACGATTCCCTTATTGTTGGGGCGGGGGGAAAGTTACAGTTTGCAATGTTGTAGAAATTAAATATAAAATCTTTGACCCTGCACAGCCACTTCCAGGCATTCATCCCACAGATAAACCCCACCAGCACCAACGTTCTGACTTACGCATAGAATCACAGAAACCCTGACCATAACCAACAGAGACCTGGTTAAACACACTCCAGAATATCCATTTAATACTATTTTAAATTTAAAACTATTTTAAATTTAAAACCGTTTCTGTTCAATGGTTAGAACATTTACCTGCAGACCTAAGAGTTTCAGGTTCCATTCCCAGTCAAGGGCATGTATCTGGGTTGCAGGTTCAATCCACCGCCCCAGTGAGGGCAGGTGTGGGAGGCAACCAATTGATGTGTCTCTCACATTGATGTTTCTCTCTCTCCCTGCCCCCCCATCCCCTCCCCCACCAAAAAAAAATCAATGGAAAAAATATCCTCCCGTGAGGATTAACAACAACAAAATTCCTTTGAGCTTTTATATCAGCAAAAAAAATACTGCATTGTTCTCAACAGCGTAAAGTGTCATCAGTATGAGCTAATCTACGTTCAGTGAGACTCTATGGTCACTCATACCTGAGCTGAGCAGGAAAAGCTCCTATGAACAGAGTAAACAGTTAAATGGAACTTGGAAGTCCGCCAACCAGCCCTTGGCTGCTGGCTGGGCCCTGTGGTGTGCAGCTGATGGGAAATGTGGTCATTGTTCAGGCTTGTTGAGAGCCTCTTCTATGAGAGCATTTCACCTACTTAGGAAAACAAGGCTTCCATTTTACATTTGTGGAAACTGAGGCACAGCAACGTTGCGCATCTTTCCCGCCAGAATCCAGGCAGCCGCAGAGCCCCCGGACTCGGCCACAGGGCTGGGGCCTCTCCTGACCCCATTAGTGGTTGATGCTTCCTTGTTAGGAGAAAACCTCGGACCCCAGTGCCTACGTTAAAATCGGGAGAGGATAATTCTCGCCTAGAGTGTCATGTGGCACAGATTTATAGAGAGGGCATCTCTGCCGTGAATGAGAAGGAAAACGACATTTAAGTGCCCACCATGAGTGTGACTGGGCATTGGGGGCAGAGGGGGGACCCCTGGTTCATGACTTCTAATTCTTAGAACAAACTTGCTGGGATCCTATTTTACTAATCAGTAAACCAGAGCCCCAGAGGTGATCCCAAGGTCAAATGGCAGGCAGGTGCCCATCTCTGAGCACAGGTGGGTTTTCTAGACCTGAGACTCTCATTGGAGAACTTGCCCATCACGGCACATTTAGGTGCATGGCCAATGGCATGGGCTCTGGGCGGGTCCTGGGAGAGGACTACTGGCTGCTGGACACAGACATCCGTCCAGTGCCACTGCCCAGGGAACTTAGAGCCAACTGGCCTGTGACCTTGCACAAGGTCCTTACCCCTTTGGGTCTTGGTTTCCTTTTCTGTGAAACAAGGAAGTTCCCACCGGGGACTTCCCTGATCTCCAAGAATAGGCCAAGAAAGTCACAGCTCTGGGGCGACTTCAGGCATTTTTAACAAACTAAGGCGAACCTTACATTTATCCAAGATGTAAACATATCCCATAGCTAAAGAAAATAACTGTGCTGGGGATTTATAAGTCCAGCACATTGCCACTAATCTCAAGTAGATAGATATGTGCTTTTGACTAACACATAATAGGAAAACAGTGATAAATGCAATTTTTAGGAGACAAATTATTTTAAACGTGGGCTTCTACAAGGGCAAAAAGAAGAAAAGGGGTTTTTGCGGCAGAGACTGGAGGCCCCAGGACACACTGAGAGCCTGCCCTCAAGGTGGTTGTTGAGAAATCTCTTTCAGCCACATCAGCTGAAACTGCAAAAATGCCACGCAGAAGGGGCACTAGAGAGGAGCCTGGACTGGTCAGCCTGGAGGTCAGAGTCCCAAGGGCAGGAGAAGCCAGTGCCCCTCTGAGCACAGACGGCGGGCAGGAATCCAGGGCCTGGGAAGCAGGGGAAAGCCTGGCCTGAACCTGGGCCCCCGTGCACGGCTGTGAGGGCAGGTGGTCATTCGGCGTCAGGGCCCCTCTGCAGATGGTAACCGCTGTGTGCAGCTGTCATGTTGTAGGGACTGAGGACCTACCCCCTGAGCACAGGGCCTGCCTCCGCGAGAGCTGCTGAGCTGTTAGCAGCAGCCTGGATCAGCAGAGCAGCCTTTCAAGTGAGTCCCACGAAGAACTGAGGGTGCCCGAGAGCAGAGCAGCGCAGCGGGGCCAGAGGACAGGCGGATGGCAGAGACAGGGAGGCCAGAACAGGGCTGTGGGGTGCAGCCTGAGGCCTCCCTTTCCAGGCAGCCTCAGCCAATAGGAGCAGGTGGGGTACTGGAACCAGACGCCCCTAACAGGCAACCTTTGCTCTGAGCCGGCCAGCTGCGTGGAGGTCTGAGGCTTCACCTACCCAGTCCTGCCCCCTTTACCTTTCACAGGTGTTATAGCGCCCCCCCCCCAAGTCCCTTGCACCCTAACCCTGCTCAGTATGACCTCCCTGGAGGCCCCCACCAGACACAGGTACCTGAAAAAGAGACCTTACCCTGCCCCCACCCACTTAGAAATGCTGCTTGATCCGCCCTCCCAGGACTGTGCAGGCGACCCTCTGACCTGGAGGCCGTGGGTCTCTGCATCACCGCAGTGCTCCAGGCCCCTGGTAAAGGTGGGAGCTGCTGCCCTGGGCAGGCTCTGTCCTCGTGGTCTGTGGGAGGGAAACTCGCAGTAAGTGTGGCCTCAGTGTAACCTCTTGGATAGTCTCCCTCCCACCCTACCTCACACACGCACACGCCCACGCAAGCGAGCATCATTTTTAATTTTTTCTTCTCACGAATTCTTTTTCAAATATTCTCTGGGATTAAAAAAAAAAAATCATGCTGTTTCTAGAAATTCACCTGTTCAGACTTGGTATTGCTAATGCGTGTGGGAAAAGGCTCGCCCATCCCGCAGGCCCACTGCACCATTCGATTCCCGGGAAATGGGAAAAGGAGTTACTCGGGACTATTTCTACTGGGATCAAGGAGATGCTTCCAGAAAGAAAAAACAACAACCCAGTGGGTTAGTGCGAAGGGGAGGAGTAGCTCAGAAGCGTGGGGGAGGCTATTAAATGCCCCGGGCATGGAGATGTGGGCATAGCCACAGATCCTACTTCGATTTGACTGGGAATAAAATATATAAAGTCCAAATACTCAGAATAACAGCACAAGAGTTGTTTCTGGGGGGAAAAAAGAGGTGTGGATAAGTGCCCTAGACCGCACAATGCTCACTCTGGCCGTGGTGACAAACTGGTCTACCCATCGCCCAGGGCGTTGAACACAGCTCCGTGTCACTTCCTGGAAACGCTGAGGAGAGGGGAACACCTGGGTCTTTCCTTTCGGTTTCAGTTCTCATCTGGCCAGTTTCCAAGCGTCATTGTTCACATCATTACACTAAAAAGCAACGAAAAGCACCCAGAAACCCTGATCCCGCCACGGCCGGTGTGGCTCAGCTGTTTGAGCGTTGTCCCACGCACCAAAGAGGTCGCTGGTTCGATTCCCGGTCAGGGCACATGCTGATGGTGGATGTTTCTCTCTCTCTCTCTCTCTTTAATCACACACACACACACATCAATAAAAATATATTTAAAAACAAAACCTGGTCCTTTAGCATCTGGATGGGCAGAAGACTGTGAACCTCATAGTTGCCAAATAAATCCATCCTTCTTCTGCTTTTTCCTCGGGGCTGGTTAGGGCTTGGGGTTCTGCCTCGGGGCACAGAGTGGTGGGGGTTAGGGGCATGATCTGCCCGGGAGGACCCTGGGAGGCAACCAATCAATGTCTCTCTCACATAGATGTTGCGCTCTCTCTGTCTCTCTATCTCTCTCTCACACACACACACACAAACAGACACACTCTGTTCCACTCTCTCTAAAACTCAGTGGAAAAGTATCCTCGGGTGAGGATTAACAAAACAACAACAAAAAGTGTTCAAAATGATACATTTATATTATATATGATTAAAACAAATGAATGAATTTTTAAAAAATGAATGGCTTTATAAAAGGTCTTGCCTATGGGGCTCGTTGCCTTGATGTTCTTGGCAAGACTGGGATCCCACCATATGAACGGCCAGCTGGTGGATGCTAAGAGGAACACAGCCAGTCACCCATCACCCCTGCCAACCGCCAGTCGCGAGAGCGAGGCCGGTGACGCCAGCTGACTTCAGGTGTTGGCAGACCCAGCCAAAGCCAGCAGAAGAACCACTCAGCTGAGCCCACGCTAACTGCCACCCCTAGCATCAGAGCTAAATAAATGGTGACTTGAAGCCATGAGGTTCCTGGCGGCTGGTCACACAGCTACAGGTAACTGACACCCAGCTAAGGACCCTCTCTGCCGTGCACACCCAGACAGGCCTCAGCACGCCCTCCCTCCGAAACCCATGGGGAGGTTACAACAAACACCTTCGTTTCCGTGAATAGAGAAGCATCTTTGTTATTTTATAGCTGTGATGGGCTGTTTCGAACTGCCACAAGCTTTTGTGCTACCTTCGTGTTAATCGGAAAAGAAACGGAGCCAGTGGTGCTCCTTTGTCCTAATTCCTGCGGGAGGCTGCCCGAGTCATGGCGCCGAGAATTGTAATCTTGTGGAAACGGCGCAGGGAGCTTCCCACTGTGCTGTTTCCAGGACCAGCTGAGCGAAAGTACCGCCACTCTGGTACCGTTTTGCGTTAGGAATGATAAAATCGGGGCAGGGTTTCTATCCGCTGTAGAATACTGTGGCCCCAGGCCCTGTTCCAGCCCACTGCTCAC